>NC_133771.1:58140581-58312712 GCF_003597395.2 Chelonoidis abingdonii | reverse complement strand
TAGTCTGTAGAACAGAAGAATGAGGGGGGATTTGATAGCTGCTTTCAACTACCTGAAAGGAGGTTCCAAAGAGGATGGATCTAGACTGATCTCAGTGGTACCAGATGAAAAAAGGAGGAGTAATGGTCTCAAGTTGCAGTGGGGGAGGTTTAGGTTGGATATTAGGAAAAACTTTTTCACTAGGAGGGTGGTGAAGCACTGGAATAGGTTACCTAGGGAGGTGTGGAATCTTCTTCCTTAGAGGTTTTTAAAGTCAGGCTTGACAAAGCTCAGGCTGGGATGATTTGGTTTGGAACTGGTCCTGCTCTGAGCAGGGGGTTGGACTAGATGACCTCCTGAGGTCCATTCCAACCCTGATATTCTACGATTCTATGGGTTGGCCTGTTAGAATTTGGCAGGCACAAGTAACTGCAACCCTAAAGTAGCCATTTTGTAATTGGCTGTTGACAACATTTCATTTTCTCTATTCCAGCTCCTAAACATCAGCGATGTTTCCCTCCATTACTTATTGTTAAGGAAATGACACACTATCACACACTAATACTCTGAGAACAGCTATTTACCATGGCAAATGGTGGTTCTAGAAATTTTGTCTGTATATATCCTCAGATTCTGCCCTCCATTATTTCTAATGTCTTAGAATAATCAGATTCTTGAAATAAAGGAACCAGAGAGAAGTTGGAGCTGCACCCCATTACACACCCCCAGATAAGTTGGCATAAGGACCATCAACATGCCACTCCAAAGGACACCACAATCCAGAAATTTCTCAACTCACAAAAATAACTACTAGGATCCACAGAGACAAATGCTCAAAAGAAAAACCATAATCTGTTCTAAGGAATTTCATGTGGCAGGTGACCTCATATGATATGTTTCATGTAGACTAGTTTAGTTTCCAGAAGTCAGAGGAGTTGTGGTGTTAAAGTCAGGCTTATAAACGAAAGCTAGTTACTATATTACCACAGAAAATACAGTCTCTATAATAGATGCAATCTGTAGAAAAGAAATCAACAGTGGTACACTTCCTATAGCTCCTCTAGATCAAGAGCCAAAACAATGACCACATTTTACAACAAAAATCTAAAATAACCATAGGATTATCCATGGTTCTGCAAATTAATTTAATCGAAATCAAGAAGGCAGAACAGATTTATGTATTCCAGATTTATATATTCTGGGGATGCTACAGCAGCTTTCATTTGTGCCCCTGAGTACAACAGATGGTTTTGCGGCTACCATACCACCTGAGACCACCACTGACTGATCCATTCTTGGGTTCAATAAAAATCCTTTAAAACTACTGCTCTCCAGTACTTTGATACATGACCTTCTCACACAAAGTAACAGAAAAACTTTGTGTGAGAAGGACACAACCACTATAAGAGAAACTTGCTGAATGTCTGAAAACTCAGCTAGAGTTGGCAAGTCACCTTTCCAGAAAGTAAACTAGCTTCAAACTTTGACCTTCGATTCTTGATGCATATCACTCAGTTTTGAAAGCAACTTTAGAATCTGGTGACAAGAAAAGTGTGACGCTAAAAAGTGAATTTCCTTGTCAAATAATACTTTGCCAGGGGCCCATCAAGATATCCAAAACTTTGTAATATGTTAACTTAAATTTGCCTGACCACCAATTCTATTTCAGATTTCCCCATCCTGGAAATGTGGCATACATTATTTGTTCCTAGACATATATGTTTCCATTTAGCCATATTAAAATGTATATTTGCCTGAGTCCAGCTTACCAAGCGATCCAAATCACTCTGTCAGTGACATGTCCTCCTCATTATTGACCTATCTTCCCATAATTGTGATCAGTTAGACCCTGAGCCTGTCCCTGCCCCAAAAAGGTTACAGTCTAAATACACCCATACATACGCATCTCACTATCTATGGAGGTGGGCTCAGAGTTCACTGCTTTGCGGTTTACAGTACTACTCTATCAAAGTCAGCATCATCCCAGACCTGCTGGGTAAGTGCATAGATGGACGTGAAGGTATGGACCGATGACCAGGTGCCCGCCCTACAGCTGTCCTGAATGGCACTTGGGCCAAAACTGCTGCTGAAGAGGCCTGAGCCCTGGTAGAGTGGGCAGTGATGATCGCCGGGGGCAGTACCTTTGCTTGATCATAGCAGATGTGAATGCAGGCCATGATCCAGGAGGAAATTCTCCGAGTGGAAACAGGGTGACCATCCTGTATGCCACAGCAAGGAAAAATTGTGTCGACTTACGGAATTGCTTGGTCCAGTCAATGTAGAAGGCCAGAGCCCTCCTGACGTCCAGGCCATGTAGCCTGCGCTGCTCCTCCAATTTACGCAGCTTTAGAAAGAGGACCAGTAAGTAAATGTACCGGCTCGAATGAGACAGAAAACTACCTTGGGAAGGAAGACTGGGTGTGGTCTTAGATAGACCTTGTCCTTGTAGAAGACTCTGTAAGGCAGTTGCGAGGTAAGCGCCTGAATCTTGGATACCCAGCAGGCGGCCACCACCACCACCAGGAACATGACCTTCCAGGAGAGGAGAAGGTGAGAGCAGAAAGCCAGAGGCTCAAAGGGGCGACCCGTGAGCCGCAACAGCACCAGATTCAAGTCCCATGGAGGAACAGGATCCTGGAGGTGCGGACAGACATGCTCCAGGCCCTTAAGGAATTTGGCTGAGATACTCTGAGAGAAAACCAACCTGCCTTTGAACAGTGGGTGGAAGGTCAAAATAGCCACTACATGGACCTTGATAGATGAGAGTGACAAGTTCTGAAGCTTGAAGGGCAGGCGGTAATCTAGAATGAGCTGAAATGGGACTCGCTTGGGACAGACCCCTTTATTTTCCATCCAGAAGGTGAATCACTGTCATTTGTCCAAACAGGTGGTCCTTGTGGAAGGCTTTCTACTGCCCAACAGGACTCGCTGGACCTCAGACAAGCTCTGCTGGTCTTGTGCATTTAGCCAAGCAGCAGCCAAGACATTAGATGAAGTGCTGCCAGGTTCGGATGCAAGAGACTGCTGTGGTTCTGGGACAAGTCCACCTGAGCGGCATCCGAAACGGGGTCACCACTGAGAAGTCTAGAGTGCTGAACTAGTTATGGCACAGCCACTTGGCGCTACAAGGATCACCTTCACCCTGTCCTGCTTGATCTTCACAAGGACCCTGGGCAGCAACAGAACCAGAGGGAAGAGCCCCCGACCACGGGAGCAGGAAGACTTCCCACAGGGATCCCTTGTCCCTGTCCTGGAACGAGCAGAATATGTGGCATTTCCTATTCTGCCTGGACGTGAATAAGTTCACCTGGGGAGTTCCCCACCTGTGGGGGACAGAACTGACCAGCTCCAGGTGACAGGACCACTCATGGCAAGACGAGAATGTCCTGATCATTCAGTCCATATTGTGTCGGTTGAGGACAGAACGATGCCAGCCACACCTGTAGGGGCCTGCATGCTGGACCATGTAAGTGCATGTCACCATGTAGCCCAACGGTCTCAGGCATGTGTGGGCCATGGTGAACGGGTGGGCACACAGACAACATGAGGTCCATCATGACTTGGAACCGAGTCTTAGGGAGGAAGGCTCTGGCTCGAGTCGAGTCGAGCACTGCCTCAATCAATTCTATAAGTTGCACTGGGGTAAGGGTCAACTTTGCCATTTATTATTAGGCCCAGGTCGTGGCAGGTGGAACAGACCAGATCGAGATGCCCCTGCACCTGATCCAATGACTGACCCCTAATCAACCAGTCATCAAGGTACAGGTAGATTTGGATTCGCCCCCTTCCCCGATGTTGCAGGTAAGTGGTCGCTGGCACCATGCACTTGGTGAACACACCGGAGCTGACAAAAGACCAAAGAGCATCGCCATGAACTGGAAATGGCGCTGGCCCAACATGAAATGGAGGAAACGCTGGTGTCCCAGGAATATGGAAGTACCAGTCTCTCGGATCCAGAGAGGGGATGATGGAGGACAGGGAGACTATATGAAACTTCTCTCAAAAAGTTGACTTGTTGAAGCGACACAGGTCTAGGATAGATGTGAGGTCCCCTTTTGCCTTCAGAATGAGAAAGTAGCGGAACGAAAATCCTCTTCCTTCCATGTCTTGCGGAACCTCTTCAGTCTACTGAACAAGGAAGTGCTTGTGAGAAGCGTCCCTGAATAAAGAGAGGGAAGGGGATGGAAGGGTTGGTCAGCTACAAACTGCAGGGTATATAGCCTGATGAGACTGTGTCAAGACTACTGACCAGCAGTGTAAGATGATATGGGACCAAGCCGACCAGAAAGGATGGAGGCGGTTGAAGATGAGGAATGGATCCAGTGCAGTGACTGGTGCATCATCCTCAGGCACACCATCAATATGACTGCTTTTGGCTGCCTTGTTTCCTGAAAGGACCTGGCTGGGCAGGAGGACAAGACTATGACTGGTGGCACCGCTTAAAACCCCTGTCTTTGTTCTTTTTGTAGGAGCCAGATCGAGGGGTACTCCAAGACCTCAATGACAGTAGAGGGCGAAACAGCTTTCTGGCCTGCTGAAGACTATGTAGGCCCAAGGAGTGGAGGGTGGCCCAGGTGTCTTTAAGGCCATGCAGCCAAGCATCAGTTAGCTCTGAGAAGAGCCCCAGTCCCTTGGAAGGGAGGTCCTGGAGGGTGGATTGCATCTCCTGGGATAGCCCGGAGGTATGTAACCAGGAGCTACGCCTCATGGACTATTGCAGAGGCAACCACCCTCGACAGTAAGTCCATGCCATCCAGGAGGACACTGCTGGCTACTCCCTTGCCCTCTTCTACCAGAGTGGCAAACTCCTGCGCCCGATCCCGTGGGAGGCTCTCTGTGAACTTGCCGACGATATCCCACGGGTTGAAATTGTACCTGCCAAGTAGGGCCTGATGATTAGAGACCCTAAATTGGAGGGTTGCTGTTGAAAATTTTTTTCTGCCAAATAAGTCCAGCCTCTCATTAGCTTTATTTCTGGGGTTCCACTCACCTGGCCCTGCTTGGCCCTTTTGTTGAAAACGGACATGACCAGGGACCCCGCAGGAGGGTGCGTGTACAGGTATTCATACTCCTTTGTGGGGACATAGTACTTTTCTGCCTTCTTGGATGGGGGTAGAATGGAAAAGGAATATGCCACACCAATTTGGCGATCTTTAGGACCCCTGGCAATGCAACTTGAGGTGGGGCAGTGGAGGGAACGACATGGAAAAGGTCATCGGGCATCTCAGCTAGCACCTCAGTCTCCACCACCACCCCTTTAAGTAGGGCTTGGTGTTCTCTGAAGTCATCAGGGGGGCCAGCAGTTTGCGAGGGCCACACCACTGCCTCGTCCAGGGACAGTGAGAAAGACTGCACTGCTGGAGGATGGAGAGTGTCCCGTAACTGTGTTGGGGACCACTCCCACTGTTGCTAGGGCCTCCCTCGGAGTCACTACTTCAGATTCGGCCCCTTGCTCCAAACACCACTGCCAGCTGCACCAGGGGTAGCATGTCCAATGCTGCCTGGAAGGAGCACTGGAAGTACAGTGATGGCGTAACAGGCATCATCCACAGATTCCAGTACTGCCACAGATGCCTTGGCGGGCTCCCAACTGGGAGATGATTCATCCTATACAGGAGAAGGGCTGAACTGTCCCTCTGACTTCTGGTGACCAGTGCAGGGCCGTAGAAGCATAATTCTCAACTGATTCTTGTCAGTGACCAGTACAGGGAAGGGGAGGGCCAGTGCCTGCACGAAGAATGGTATCAGGGCCCCAGCAACCGGTGCCACGACCAAGAACGGTCTTGTGTTGGAGGGGACCAACGCCTAGGAGATCTGCAAGGTGACTAGGAGATCAGCCGGGACTAACTACTAAAGTAGTACTAAATCACTTAACAGCTAACTAGTCTATGACTAAACAACAAAAGGAGAATGATCTGAACAGTGAAGAACCACTAATGCTCTTGCTAAGCAAGACCAGGCACTCCAACTAACCGTCACAGGTGGTAAGAAGTAACTGAGAGGGCATAGGGCCAGAAGGCACTATAGCTGACCACACAGAAACTGCTAAGGCAAAAGTCTCCAACAACTGTGCATGTGGGCACACACACCCCTAGAATGAAACTGACATGAGCAAGCACTCAAAGAAGATATCATTCCCCAGCGTCATGGGCAGAACTCAGATTCGATCCAGATTAGATCGAAATATATTTTAAAGATATACTGGAGAACACTGAAATTAAAATTAAAATAATTGTAATAATAAATGTTTAATTACCACAACATATAGGAGCCCCAGTCATGGACTAAGATTCCATTATGCTAAGCATCGAACAAAAAGATAGCCCCTGCTCCAAACAAACAGTTCTACAATTTAAGTATGAGACAAAATGCAACAAATAGTTCGGATACAAATGGGGAGTACAAAAAAATCAATGAGACAACCAGTACAAGATTATTGTTGGCATCACAACAAAGGACATTTCTGAGGGTGGATAATGAGGTAGCTTTGCAGATATTTACAGGAAGTATCTTGGTCTCCACTCCAAATAAGATATTTATGAAAAGATTCTACACAATTGGCTATAAATCTATTAGTAAACGTTTGTAAGCATGAAAAGTTTCAAGTCATATATCCATAAAAATGTAAAAGTGAAATTAAGTTTTTGTCACAATTTCATGTAATTACAGAGATATTATTCAAACACTGGGATTTCAAAAATGTTTTAAACCCTAATACTAATTTGTAGCAGCGAATCAGTGTTTTGTTTAAACTCAACTAGCTGGCAATGCCATTTACAGTAGCAAACTGCTGAATACTGACCCTTTACTACCTAGATTTTTACTATCTGAATTGTCCAGGAAAGAGCTGGACAGTGCAGAACACACATTTTTGAGGAAAATTCAGGACTGGAAGTGTGTTGAGGTCACCCTGAAAGTAGTAACCCAGCTGGTGGAAGCCACCGTGTGACTGAAGAAGTGTTGCTGATAGGATGCTGGGGTCAGAGTTGCTGGACCAGGACTGCAGCTATACACAGATACTCAGGGAGTGGCATGCGTGCTGTTAGGAGCAGCCCTGCTTGGAAGCTAAAACAGCACAGCATTGTGAGGCACACAACTGGCCTGCAGTCCAGAATGTGACAGTAACACTTGTTCAATAACAACTTACTGTTTAATTGGGGCTCGCATCAGTCTTTTCATTACCTCATTCCAAACATCTGTCATATCTAGACTGTATTTAAAAGTCCAAGGAATAGAGCACATACCAAAAGGAAACCTAGGAAAGTGATGTACTAGGACAGGTGACTCTTGACTGACATACAGTACTTGTAGCAATAGTCTCTTAATAAACTAATATTCTTAGGGCTGAACAATTTCAAAAAGCACTATTGTAGCAACAACTATACTTGTATAATCTCTATATGAAAAGTATGCTTTTGTTATACACCATAAGAAAATCCAATTTACATGCTAAGTAAGAAGTTCAAGTTTTTAGTCACAATCGCACATGAATTTGTTTATGACTGTAAATCTTACCTCAGGCTTATTATGATTATGTCATCTTTTTAAAAAATAAGTCTGAAGTTGTAATTTAAATGCACACACTGATGAAATAAAGACATTCTAAATGAAAGCAAGATGGCTGACAAATACATTAAGGGGGGAAAAAACTGGACAAAACTGTACAATTACTTTGAACAACAAATTTTAGCATTAAGAAACCTTTAAGTCATCCCTTTAAAATATTTTGCTTATTACTCTGTTTATCCAGTAAGTTATGAAAACAGAACTTGTCTCCCCAAATATCATCATTAGACATTTGTGTTCTTTAAAAGAAAATGCAGTATTTTGATTAAAAAAACCTAACAGTATTAATAAAAAGGCACACATTAAATGGATTAAAAGCTGATATGTTTCAAAATGTAGTTTTAAAGGGAATCACTGAGTGGATATGTTTCTAGTAGGGTCCCACAGAGATCTGTTCTTGGCCCTACGCCATTTAATATTTTTTATCAGTGACCTGATAAAAGAAAACAAAAATCATTGATTAAATTTGCAAAGGACATAAGGATTGAGGGAGGGATAAATAATAAAGAGGACAGGTCACTTATACAGAGCCATCTGTATCACTTGGTAAACCAGTGACAAGCAAACAATATGTATTTTAATAAGGAAAATGTAAATGTATACATCTAGGAACAAAGAATGTAGGGCATATATGCAGGATGAGGGACTCTATCCTAGGAAGCAGTGACACTTAGAAGACTTGATGGTCATGGTGGACAATCATTTGCAAATGAGTGCCAAGTACAATCCTGCGGCCAAAAGGGCTACTGCAAATCCTTGATGTATAAATATGGGAATCTTCAGTAGGAGTAGCGAGACTGTTTTACCTTTCTATCTAGCACTGCAATCACTGCTGGAATACTGTGTCCAGTTCTGATGTCCACAATTCAAAGGATGTTGATTAATTGAAGAGAGGTCAGAGAAGAGCCACAAGAATGATTAAAACATGCCTTATACTGACAGACCGAACTCCTTGAGTCTCTGGATCAACAAAGAAAAGGTGCAGGCGTGACTTGATCAAAGTCTAGAATTACTAACTCAGAAAATAAATACTTGATAATGGGCTCTTCAACCTAGCAAAGAAAGGTATCACACCATCCAATGACTTGAAGTTGAATCTACACAAAGTCAGACTGGAAATAAGGTGTAAATTTTTAATAGTAGAGTAATCAATCATTGGAACAATTTAATACAAGTCAAGGTGGATACCCCATCACTGGGGATTTTAAAATCAAGATGGGATGTTTTTCTAAAAAAAATGTGTTCTATAAATTGTTTCAGGGACGTTTCATGGCATGTGTTATACAGGAGGTCAGACTAGGATGGAGTGGCAAACCACAGCCAGTGGGAGATGCGATCAGCTGAACCTGGGGACGCAGAAGGTAAACAAACCGGCCCAGTCCGCCAGGGTGCTTACCCTGGTGAGCCTCGTGCCAAAGATTGCCAATCTCTGTTCTATCTCAACAACAGTACCCTTAAGGTTACAGCAGGACAAACTCCATCTACCTAAAACCTTAAGAATTTGGAAATAAGTTATGAGAGAAAGAAATGGACATGTTTTCCCCCTTCATATCACCTATAGCACTGTTGATAACACACCAATGCTTCATAAGGCTTTCACTTCCATCTCCAATAGATGGCCCAACTTCAAACTTGCACTCTCATGCACCAAAAAAAAAAAAAAAATCTTACTAGTGACTTCATATGCTTTTATATCCATCTCAAAAGAGCAGCTCATCTGACTATCTCACATTCCATGCATTTGAGAAACTACTTTACCATCTACTTCAGGAATGTTAAGTACAAATATTGTTTTAAAAGGTCTTTTAACTGGGTCACAGTCACATCCTTCCCTTTGGCCTTCATATCCCCAGCCTAGGTCTACACTATAATGAGATACAGAAGTAATTATTAGTCCCTTTGGAGACCAACATTGCTGGATTTTATTCTGGGCTCTGGAAGGGGAGTTTAGTTTATAGTAGTTAGAGACAGAATAAAAGAGTGGTTTAGTCACTCTGGAAGGCAGTGTGGAGCAATGGATGAGACAGGGGATTGTCATGTTAGAGACTTGGGTTCTATGCCTGCAGTGATCTTGAATAATTTTTCTGCTAATTTATTTCAAAAACTCAGTCTTCAGCAGTTCTCCCCTAACTGTCTTAGGTCGAGGTTCATGACTGTAGTCAATAACAAGGGGAGAATGGTACCAGAATTTAAACTGCACTTAGGAGGTAAGATTTGAACTCCTGGTCTCCTCCTTCCCAACTCAGGGAACTTAAGACTACAGGGTTAATTGGCAAGATCTATTTCTCCTCATGTTTTTTAGCCTACAAAGAAAAGAGAGACTACTGAGGGGGAGTGGAGGCATGAAGGGAGGTGTCTCCAAAGTTAGTGATTTTTAAATTATTATTCTCTCAATGTCAATTCATTTTCCATCAAACCACCAAGAAAAAAATCAATACCGCTCCAAGTTCATACTCTGTGTTTTGGTTTTTGCCACTTCAATAAAATTTTTACAAAATAAAGCTTTACAGTTCCTGTTAAAACTTAACTCTGAAACATAACCGTAACTATATAATAATCATCTCACACACAAGTTGTTAATCTCTAGGTTTTTGTGAGGGTAGGGAAGTTGTCTGTCTGTCAGGTTGTTGGGGTTTTTTTTTGTTTTTTTTAAACACACACAGATAATGAAGATCAGCATTGTATGGCTCCGGACCAAAGGAACGTTCGCTATTGTATGTCCATGTCTTTATCATCTATTTAGTATTCCTACATACCAGTAGGTCTTCTGATAAGTACTAACAAACAATTTTAAAATTTCTCCAAGGGTAATTTAAAACTTCAAGAAAAATACAAAGAATACTATCTGAATTACTGGAAGAATTGCATACTTACACTAGTGACACTGATTGCATTTTTGTCATAGTACTTCTTTTTTTCATATTTATCCCTGATGAAAAATTCTACAGCTCTGAAAACAGGCAGTTAAGTAAAACACAGTGAGAGGAAGAAAAAAATAAATCAAAAAACTGGTTAATTAAGAATATTCCAACTAAAAGAATGACATTCGGTTCTAATTCTCCAACATTTTTGCAATTTTATTTCAAAAGACGAGAAAACACAAAACCAAACCTGAACTGCTTTAGTTACTTATGCACATGCTTAATCACTTTCAATGAACTTATCAATAGTAAAAATTCAGTCACAGCTACTTAATGCTTAGATTTCATATGTACTTCTCTTAGCTTCATTTTCTTTCTTTGAAATCATACTTCACAATGACATGAAAAATTGATATGCAAAGTAGATGTGAGTCAGTGTCCTACCATCAAAATATTTTCACTCTGTATTTATATTATGCAATAGGTTCTGAGCACCCACAAAAACGTACAACATACAACCCTGCAACAAGAATCACACATATGTAAGGCTGGAATTTCCCTAAACTAATAAAATATAACATAATACAATGATCAAATTAAAGTTGCAACTGGAATTCGATCAATGGTTAATTTCTCTGGCTCATCAGTTACTACAGTGAGCAACTACATCAATTTATAAGGTTAAAACAAGAATTATTTCAATACTTCTTAGGAAAGTTAAGGAAGAATGCTTCTCTTTTAACCTAATCAACTGAGCTAAGAGTCTAGTCTACTAAAAACGGCAGCTGAAACTCTTGCCTTGCTTTAAAGACGTATAACACTGAGAATTTTTTTTTTATAGCTTCCCATTTTGATGTTCCATCTTAAAGTTTGCCTGAACATACCACCTTTGATAGACCCTATTTATGTAGCTTATTCCCCCAACACAATAATGCAGTGTCTGCATCTTTCTGATCATTTCTGCATCTGTGAGAAAGTAACCCAAAATCAAGTACATGGAAGCTTTGGAATAGCATGCTTTTAACCCAAAATAACTTCTTACTAATTAGATAACTGACCTGGGAGTGGAACCTTGGAGAATTCAGTAGTCATCTTCTTTAACTCATGTGATAGATCTCAGTTGAGATCTACTGTAATTCTGATGGTGCAAATAACTTGAACTCACTTCGCATGCAGGAAGGTGATTAGTCTCTTTTTTCTTTTAGCTGTATATAGACTTCAGGCATGGCTTAGCTGGTAGTTAGAGTCTCTCTCTTCTCCTTCTCGAGATGGCCAATACAGTGAACAGAGCAGGATACAACTTCACGTGTCATTTTTGGTGTGAGAGATTCCCTTCTTCTGCACGGAGTCTTTTGCAGGGTTCAGGGTCCACGTGCCCTGACTCAGGAATCACTTTTGTCCAGTTACAGATTCCAGCATACTGGCTGTAACTTATTATGGACCAATAAATTTGTATCTCAATATGAAGTTATAGCAGAAGACTCCAGACCAAGGTAGATGTTTTCTTGCAAAATCCGTTGATGACTACAAACAGATGTCCTCTTCAGAACATGTGAAAAGGAGTTGGCAACAGACTTCCATCTAATGAAATCAAGCCAATTCTCACTTTGCTAAATATAAAAGGTCCATTATCAATATCCTCTTTCACACATTTCCACTCATTTCTTGTGACAATAAGCATGACAAGGGAAAAAAGACTTGGAGAGAGGCCAAGTTCAGTGAGTGCATGACCAATTCCAGTGCCCTTTCACCTAAAAATCAAAGTTGCTTTAGCATTCCTTATTAGTAATAAACTTCATTTAGTATTTGACCAAATAAAAGTTATCCAGGCTCAAACTACATTCAGACATATTCCCTACGATGTGCTTACAGTGAAAGACAATAAAGCCTAAGGCTTTAATGCGTTTGCAATCAGAAAGCTTTCAGACAGCCTAACCATTTCACGCTCCATACACAAAACTACTCAGAACAACCTTTTATTGTTCCATAACACACTTTTTAAACTCTGTTTCCGGGTAAGATATGATACATGAGCTATCAGTACAGATCTATTCTTGCGGATCAGCCAGGGTTCTAACAACTGAGGGAGCTTATAAAGGCTGGAAGCCCACATACACAGCTAGAATTAGCCCCATGATGGTCTGGAACTGAAGATAAGGCAGCAAAACAGATTGAAAGCAACCTAAATTAATACTAGTAATGAAGTTAGCTTTCCAAAAGTATCAAAAAAAAACCAGCACACCATTAAAATCATCACTGGCTTGGTCATGCACTCCAACACTCCTTGGCACACCAACATTTCACAAATATTTTTCCATGCGTATCAAACCACCATACCAATTCACCTCACTATTCAGCCCACACAACTCCTACTTACCTTCCTACCTAGTCACCATTCATCCACCTGACTCACTCAGCATTTCATTCACTCCAAATCAATTCACCCTACCATTATCAAAATTCACCATTTCCCCATTTTGCTTCAAGACCCAACTAATTCAATCTGTTTTCTATTTATCAATTTTCATCTTCCTTTCTGTCCCTCATCGCTCACCGCCTATTCAGTTCAGCTCCCAGCTGCACCAAATGATCTACATCTCAGCAGTACACCTTCAAGACAAAAGGCATAACATCTATGAGTCTTCAATCAGAAATCTTCTCCCTGTGTACGCACTTATAAACTATGAACACATCAGTTCTTAACCTCTCTCTCTAAAAAACTAAATACATTTGTCAAGTTTCTTACCGTAAGGGACGTTTGCTGAACCATTTCCCATTTTCCAATGTCTCTAGTTAGGCACCGCAAAATAATAAGTGTAAAAAATATCAACTTTAATTAAGGCTGGTATGATAAGTTGACACCTATCAAATTCTTCATCTAGTTATGTAACACTTGGGTTGTACTAAGGCTCCTTGAATTTGCAAACAGTAAGACAGAAAAAGGATACTGATCTGTTTGTGGTCTTCGGAAATTCTCTGGTAGATTAGCTTCATAGAGTATCCTTGCCTTCGTATTTCCCATATCCTGCATGCACTAAAGAAAGATGGTAGAAGAAGAATTATATTGTACATTGCTAATTTGGGTCTTGGAAACATTTCCATTGTTATTCTGACCATATAAGTGAGAGGATTAAAAACTTGTGCACTACATTAAGAACTGGAGGTTAAATCCCCTAATCACATCCATTTGTTTCATACATGTTCTCTTCACTCCTTTGAAGGCAATGTTCTGTTTTTACCATTTGTCTATTCAAGTGTTAGTCTATTCAAACACAACCCTGCTTTGCATGTTTTCTGCAACAGAAAGATTTACAAAAAGCATTCTAAAAAGACCGCACATTAATGGGAATTATAAGATGTTTCCTGTGGAATTTGCTACTCTGGGTTCACTTAAGACAGTTAAAGTGGACAGAGCTTTAAAAAAGTATCACTTCTATCTGAAATTTTTTATTTTAGTATTTCGAAAGTAGCTTCTAAGATTGCAAGTGAAAGATTAAAGGAAAAAGGAGATATATACTCGGTCATAAACTGAATATTTTTGGTAAAAAAGAGTGATCCAAGAAAGAGCAGGGGTCGGCTTATAAATGGGTCTACACCAAAATTTGATGATTTTAAATGCTATGGCGGGGTCGGCAATCTGCGGCACGCAAGGTGATTTCCTGTGGCACGCTGCTGCCAGCCTGGTGTCCCCGCCGCCAGCCCTGCTCAGCCCACTGCCGGCCTGGATGGATGGAACCCAGGCCAGCAGGTCCGCTCAGCCTGCTGCCAGTCTGGGATTCCATCCGCCGGCCCCTGTAAATGTAAAATGTATTATTGGCACGCAAAACCTTAAATTACCATGAATAAATTAAGACTTGACACACCACTTCTGAAAGGCTGCTGACCCCTGCTTTACGGAATCACTGAATATCTAATACATTGTTTTGTTTACTTGGAACATCTGCAGGCATGGAGCCCCTCAGCTCCCTGTGGCCACAGTTCGCCATTCCCAGCCAATGGGAGCTACAGGAAGTGGGGAAGAGAAAGCTTTAGGTATATGTTGTCTAGATTTGTCTGGTAATTTCTTGCTAGCTGTAATACTTTTATTTTGAGACATGCATATGGACTGAAGCAATGAGTCCTAGACTGAGGAAGATTACTATCTCGTTAGGATTCTCTTGAAGTTTTGTAACAGCAGAGTGACACTTCCAAGATGGAAGGGCTTTCCTTCCAGAAGAGAGCCTAAAATTGTGCCAAAGGAGGAGAGCTTCTGCATAAGATGATGTGATTTCTTCCAATTTATTCAGATACCCAGTTTCTCCAAAAAACAGACACCATAGTCCAGATTGATGGCCAGAGACTTTTGAGATGAAGTTTATTAGACATTAACCCGAATAGAAGTATATATTATCCTGCAGTCTTAAGCGTGCTGTCATGACAAAGAGACATTTTGTAAATACCTGAGGGGCAGCAGAAAGGCCAAACGGGAGGACCCTGTACTGGTAGTGATTTAAAAAAAAAAAAAAATCATGGAAATGGAGATATTCACAATATGAAGATATGATCGATGTAAGGAAATATGCAACCTTGAGATTGAGAGCTACAAATCAATCTTGGATAGATCAGGAAGAAATTGTTGACTCAATTGTCACCACAAGGAAGCTGAACTTCCTGATAAAGTAACAAGTTTCTGAGCTCTAAGATGGATCACATTCCATCATCCATCCTTAGGATCAGAAACTACTTTGAGAAAACGCCCTTTCCCTCTGAACTCTTTTTGGTACCTCCTCGATAGCCCCACCTTCCAAAAGGGATAGAACTTCTGTTCTTAATAAGTGCTTGTGAGAGGGGTCCCTTAGTAGGAAGAAACAGGGAGGAGGAATGTGCTTGAATAGACTTCTTGCACTTCCTCAAGGATCCACTTCTCTCTGGTAATGATATTCCAGCAATAGTAGAAGAGTGGAACTCCAAAGGTGGAATGGAAGGAAGAAAGTTGGAGAGTTGATTGGGGAATGAGCTGTAGCTCTCACTCCTCATGTCACGTCTACTGTCTAAGGCCTGGCACAGAAGAGCATGAAGTAGTGAACCTGCTCTTGAGATGAGGCTTGTAGCTTTTTCTTGTTTGTTGATGCATGGAGGAAGCTGTTATTGCTACTGCTAAGATATGAGGACAAAGGTTAAGGAGTATTCTGCTGCCTGTGGTTGTTGAGACAGAAGCTCCAAACCATCTCCTTGGAGAATGATAAATACTGTGTGATACTCCCAGTAAGATTGTATCCTTCATCTTTGAGGACATGGTTTATTCAGCACAAACTATCTTCTTTAAAGTGAGATCTTCTACCCATCCTAGTTTCAGGGAACACATCTTAAGATCTGAGCCATGCATATCTCCTTATGGTATGAGACACCACCGCCCTGGCAGCAAAGTCTGACATATGGAAAGTGTTTCAACTGTATGGCAACAAATTGTTCCTCTGTAATTAATACCTTTGCTAGATTTCTTTCATCTCCAGCAAAGTCCTTAGGCAGAAAGAGCCACCTTCCCCCAAAGACAGGACTGATAATGAGATATCACAGCTTGGAAGTTCGATACCTTGATGCCATGACTGGAAGAGGAGAAGATAGGGCTTCCCAAAATATCTAATTGTTTACCTTCCCTGTCAGAGATAGCAGAATGTACCCAGACAATATTTGCTCATCAGACAACTGCACCCCTTATCCGTGCAGTGGCAGCAGGGTACATGTGCAGAGCGCTTCTCTCTCTCTCTCTCATTATCTAGGAGATAGCCAGTAGAAACCTTATCCCTAAGAAGAAACTCCCAGTCTCACCAGTAATTAGAATCAGATTTTCTATCACGTCTTTGTGGTAAAGCCTCCTGTCCCAGATCTGGACTTTAGCATCCAAAATCTGGGTGCTTACCTGAAACTCCCCCAAGCTCACTACCTGCTTGGATATTTTCTCGCTGCCACCAACTAGGACTATTGGGGTTCCTAGCACCCCCCGAGTTCACCCCCAACCTTCCCTGGAGGACCCAAGACCAGAGCCCTGGTCTCCCTCTCTTCCCACCCCCCCCCCTTCCCTGGGTTAGCCGGTGCGAACTAGACTTCACTCTTTGAATACAACTGGAGAGGCAATCTAGCGTCCCCGAGGCTTGCATTCACAGTATCACAGCTAGCACACAAAGGAGATTCCCCTCCCTGGTCTCGTAGCAGTAACTGAGAAAACTTCAAACAAGAAAACAGAGATGATTCTTTCTTCTCTTCCCGTCCTGTTCCTGCCCTGGGGACATAAAAAACCCACAGCCTGGCTTTTCCTTTCCACTTCTCTGTCTTCCCGTGAGGAGACAGCTACCTGTACAGAAGTTCTATCCCTTTGCCTCACTAGGAAAAGAACTCCACCAGTTTTCAAAAGAACTTTATCGAAAAAAGAAAATACAAAACAATAATCTTGCATTAAGAAACTCCAATACAGGCTCTTGCTTATAAGAAAATATGAATAAACAGTCTGATTTAAAAGATACCCTATAAACCAGTCCAGCAAATCAACATACATGTAAAATACAACACAACTCATCATAGCCGAATTATCTTGCTCCTTTTGTACTCACAGATGTGTAGAGAAGATTAGATAAGATGGAGTTGGAAGAAAAACTTGTTTACCCATAGCCGAGGAACAAAGACCCCGAGTATACAAATTCCCGCCCCTGACTTTAACAATCCAGTCTCTGATTGGTCCTCTGGTCAGTGTTTGGTTCTCTTGTCCCCCCTTTACAAAATTAAACCCTTACCTTACCTATTACTTATGACAGTCTTGTCAGTGGAATGGAACAGAGGTAGGAATGTAACCTCTCTCCCTATGTGACTCAGTTACTGACCTAATCTCACTTCTGGCCAATTGGAAGAGTGAAACTAGAGATTGAAGCAACCTAAAAACTGAGAAGGGGAAAAGATGTCTCAATGAAACTCATAGTTTGATATAGGGAAGGACAGTTCTGAGGGACATCTAAAATACTCCACAGCTTTTTGTCCTTTCCTGGAGGGAAAAGGAAAAGAGTGTCGTTTGCTCTTTATTTTATCCCTTGATTCTCCTGTAATGCGTAATTCCCCAATCTGAACCTTAGAGTGCAAAAGATGGGTACCAGCATGAATTCCTCTAAGCTTAATTACCAAGCTTAGATTCTGATAGGCTGCACCACCACAAAGTATAGTGTTTTGGCACTCTGGTCCCCTCAAAACTTCTGTGGGACCCAAAGACCCAAATTCTTGAGTCTCACAACAAAGGGGAATAAACCATTTCCTTCCCCTCCTTTTTTCCTCCCAGCTTTTTACTGCCCTGGGTACACAAGAGATCACCGTGATCAACTCTTGAATCACCACACAGAGAGGAATGTTACCTCCCCCATCCTCTTTCCCCTCACCCAGAGGCAATACAGATTCAAGCTCCGTGAATCTAAAACAAAAGAGGAAATTCACCTTTCCCCCTCCTCCTCTTCTTTCCTTCTCCCACCAATTCCCTGGTAAGTACAGACTCATTCCTTTGAGCCTTAACAAAAAAAAATCACTCAGGTCTTTAAAAAGAAAAGCTTTTAATAAAGATAAAAGTAAAAACTCTCTCTGTAAATCAGATGGAATATTACAGGGTCTTTTCAGCTTAAACACTAGAGAGAAAAACTCCCCCCCAGCACAAATGCAAATTAAAATACTTCCAGCAAACTACACATTTGCAAATAAAGAAAAAAATCAAAAAGACTAACACCGCCTTTATCCTGATACTTACTAAAATTAGAACAGAGAGATTTTTTCAGAAAGATTGGAGGAATCTGCTTACATGTCTGGTCCTCTCACAACCCAGAGAGAACACGGACACAAGAACAAAGAACACAAACAAAGCTTCCCTCCACCCAGATCTGAAAGTATCTTCTCCTGATTGGTCTCCTCGGTCAGTGTTCCAGTTTCACTGTTAGTTAAGGGTTAACATCTCTTTTACCTGTAAAGAGTTAACAATCTGTTTACGACAACTCCTTCATGGATTCTTGCAATAAGACTGTCTTCTGGATTTGAGGTCACTAGGGAATGCTCCAGCAGAAGCATGTGGGTCTCATTTAATACTTTATAGGCTTGGGGGTAAAAGGGATACTATTGTGCACCAAGACAGAACGTATGTCCTTCTCCTATGTATGCTACACACATCATACAGATTTTGGAGGCATGAAAGACAGCAGGAAAAAGTCCTGCTTAAATCCAGCCACTTTCCTTTCAGATCTCCCACGCAATCTGTGAGATGGCACCAAGATGTGGAACCTACAAGAGAGTCTTCTTCCCCCGCAACCCCCCTTTTTTTTTTTTTTTTTTTTAAGGTAATACATCTCTACCCCAATATAACGCCATCTGATATAACACAAATTCAGATATAATGCGGTAAAGCAGTGCACTGGGGGACAGGGGGCTGCGCGCTCCGGCAGATCAAATCAAGTTCAATATAACATGGTTTCACCTATAATGCAGGAAGATTTTTTTTGACTCCCGACAGCATTATATCAAGGTAGAGGTGTATTTTGAATAATAAAATAAAGAACTAAACTAAGAACAAGAACTAACTAAAGGTACTGTTGACTGAAGAAGTGGGTGGGTCAGATTTGGAGATCTTCCAGGCTGCCTTTAACCACGGCTGTAAGGAACTGAGATGGCCGGAGTGCAACGCCCTGTTTTATAGCCTTGTCCTCAAACTGTTCAGAAGCAGTGAGAGATGAGACGGGGGGGATGAAAAGATTCCAATGGCAGTGCTAGGAAGCGTTCCACCATCAGAAATGCACCACCAGCACAACCCAAGAGTAGGAATGCACAGAGGCCACTTGAACTGTCTCTCAGCTTCCTTATTTCATACATTTAAGTGCAATTTTAATATCCCCTGTATTTTCAGCTCCCAGTTTGTCTAAGTTTGTCTCACAGCACAAAGGGAGAGAAATATTTTAAAAGAATAGAAGAATGTAGTTCTAAAACTCGAGCTGGCAGCAGGAATTCAGAATGTATAATTTCCCACGCTGAACTCTTGTTTTGAAATGGACTGAATTTGAAGAAGACTGTCATTTTAAAAATCAAAATTTTATAAGAGCATGAAATATTCAGGCTTCCTCCCTTCAATTTTTTATTATTAAAAATGACAAAGATATGTAGGCACAATATTTTTCCAATAAGAAAATCTAGATCTAGGTGAGGGTGGCACTATAACTATACAATTTCAGATACACATAAAATAATATGCTACAGGTAAGTCTCATGTATTTTGAAGCAGCATTCTTTCACATTTCTTTTCAAATGGGCCTAAGTTCTGCATTGCTCTTACTGAAATGTGCTCCACTATAAGGTTTACTCTGCTCACACTGACACAAGTAAGCTATTGTGGTCCTCCTAGGGGCATCCATGCCACCAGGATTGCTTTTGCAGCCAAATTTAAACACAGAAACAAAGTTACCACACAGCAACAGTTTTAATTAAATTTAGCATGCTGTTAATGTCAACGACACAAAATTATGTAATTTTTAGTAACAAATTTTTAACATCCCGCAGTTTCTGCTGTATTATTATACAATACTGCACTAGCACCTAGAAGCATGTGTCACACACCAGGACCCAGTTGTGCTACACATTGTACAAACAATACACAATTTTTTAAGTATTTTATTGGAATACCCTACAAGAAACCCAACTGAATTTCCTCCCAGTCACAGGTATATGCCAATAATGCTTGCTCTTCTGCCTACATGCTGATGAGGGAACATGCAGCATTTTCAAATATCTTTGAACATGTTCTGCTCACAACAGGCACACACAAAAGGTGAGCATATTACAGTGTAACCACAAAATAAAAACATGAACACTGGAATGTTTACTTTATAACAGAACAACAGATCATAATCAATTCACATTTCTTTAAAAATAACTATTTACCAAAAGGATG
This sequence comes from Chelonoidis abingdonii, assembly GCF_003597395.2. NCBI lineage: Eukaryota > Metazoa > Chordata > Testudines > Testudinidae > Chelonoidis > Chelonoidis abingdonii. Next base: position 58,292,369 of record NC_133771.1, on the reverse strand, counting down.
GTACTTTGATATGGAATGCAGAATGTTTGAAAAGACAACAGCAACTTCTGGAGTGTTTAATAAATTTCCTAAAGAAATTGGCAAATCACTCAGCTGTAAATAATCTACTGCAGCTCAAAATGTTTTAATTGGGATTGGTTCTGCCTCAAATGGGTTTCTGAAGAACCTGATAAAACTATCCCTCTAATTAATAAATGAATATTCAGTTGTGGAGCACAAAGTATATGGAAAAAATTTAGCTAGCATATGAGAGATTGAAGCTTATCAAGTAAGAGTGCTCCTATATTTACTTTAGATAATACTTTGATACTTGAAATTTCTTTGAATAAAGAAATTAACATCCTACTAATTAGCATGTGCTTAATAAAACAGAAAAATTCAGTCTTGCTATCTTAAAGTTTCAAAATGCTTCTGATAAAAAAAGTAAACTCAGCAGTATTGTGTCAGAAGACACTAAAAACATTATCACTATTTGAACTCAATGATTTCATTTAAATCTATATATTCCAAAGGCTTGTTTAGGATTTATCAAAAATTGAGAGTTTAAATATTAAAACCTATCTTTAATCATTTAAGATTTCCTCTGCCATCCCTTTTCTACTTTATGATACACTTAAGTCCCATACTGACAAAAGAGGGACAATGCTGCTCAGTTTCAAATACTCCAAATTTTAAATGCTAATGTTTAATTCCATAGTCCATGATGTGAATCTATCATTTTTGGTATTTAAAAGTAAATAAATGAATCAGGATTCCAAACATTTATAAGTGGATAAACAAGTAAAAAACAAAACCCAGAACTTTACGATTTTTTTTGCGCCTCTACACAACTGAATGTACTATTCTCATTCATTTATTATGTAACTAAACAAATGAATAATTGAAGTACAAAGGGCTGTATATCATGTTTAAAATAAAAAATGCCTCCTCCAATTCCCAAAACTCATGAATAATATCGCTAGATAGATGTTATGCACAATCCAAAGTAGCACTGAACGTCAACATGAAAATCGGACATTTTTAGATTAGCTACTACAACTGTGGTGAGAGTACTTGTATAGGGACCTTGACAACACATCGGTACAATAAGATGAATAGGAAGAAAAAAGCGTTCATTTTTTGTATCAAGGTTGTCTAACGTTATTTAATTGAATTCCAATTTCCTTCCAAATTCAGCTTAACAAATCACGAGTTTAAAAAATAGTAAAGCATCATTCACAATTTTTTTTGGTTAAAAACGAAGACTCTGAATAAATGTATGTTAACCTGCTTAATTAAAGGTGTGTAAATAGAGTATATCCTCCTCCTTAGCAAAAGGAAGTACCAAAGCTAATGCAAAGGCTATATCTGGTTGCAAATCAACATGTTTTAAAGGTGCACTAAACAATGACAATCAATTGTTCTAGGAAAGTAAATAAAAAAAACTCATGAAAACAAGATTAGAATTGATTATTTAAATCAAGGTTCTTGGCTTGCTTATTTAAATCATGATTTAAATTGGTGATTTAGATCAACTGCTTTGGAGGACAGGGTCAAAATTCAAGATGATCTGGACAAATTGGAGAAATGGTCTGAGGTAAACCAGATGAAGTTCAATAAAGACAAATGTAAAGTGCTCCACTTAGGAAGGAACAATCAGTTTCACACAGACAGAATGGGAAGAGACTGTCTAGGAAGGAGAATGGCAGAAAGGGATCTAGGGGTTATAGTGAAACCACAAGGCTAAAATACGGTCAGTGTGATACTGTTGCAAAAAAGCAAACGTGATTCTGGATGCATTAACAGGTAGTTGTAAAACAAGTCAAGAAGTCCCTCTTCCGCTCTACTCTGCGCTGGTTAGGCCAACTGAAGTCATTGTGTCCAGTTCGGGCACCTGCATTTCTCAAAAAAGATGTGGAGAAAGTTCAGAGAGTCCAGAGAAGAGCACAAGAATGAGAAAAATGGTCTTGAGAACACCGACGCTCGAAGGAAGGCTGAAAGAATTTGGTTTATTTAGTTTGGGAAAAGAGTGGACTGACGGGATGATAGCAGTTTTTCTAGGTATCTAAAGGGGTGTCATCAGGAGGAGTGGAGAAAACTGTTCCGTTGCCTCTAAATATAAACAGAGAAACTGTTGCTTAAAACGTTAGCAAGGAAGTTTAGGTTGGACATTAGGAAAAGTTCCTAACTGTCAGTGGTAGCCTAAAACACTGGAATAAATTGCCCCAGAGAGGTTGTGGAATCTCCATCTGGAGATATTTAAGAGTAGGTTAGATAAATTCCTATCATGGAATGGTCTAGACAGTATTGTCCTGCCAATAAGGGCAGGGGATGGACACGATGTTCTCGTCTGAGGTCCATTCCCAGTCCCTAGAGTCTGAGTAGTGCACATTACTTTACTTGAAACTTTGAGTAATTACTACTTATACTGAGTTGGTTTCTGCAGTGGATTGATAAAGAGATACTCCTGTCATTTTGTTCCAAGTGTACCAGGCAAGCAAGATATAGGCCCTCCCCCTCTCAGAACATATGTGGCGTTTTTATACCTAGTCCTTCCAGTTCAATATCTGATTTTACAATGATGATCTTTTAGCCTGTATTTGTCTGGGTCCCACTGGTCAAAATTGACAAACTTTACCCTTGATATATGAACCCCGAGATTTACGGTATTCCAGCACATTTGATGCAAAGTAAAGCACCAGTGTTCCAAGAGCCCATCTGACCTAAGGCACAAAAAAAAAAAAAAGTATTAGTTGGTAATTTCTTTTAAAAATTCCACATAACAAGGAGATTTGATTTCCTGCACCATTCTAACACATAGTTAAGAGAAACAGGATTGACAGCTACACCTTAAGTAGAGAGATGTCTGTGTGTTAGCAATATCTGGTTATAAATAATCCCTGGAAAAGTAAGTGGTTTTCTCCACCTCCTCTGTTGCAATTTTACCTACAATTGTCTATCACTTTATAACTAATTTATGTGAAAAGCCTTTTAGACAGCACAAGTCAGGAATTCCATGAAATTTCACACAGTAAAAACTGAACTTATTAATAGCACCAAGATGTTGCTTGCACTTAAATTAATCCCATTGGATGTGCATTAGATGCAAGCGTCGGTGCGAATCTCTAAAGAAACGTTTTTGCAATTATTACCATATCTGAGTAATTAGTAACAAATGCAGCAGCCATGGATTCACGGGGTATACAACAACAACAACAACTATCTCGATCAGTGGTTTACTTTAAAACACCAAACACACTGCAAAGATACATTAGCATTCCAAATCAAGTTTTTCAATTCAGGCTTACATATGGACACACATTCTGCTTCAAGTTGACAGTGGTATTTGGGCTGCTTCTGCTGGGCAATGATTATTCAAAAACGTGTAAACTAACCCAGAAAAGAACATTGACCAAAACATCCAACAATAATCATGTTGTAAAACAGAACAAATATCTAGAGTAGATGAAGAGACCACTAGATATGATCTAAATACACAAATCAATAGGTATGTTTATAGTATCACAAAAATTTGAAGACATTCACATAACGACTAAATATACCTAGAATGTAGTTTAGCAATTAAAAGCACTGAAGAACTGACATTTTTGGATAGCAAGATTTTCATCCTACAAAATCAAAAACAGAAACCACCTCAGACTCGGATGTGCATACAGCCTTAGGGCCTAGAAACCTCAGGAATACTCGGGCTGTGGTTGAGGGTTGACACGGTAGCTCCAGCACAGGTGGTGGATTGTGTGGAATCGGTTGACAAAAAACACAACTTCATAGAGTTTATCAAGGCCCCAATGAACTCAATTCTTTGAGTTGGGCCAATGAAGATTTTCTGCTGTTTAGGACAACCTAGACGATCGAGTAAGCATAGCATGAACACAACATGAGAGATCTTCTTTTCTGGACTTGCCCCTCAGTATCACTAGACACACAAGTCAAAATGAGCACTTGCTGGATGCCCGGGGAGGATGGGCAAGCTGGCTAAAACCAGAATCAGAGGGCCTTCAACTCTGGGATCTATGCCCCCTCCTGGGGTAGTCCCACTGCCTTACAGGAAAGGAGACCTGGCCGAAGAAATACTGCAAGCAGTATTGCTGCTGAACACTGCAGTGATGTCTTTGTACAGCTAAAGTATGAACTTCCAAGGAATGCAAACTAGCTCAGGAATCCTTAAAGGATGCACACCTCAATCTTTTTAGAAACCAAAACCTACCATCAACAGGCAAGTCATCAATGGTCTGCTGCACATCGGACACAATGCCCTAATTCTGCACCCATGAGGCCCTCTTCATGGTCACAGCTGATGCCATAATTCTGGCTGAGGCATCTGCCACATCTAGAGCTGACGGTAAAAGTCTTGGCTACCATGCAGGCTTCTGCAATGAATGACAGAGTGTTCCGTGGAGGCTCCTGGCAACGTGTCTGCAAACTTAAGATGTGGGCACCCAAATAACAAAGTTGTATTTAGAGAGCAGTGCCTGCTAGTTAGTGATGTGTATCGACAGGAAAGAGGTAGTATAAAACTCTTCCTCCCCATCAAGTCCATCCTTTTGGACTCTGTCCTTAGGCATAGATGTATACCTTCCCTGCTGCGGTAAGCACAAGACACTTAGGGGCCAACTGGGAGTAGAAACCCTCAAAATCCAGTATGGGAATGAAGTACCTCTTCTCTGCATGCAGCAACAAAGCGGAAGTATTCCAGAGGGCCTTTGCCAGCTTCAAGAGAGCCTCATTTATTGGGAGGGCTACTAGCCCTTGAGCTGATAGTTGGCGGATATCCAGCAGCTTGTGTGCGTTCTCCTGAAGCAATTCAGCCTGGATGCCTAAGAGAGTGGCCTTACACCTAAGACGACCTCGATATGCCTTGAAGTTCACGGGCATTAATGAGGCCAGCACCATCATGCTGTCTGGAGAGAACAAAGAAGCAGTTAGCTACACCAACAATGTAGCTGCTAGTTCAGGGAACAGGAGTCAGTTGCACAGGGGATCTTGCTCTAGAATGAGTCAGTGAATGGGACCTCAAAGACCGAGAAGCATCCCAAGAATTCCAAGGAGGGACTGGGGAAAATAGATTTACTACTGGTGCTAGCAGGCACCAGACCAAGTGCCTCTGTCCTGACTGCAGGATCTATGCTGACCTTAGTACAGACGGTGATCCGAGGATGGTCTCTGGTGCCTATTGGTGACAATGAAAGGGTGGACAGCCCCACCCTGGATCTCAAGGAGTGCCACAGATTCTCCAGTGACAAAGGGGGAGCCAGCCGGCCCCAACAGGGAGAACAAGTGCTCTGATTCATCCAAAGCTCAACACAGGGTAGGCATCAGTGTCAAAAAGTAATAGGGAACTAGCACCAAGAATGGTACCAAGCTTGACAATGGGATCTGCTGACCAGGCAATGACTGTTCCAAAGAGCTCACCACCACCAAAAGGGCCTTCACTGCTGGGCCCAGTGTCTCCCTCAATTCCACCACGGACAGTGCGAGTTGCAGCACCAATGAACCCAGCACCTCTGCGACATGGCCAGAAGGTGCCAAGGACATAATGGAAGATGAAGCAGTAGAAACAATGGTACCAGAAAAAACTCCTGAACTAGCAGAGAATCAGGGACTGAGAAGTAAAGCAGATCTGAAGCCACCCGATACGCCACCAGCATGGAGACAATCAGCACTGAGACCTACATCATTGGTACAGTCTCAAAGGACACCTCATAGCCAGAACTGGAGTTAACCGTGTTAGCTCTCGCTGATTTTCCCAGTTCTGGGAAGCAGCTAGATGGACCTGCCCTATCCTGAGTGCTAGAGGGAGTATGATGCCATCAGCACTCCTCTTAGGAAGACTGACTCTCATCTTCTGAGTCCTTGAGTGGCCCTGATTACTCTTATGGGACCTCTTCCTCAATGCACCAGAGGAAGGAGAATGATTTTTCTTCCTCTTGCGGGAAAACAGCAGAATCTGAACATGGAATGGGCATCACTTGCTAGTTCTGAAGGTGACTGATCAGACAAGGCCCTTATGGTCTGCTCCAAAAGGTGTTTCTTCAGCCATAAGTCTCTTGCCATCTGAATCTTCTTTTTGAACAGGGCTTTGGAGAAGAGCCTGGAGCTGGAGCGTGGAGCAGCTGCGGAGCAGTGGAGCTGCAGGTTTCTGCCAGGAGCTGGAGCACAGCTCCAAAGCCGGTTTTTGAATGTATTAATAAACTATATTTGTAAATGTAAAAGGGTATCTATATTGTGAGTATTGCAACTGTGCACATCAGGGTTCTCAACTATATAATAATTTAAATAATACTGGGCCTGATCTTGGGGCAAGAACCTGTCAACCCTCCAAGCGATAACTGGGGATTCTTATGTAATCAATATAATTAATACATAGTCTAAGATTAGGCTACAGCAGTGAGAAGAAAACGAGGTTGCACTCAGGGTGGGCACGACCCTATACAGCCAAGGTAGGGAAAGAGTGCTGTCAGGCAAAATTCTCTGGCTTCAATGAGCTGGGCGCACGCACATTGACAAGAAATATGTGACTGCATCTAATCAAATCAAATGCAACCTGGGCTTCAATACTAGGGTCTTTCCATCTCATACATCACGAGCTATCAAATTAGGTCCCCTATAATACTTCTACAACCACTCTGTCTTTAAATAGGGTGCAGAGACATAACTAACTTAGTGGATAATTCTGTTTGTAGAGTGCAAGATGGAAGAGACTGTCCAGTTAGTTGTCATAACTGTGTTGACTCTACAGGACTACTAGGAATAAGGAGCTTATTTTGGTCACTAAGGGCACGTCTACATGAACATTTACTGCCTGGCAAACTAGGGTGTAAATCTACAGTACTGCAGTCTGGCATACTAACTTCCTGTGTATTCACTTTGCTGCTGCATGCTAGAAGCTCCCTAGTGACTGCAGTAAGTCAATGCACACTAGGGAATTTCTCATGTGCAAAAGCAGAGCCCACACAGACAGACAGGACTCACCACACTGGAGCACGGTAGATTAACATCCTACTTTGCCACACAGTAAGTGTCCATGCAGATATGCCCTAAAACAAGCAGAAACAACTCTGAATCCATAAATGAAAAGACTGAGTAAGATGAGCAGAACTCTGTCTAAAAATGTTACTAAAATTAAGTGATACTGCCCACATAAATCCTCCAACCACCCCCTAGGTTAGACTTTCGATAGTACAGATGACTGTAAAGGAAAGCAAATCAAGAAGGGAGAGTATTTCTGAAGTCGCTAGTGTGATGAAGATTAAGATAGCAAATCGATAAAATAGACTAAGTGGCAAATTATGGAAAAAATCTGGCAGATTATTGGCTACCTGTATTCATGTTCCTTTGGCATGAAACAGCTAAAAGCTAACAGTATAGCATTAACAAAAGCTGAATGCTTCCTTCACAGGAAATAGTCATTACATGGACCACAATTCACTCAGTTTACCACCTGTAAATTAGACTTCTGCCATTCAGCTGGTACTCTGGTAGAAACAATTACTTCCTATGGAAACGAAGCATGCCAGCTTTCCTCAAGCAACTGTGACACGTCTTCTCAAAATACCATCTTTTGAGATCAAGAATCTTACAAACATCTTGAAACCAAAATTCCTTGACCCATTGCAATCTAGCTTTAAGACTATTTTAGCAAGTCTGCATATGAAAACCTCCACCTATTACAGACGCCAGATCTTTGGAATGAACAAAAAGCATGGGCAATAAGTCTCAGCCTTTTTGGGTCCATAAGCCAAATAGAATGGAAGATACAGGATATACTGTTACACAAGTTATCCAGCAATCCATTCTGGGATGATGAACTTTTGGTCATGGGAGGAAACTGAGGACAGTTGTAGGGAGGGTGGGGGTGGGGGTAATAAGGATGCTCGGGGCTGAATGGAGGACTTTATTCTTTGAGCATATTTCTCACAGGCTACAAGAACAAGTATGCAGAGACCTGAACACAATTCAAACACTGTACTATCACACTGAGTTACCTAAAGTTTGATTTATCACTCTTACACAATTCAAATTAGTCAATGGTCTCTCTTCACACTCCAGCTAACTACACATCCTTAGTTTTTTTGGTCTTTATAAGTCAATCCCCTCAACTTTATAAAAAAATTAAATCTGATCTCAATGCCACATTTAAAACACTGTAATATTAGTGCTAGATAAATACTATTACCTCCCTAGGCCAGTGCAAGACACTTATTCAGCTAGAAGACACTGGTTTTCTAAATACTTTGCAGACATCAGTTCAGAGGAATTCACCAACTCAAAACGTGGGAATATAATAAAGGCAAACACAGCCTCACATTAAACCTATGAAAATTTGACTGTCTATAAGTGAGTAAACAATGACTTAGAATATTTAATCAGCAGTTAATTAAAAGTTATTGTAGGTATGTAATTAGCTGCATGCAAATAAAATTGTAGGGAGCTGGGTAGTTCAAAGGGTAAAGCTTATTTCATGGCCTAAGGCAGGGGTCTCAAGCTCAATTTACCTTAGGGCCAGTGCCAGTCCTCAAATCCTCCCAGCAGACAAATAGTGTCACTGAAGATTATGTTCAGAAAACATTTACATTGAATTTTTTATTTCTAATTTCTTAGAAATAAAGCTGTCATACAAATTTATACAATTCTTTGCTTGCCAGAGAGTTTTTAGTGTTTGCCAGACACCTGGCAATGCTTCAGCTCTGTCAATTTGTTGATGTTTGGCCTCAGTGACTGAGCAATTGAAACCTTCAGGATTGCAGCAAGGTGTGCATCAGACAGTTGTGTTCAGTATTTTGACTTGTTTATATTCATTGTGGGAAACAGTGACGCTGACTCCATGGCTGACTCTGCCCAGCAACTACTAACTCTGGCTGGTGACTAATGATGGTATCTCTGTCCCTCTCCCCCAGTCAATGGGAGCTGTGGGGGGGTTGAACCTGCAACAGACATTGCCGGCAGCATGGCTGCACATGTTTCTTCTCCGCAGGCCAAAGTGGGGAGGTTCTTGGGCCGCAGATGGCCCACAGACCAGGACTTTGAGACCCCGGCCTAAGGTATAAATACAACTTAAGATATTACAGGCAGAGCTGGTGTGCCACCTATTGTTAAGGTTGCCCACAACACTTCTAATTAATTTAACTTTGTTTATAATTTGTCCAGAACTTTATCATCTGGGCTCAAACTTTTCATGTTATGCTGAAAGTTTTTGGAAAGTTTCATCTAAAATGGTTCAGCTGCTTCCAAAACCAAGATTGGGGAAAACACATTTTACTCACGTTAAAACTTCTTAAAATCGTTTCACTGAAAAGTTCAAGTGTCTCCATGCTTTAGAGAAAGGATTTGAAATTTGGCTATCACAGCATCCCACTATAAGATAAGTACTTTCTGCTGTCTCTATGAAAAATTACCGAAGTTTGGCTAAGTTACAAGCCTCTGAAAACATCAGTTCACACATGCTCAGAGACTTGCTAAAGTTTGGCAGCTAAATTCTCCAAATATTCTATCTGCACTGCAAATGCTTGTGCCTCACAGAGCTCCTACATGCTGCCAAGACTGTACATGCACTGCCCACAGAACAAACCTGAGCATGCTCCATCCTGAGGCGGAGCAGAACTCTCTCTGGAACTGATCCACTTGGCAGTCAGGGAAACACTGGTATCAGGTAATAGAGATGAGAGAAGTAGACAGTCTCTCTTGTACTCTCAATGATCCTGGCACCTATTCAGCATGGGAGAGGAGAAGGAAGCAGCTACACCAGGGGTCTCAAACACGCGGCCTGCGGTCCGCATGTGGCCAGCAAGGTTATTTTCTGCAGCCCATGAGGTCCTCATAGCCCCCTCACCCTCCCTCAGCGTTTACCTAGAGTGTCTCCGGCCTGACGTGCACTGGAGGCAGGGCAGGTTCCCTCCGTGCCTATCTGCCCTGCGCCCCTGCGTCGCTCCGGGAAGCATACGAAACCTGAGGAAGGAGGGGTGCAGGGGTGTGTGTTGCTGTTGCTTCAGGTACCACCTCCAGCAGCTCCCATTGGCCGCAGTTCCCCGTTCCCGGCCAATGGGAGATGCTGGGGGCAGTGCCTGAAGCAACAGCAACACACACACACCCCATGCCCCTGTTCCCCCCCATTCCAGCCACTTCCTGGAGCGGCACAGGGGCAATGCAGGCAGGCAGGGAGCCTGCCCTGCCCTGCCCCTGGTGCACGCCGAGCCAGAGCCTGCCCCCTGAACCCCTCTTGCAGTCAAACCCATGTTAGGATTCCTGATGTCAGAAACCAGTGGGAGAACGCTTCAACCTCTCTAACCACTCAGTGACAGACTTGAAGGTGGCAATTTTGCAACAAAAAAAACGTCAAAAACAGACTCCAAAGAGAGACTGCTGAACTCGAATTAATGAGCAAATCAGATACAATTAACTTAGGTTTAAACAGAGGCTGGGAATGGTTGGGTCATTACACGAATTGAATCTATTTCCCCATGTTAAGTTCTCCTCGCACCATCTACGGTCATCTCGATTATCACTTCAAAGTTTTTTTTCTCCTGCTGCTGCTAGCTCCTCATCTCAATTGATTGGCCTCTTAGTTGGTATGGGTACTTCCACCTTTTCATGTTCTCTGTATGTATAAATATCTTCTGTCTGTATGTTCCATTCTATGCATCCAAAGAAGTAAGCTGTAGACCATGAAAGCTTATGCTGAAATAAATTTGTTAGTCTCTAAGGTGCCATCTTTTTTTTGCGGATACAGACTAATACGGCTGCTACTCTGAAACCTTAATTACATAGTCACTGATATTTTCAATGCAATTTTGCAACAGAAGGAAATACTTTAAATAAAGAACACATAAGGCAAACAAAATCAGACACTATATTCAAAATACCTCATCTGTAGGAGCGACTTCTATTCATAAATACCACAAACAAGCACCAAATTCTACATATCAGGATCTTTTTATTTCAACAATGAAAGCATATTTGAGGATAGCAGAAGTCTATTTTCAAGTCACCCTTTCTTATTTCAGTTACTTTAATCAGAGATTACACGTCTCATTTTCTTCATGATCAGAAATATCAAAAATTTCAAGTCTAAATTATTGCTATGAACATTCAGCTATTACAATTGTGAAAAGTTGACAGGTATTTTACTGCAGAAATGCACATTAGAGTAATGTTTGTGTTCACTTTCTTGAATGAAAGCTATCTGAATTTTAATCTCACTTACTTGCCTCTTAAAACCTTTTGTGCTTGTAGTCATAAATGGGCTTGTCTTCCTTATGCACCACTAATCTAAAATAGAGTACTAGATAACTTTATATATATTGATGCAATTTAGTTATTTTGGACAGGTCCACATATTTATGACATTTTTAACTGTCACTTAGGTATTTATACAGCACTATTTCCAGTAGCATGTGTATGTAAAGTGTAATTTTAAGAGAAGCATAAAACTATCAAACTCTGTTCTTGCCATCCTAGGCGTCTGAATGCTTGAAAATTTGATGCCCTTCCTCCCCATCCTTCCCTGTTACCACAGATAGATAATAAGAAAAGATGGTGTTTGCACCGGGCTCTGAAAATTGACAGACTAGTGCTCATTCGGGTCTGTTCCAGAAAGGCATACCTTAAACTGAAAGTCATGAAGAACGTTCAGTTTAAATATGCAAATACCACCAATATTAACATTCAGAAGGCAGATTCACAGGTTGTGGTCGGAGTAGTAGCTCTTGAAAATGATGCAGAAAGGGAGAAGAAAACATTTTATTTACGGATTAGATTTCAGTCATCTGTTTCTTACCTCTTACTGAGGATTATCTAGGTGATACAGGTTATGTTAACTGAGAAAGAAGTGTTTGCATTGGCTCTGCTATTGTCTAGAATCTTGTTTTGATACATAATTTAATCTCAAAATCTATTTTTATCAAGTCAGCCTTTCCCACACCTGACCAGTTATACAGGCAAAAGAATGCTTTAGCCAGTATATCTTATAGCGAAATAAACTATGCTGGCAAAAGCACTTTTATACTGCCATACCTGCATCTACATAATAGCTTTTGCCAACACAGAAATATTGCCAGAAATATTATGCCCCTAACTGACATTACTATACTGGTTCATTTTTAGTACAGACACAGTCTGACTCTGCAGACATTCCAGCACCAGATTAAACAAAGAGGTCAGTGATGAGCGTCGCGAAACTGGAGTTGGCTTCGCCATCAAGAATCATCTTGTTCAGAAAATTGCCAGTCCCCTCAAGGGTGTGAACCACCAACTCATGACAATGCAGCTTCCGCTTCAAAAAGGAAAAACAAGCTACTTTGATCAGCGCATACGCTCCCAAAATGACCAACCCAGAGGATGTGAAGGATAAATTCTACGAAGAACTAGATACTCTGCTAACATCAGTGCACCGCACAGACAAGCTGATCCTGCTTGACGATTTTAACGCAAGAGTTGGATGCGATGCCGCAGCCTGGGAAGGAGTCATCGGGGAAAAATGGAGTGGGAAAGTGTAACAGCAGTGGCCTGTTACTGCTGAAAACTTGTGCAGCACATGACCTTCTGATCACCAATACGGTCTTCCTCCTCCCTACCCATAACAGGATTCGTGGATGCATCCCGTTCAAGCACTGTGGCATCTGATCGACTATGTCATCATTATGGAGAAGGGACAGACACGATGTCAGGTTACAAAGCTACATGCGGCGTCTGACTGTGTTTGGACGGGATCACAGGCTCATAGGTATCCTAAATGAAACTCCGTATCATTGCGAGGAGATGACCATAAGGCTGTAAGGCTCTCAAAAATAAGTGATCACGTAGTCGAAGGCTGAAGAAGAACAGCCGCATCACTGAAAATCTAGCGGAAGACCTAGAGAATGAGCTTGCTGATCTTCGTATTGAGGATGACACTGAAGAGGACTGAGAAATGGCGATTCCGCAACACTGTCCATACAGCTGCATCGAAAGTATTGGGGCTTCACACGCAGGCGGCAAGACTGATTTGACAAAAATGATGCAGAAAATCCAGGTCTTACTTGCTGAGGAAGCACTGCCTGCATCGTGCATATCAAAACGATCCATTCTCAGCAGCAAATGCCATACCGCCTTTATCAACACTCGCTAGAACAGTTACCAAACCGCACTGCACAAAATGTGGGACTTGTGGCTGAGCTACCAAAGCAGCATGAAATATAGGCGTGTCATAAGTAGTTAGGTAAGTAAGGGTCTAAGTTTCTTTTACCTGAGAAAGGTAACCAAACACTGACCAGAGGACCAATCAGAGGAATTCTGTATTGTTTAAAGTCAGGGGCAGTGGGATATGTTGTATAGCTCGGGTGTCTGTTGTTGTTTTTCGTCGGTGCTATGGGGTAAACAAGTTTCCTTCTATCCTGTCCTCTGTATCTCGAAAATTATATCTTACGTAAGTCTGTGAGTACAAAGGAAAGCCAAGAGTAATTCGGCTCATGAAGAGCTTTGTGTTAAGTATGTACAGATGTGGACTTGCTGTATGCTCTGGTTTGTTCTCGGCTGAGCGGAACAGCTTTTTCCTAACTCCGATTATCTCAACGTTTCCTAAAGCGATCTGTGAGTAAGGGAAGCAAAAAGAATGTCGGCTTGTGATGAAGCTTGTGTCTGTAATTTACTGTATGTTGATTTTTGGACTGGTTGTATCGGCATATCAAAAATTTTTAATCAGAGACTGTTTATTCATATTTTCTTTAAGCAAGAGCCTGTATGAGTTTCTTAATGCAGAATTGTTGTTGTTATATTCTTCTCTTTTTTGTTTTCTTAAAGTATTCTCTTTTAAACCTTGTGGAAGATTACTTTTTAGTTGATTGGCAGAGGGGGGAGGGAAAAGCCCAAACTCTGTTGTCTCCCCTTCCTATTGTCCCAGGGTGGGAAAGGCTGCAGGACAAAGAGAGGGGAATCTCTTGGTGTGAGCTGCCTAGGTGAATGCCTAGCCTCGGGGAAGCTAAATTGCCTCTCCGTTGTATTCAAGGAGTGAGTATAGCATTGCACCGGCTAACCCAGGAAGGGGGGAAGCTGGGAGAGGAGAGAGAGAGAGACCCCGGGTCTGGGTCTTGGGTCCCCAAGAAAGGTTGGGGACACCAGAGAGAGGAAAGGGGGTCAGGCCCCTATAATTCCTGACCTGGTGGCAGCGAGAATATCCAAGCTTGGTAGTGAGCTTGGGGAGTTTCAAGGTAACACCCATGTCTTTTGGACGCTAAAGTCCAGATCTGGACAGGAGGCTATTACCACAAGCGTATGCAGACAGGAACGGACTTAAGCAGTTCTATGAGCCCTCACCACACCTATGTCCACAGTGTTCTGGGAGCTTTCCCCTCCTGAACTCTGATGCACTGTGCTCCTTACCACAGAAGACGCAGATTCTCCAGAGATGGCCTGAACATTTTGAAGCAGTTCTCAACTGCCCCTCAGTCATCATTGACAAGATGCCTCAGGTTGCAGTCAATGACTCCATGGATGCTTCACCAGAAGAGGAGGAAGTGAAAAAAGCCATCAACCAGCTGTCAAGTGGCAAAGCCCCAGTGTCAGATGCCATCCAGCAGAAGTGTACAAAGTCGGTGGGACCCGTGCTCTACAGAAACTCACTGAGCTGTTTCAGTCCTTCTGGAAGCACGGATCCATTCCACAGGAATTTAGAAGCACGCGTCCATCTATAAGAGGAAGAGCATCACCAGGTATGCGACAATCACTGTGGAATCTCGCTGCTCTCTAGAGGGGGAAAAGTCCTTGCACGGTTCTGTTGAACCAATTGATCACTCACTTGGAGCAGGCTTACTGCCAGAATCACAGCATGGCTTTCGCAAGGACACGGACTATTGACTAGATCTTCGCTGCACGTCTAGTACAGTGCGAAAAGGTCAAGAACGGAATCATGACCTCTGCACAACTTTTGTGGACCTCACGAAAGCATTCGACTGTCAGTCATCAGGGCCTGTGGCGGATCATGTGGAAATTCAGCTGTCCAGACAGATTCATACGAATGGTACGTCAATTTCATCACGGTATGATGGCTCGTGTCCTGGATGACGGTGAAACATCTGAGGCCTTCCCAGTCACCAACGGAGTCAAGCAAGGGTGTGTTTTAGCACCCACTTTGTTCAGCATGATATTCTCTGCCACTCTGACTGATGCCTTTCAACACTGCACTGAAGGATTAGGCCTGAAGTACAGAACTGACAAGAAACTATTTGATCTGAGGTGACTGTGTGCCATCACCAAGGTGAAGGAAACTGTACTTCGAGACTTTCTCTTTGCCAATGATTGTGCTCTGAATGCTAGTACAGAGCCAGAAACGCAAGCCAGTATGGACAAGTTTTCATTTGCATGCAACAACTTCGGTCTCACCATTAACATCAAGACGACTGACTTCATGCACCAGCCAGATCCCCACGCTCCATACTCAGAACCATCCATCACTGTAAATGGACAGAGACTTCAGGCAGTGGACCACTTCACGTACCTGGGCAGCACCCTTTCCCGAGCAGTGTCAATCGATGAGGAAGTAAACTGCCGAATTGCTAAAGCCAGCTCTGCATTTGGCCGACTGCACTCCAACGTCTGGGAACGTCGAGGGATCAGCCTACCAACAAAGCTGAAGGTCTACCGAGCAGCGGTGCTTCCAACTCTGCTGTACGCCTGTGAGAAGTGGCCTGTCTATCGGAGTCATGCACGAAGGCGCAATCATTTCCACATTTCCTGTCAGCGAAAGCTTCTAAATATCAGATGGCAGGACAAAGTGCCCAATACTGAAGTCCTTACCAGAGCCAGTCTGCCATCAGTTCACACACTGCTGATGAGAGCCCAGACCAGTTGGGCTGGACATGTCATGAGAACGTCAGACGAGCGCATTCCTAAACAGCTCTTCTACGGAGAACTCGCCCAGGGAAAGCGCTCCCATGGAGGACAAAAGAAGCGGTTTAAGGACACGCTGAAGACCTCTCTGAAGTCTCTCAAGATCAACACCGTCACATGGGAAACCCTTGCATTGAACCATCAAGCATGGCACAGCCTCATTCACACAGGCAGTAATACCTCTGAGACGAAGCGTACTGCTGAGGCTGAAAGAAAGCGTGAGCTGCGCAAGTCCAGGGCTGTCCGCACATCATCAACAGTGCCATCACGTGTCCACTCGATGTGTGACAGGACGTTCCACGCCCAAATCAGACTGATCAGTCATCTTCGGACACACAGAGCCCAGTCATCGAACGAATGAATTCTTGAGGTCTTCATCAACAATGATGGACGATCATCATCAAAGAGGAAATCATTATCCATATAACCAGCCTTGCAAGATTGTCACAACCATTTACCAACCCAAGCACAAAGTCTATTTGCTCACCGTTTGCCTTGATTGATGGTTTAAAAAAAAAGTATCATTCAGAGGGTAAAAAAAAATACTGAATCATTGCATATAGATTATATTTGAACCCAAACCTTACCATTAACATCGTCTATACTGCAGGTGTGAAGCAGTGCTCTGGCCCTCGACTTACGTGAATGAAAGCGTTACACAGGTCAAATACTAGTCCACTGTTTCAGTACTTCCTTCTGATCAACCTTCCACTTCCACCTCTATCCAAAACAAATAACCAAGCAAAAGCAGCAGATATGGTTAGATACTGTTAGAAGGGATCAAGGTTTGAAAACAAAGTGCACTTCCCAGAGCGCACAGTCAAAAAACTGAGAAGGAACAGTAAATACTGGCAAGGAACAATGGAACAGAGTGAGGTCTATCAATAAAGAGAAAGAGGAAACAACCTGGAGTACCGAAAGGCAGCAAAATGTGAAAAGTATAAGGAAAAAAGTCCCACCAAAATCAAAGTAGTACTTATTTACACACCAGGAGATGTCACAAAAGCAAATTTTGTAATAGTAAATGCAAGCAGATACACAAACAGAGAATGACAGTGCTATTCCTCTGACTCCTCCATATACTCTACATTTTCCTCATCTTGTGACTTCTCAAAAATTCTTCCTCCACAGGTCCCCAAGTTACATTATTTCAGTTGAGCCACTTGCCTTCTTCTGCAGCATGGGGCATAGGTCACTCACAGGTTTACATTAGTTGAAACGGTAGATTCTCTTTAAATAATGACTTGAAGACTTCAGAGGTTAGGGGGTCTATTACTGGAGTGGGTGTGTATGGTTCTGGGGCTTGCAACATGCAGGAGGTCCAACTACTAGATGATCATAATGATCCCTTCTGACCTACAAGTCTATGAGTGTTATATGAAATTTCATTTCCATTTCTGGCTGCTCAGAGATGCTGTTCTGTTGTCCCTACGCTTAAACAGCTTGCCAGCTCCCTGCAAAACAGAGGCAAGTGGGCTTGTTGCTGAAATGTGTGGTTTTTGTTCCAAAGAAGCTGCTTGTCAAGAAAATTTTAGGTTTAAATAGATTTGATTGTATTAGAGAGACATGGGATGCTGAATATTTCTGTATCTGTAGTTCAAATTAGATTCTTTTTATATTCTTATAGGTGGTTTTAAATATTTAAATTAAAAATGTAGCAGCTTGCCAGTTGTTATAAATACTGTGCATATTGGAATAGAGAAGTTAGTCCATAGCAATTTCAAAAGTAGTTATAATTACTTTGGAAGGATTCAATATTTAATTAGTAAAAGTCAGTAAGCATCAATTTCACTGTACACTGTGTGTACTGTGTACACACACACACACTTCCAGAGGAGCAAAGAAAGAAAAATGGTGCTTGAGAACTTAGATTTAGGAATATTTACTTTGCATATTTCATGTCTGAATTATTATAAAGCTTCAATGTTAATATCTACATATTAAACTGTCTTCCCCCCAATAATATCCCACAACTGTGATAATTTAATTTGATAAAAATAGAGAAAAAATGCTTTAAAATAATAATAAAAATTATAAAAAATTCCTAAAATTCTGCCAAGCTACGTTATAATTAAAAAGCTATCCTGGACTATTATTAAAAAGTTTGGCCCATTGAGTTCAAGAACTACTATCATTCTACAATTCCTCTTTTCACTCCTACACTTAACCTGGCTATCACCTCCCTACCCTTTGAAGCAGTAAACCAAAAATTCCTTCTATTTTCTCTTGCTTCCTCTTCCCGGATTCTGATTAATATCATACAAAAGCAAAGCATGAGACAGGCCTCTTATTAGCAACTTTCATTTGTTGACTTGATAGTTAGCACCACCTGGTGGTCCGGTAAATTTGTTGCATGCAAATTACAAGTGAACTTTGGAGCAGTGGTTCTCAACCAGAGGTATATGTACCCCTGGAGGTACGCGGAGGTCTTCCAGCAGGTACATCAACTCATCTAGATATTTGCCTCATTTTATAACAGGCTACATAAAAAGCACTAACAAAGTCAGCACAAACTAAAATTTCATACAACTTGTTTTATGATGCTCTAGATACTATACACTGAAATGTAAGTACAATATTTATACTCCAATTTTACAATTACAAGGTAAAAATGAGATAGTAAGCAATTTTTCAGTAATAGTGTGCTGACACAAAATCAAACATAAAAATACATGCAAGCAACTAGTTTTTAAGTGAGGTGAAACTTGGGGCTATGCAAGACAAACCAGCCTCCTGAAAGGGGTACAGTAGTCTGGAAAGGTTGAGAACCACTGCTTTAGAATAATCTTTTCCAGCACCTGTACAATGGTTGCTAACTGGCTCCTGAAAAGTGATGACAGGATTAAGAATATTTTCTGCCCAAAGCATTGATGGGGGAGGGGAGTCTTTCCTTTTGCACACCCAGGTACACGTACACACTATCCCACTCACAATTTATGCTTCATTCAAGAATCTTCTGTTACTTAAGATTATTCTTTAAAACAATTTTTATGAACAATCTTTCTAAATATCTTCAGAAAAAATACAGGAAGCTACAGAAAATAATAATTTTATAGGCTGTGTATTTGGTTAAGCGTTAAGGGGACAAAAAGATATGAGTTTGCCAAACAGCACCCAATCCTATAAACACCCATCAAATACCCTTTCTACTGAGGACACAGAAGAATGCAGTCAAGTAAATTCGCTTGTTTAACACCGCAAGATTTTGTATTGGTATAAACCGTTTTGGTTAATCAAATAGTTGTACCAGTATAACCCTTACTAGTACAATTGAATGCAGTTACACTAGCTATTCTCCAGTGTTCATTCCCTATACAGGAATAGGCTACATGGTATAAGCACTTCTATACCAGTATAGCTGCATGGGGACGTATAACACTTGTGTTTAGAAGAAGCTTAAGAAAAAAGTATCTCTTTCAAGCTAAAAAACACAGCTCAGCAGCCATGAACTCCTAATGCCTTTGTAAAAGCAGAAACACTTACTTTCCATATTTAACAGATGACATGCTGACTCACAGTATTTATCTGTGAACGTAAGCTTTGAAGAATGCCTCTTTCTGGAAACCAACTTTGCCTCCTCCTAAGGGGATAGTGGATAGTTCTTAATGATAGAACAGTGGTTCTCAACCAGGGTACACAGAAGTCTTTCAGGGGGTAGGTACATCAACTCACCTAGATATTTGCCTAGTTTTACAACCGGCTACATAAAAACCACAAGCAAAGTCAGTACAAACTAAAACTTCATATAGCAACTTGTTTATACTGTTCTATATACTCTACTGAAATACAAGTACAATATTTATATTTCAGTTGATTTGTTTTATTACATGGTAAAAAATGAGAAAGTAAACAATTTTTCAGTAATAGTGGGCTTACACTTCTGTATTTTTATGTCTGATTTTGTAAGCAAGTAGTTTAAGTAAGGTGAAACTTGGGGTATGCAAGATAAATCAGATTCCTGAAAGGGGAACAGTAGCCTGGAAAGGTTGAGAGCCACTGAACTAGAAGAAGTAAGCAACCCCAGGAAGAAAGATGAGTGCCAAAAGATGACTAGTATGGAAGCCCCTAAACAAATACTTGGAACATGTGTACCAAACAGTAAAGTTCAGTTTGATGTTGTGGAACACTCTCTCAAAGGAACTAAAACACCACACACCTTATCCACCTTCTGCTTCAACTGCAAGGCACACTTCTTAGATTTTGCTTTTGCTAATATCAACACTTAGCTCTGAACAATTATACTAATTTATACAAAAGTAGATACTAAAAATAGTCAATTTCATCTTGGAGCAAGGAAGAGAAAAATCACATGCAACAGAGGTGGACTTCAACAGGACTTCATAAATACCACCAACCAAAACCAATGATTTTTCAGCTCAGCCTGTGACTGAGCATCACTTTGGACCATCTGTATCTCTGTCCTCTGGAACTACTGAGAAGAGCTATAGCTTATGCTGAGAATTTGTGCTCATTTGAATACTCCAAGTTTTTGGTTTTGCTTCTAAGATAACTGTCAATACTACCTGAGCTTAAGAGAAAAACAAAAGTTTCTGGTGCGATAGTTCATAAATCCTCACTGCAGGCATAAGCAGTCCAGACATACTCACAGCCTTTGAATAGTATTAACAAATATTTTAAGTGATTTCATTAAATTCCTCTTCATCTGTTGGAGTATTCCCTCTGCAGAAGGGGCCAGGCCCTGGTTACAGGAAGGTGGTTAATGGTCAGTTGCTTGAGCAGTAAAGTTGGAGCTATACTTAAAAGCTTTAACTATGCTAGCTTCTTCCAAAGAGGTCTTCAAAATTAATACTTCCAATTCTGCTCTACCAATGGTGTCAGTTTTACTGTAGACAAACTAGTCACTAACATCCTAAGCATCATATAACCTAGATCTGAGCAAGTGAAGATCCCACCATGGGAAGACCACAGGTCACTTGTTTACACTAGCATTTCCACAGTTGCTACCAGCAGTGGAATGGACTGGTGGTAACTGATGGAAATTTTAGGAGAAAGCCTACAGCCAACACCTCAGACTCACTGGTTCCTTTTGGATATGGATCTTTCTGATTATCTAGTCTGACCTATTACAGGCAACAGGGCTTTCCTGAATTAGTTCCTGTATAAATTAAAGCATCTCTCTTAGAAAAACATCCAGTCTTGACTTAAAAATTGCCAGAGATGGAGAATCCACCACAACCCTTGGGGAAATTGCCTCAATGGTTAATTATCTTAACAGTTAAAAATTCCAGACTGCATTTTTCTAACTTCAGCTACCAGCTATTGGAGTGTGTTTGCTGTACTCAGGAGCCCACTGTCAAATATTTGTTCCAAGTACTTATAGATTGATCAAGTCACCTCATGATCTTCATTTTGTTAATCTAAACAGATTGAGTTCCTTGAGTATCACTATAAAGCACATTCTCTGAACCTTTAATCATTCTCATGGATGAGTAAATAGGAGCCTATATAAGAAAAAGCCCAAAATATCAGGACTGCCCCAAATATCAGGACTATCCCTATAAAATTGGAACATCTGGTCACCCTAATTTAAGCTAGGATTTTGGTCTGGAGCTTGAAACACAACAGTGCCATCTCAAAAAATGCTAGTTAACCAAGAGTCAGCATAAGCTAAACTAAGAACAATTTAAAACAAGCCATTAGATACATCTTCCTTACTGATTTAGAAATAATACAGACTACAGTTTTTTTCATCATTTAATGTTATTTGTATAGTGGCAAAAGCGGTCCGTGAGCTTCAAGAGACACAAAAAAACAAGATTCCCTACCCCCAAAGACATTTGCTGGTATACAGATGCAGCTATATCAGCTTTGCCACTGCTGCAATAAACACACACAAATAAGGGTCCTCTCTGGCACAGAGTTTAGCTTCACCTGAAAACTGGGTGTGAGCTGTAAGGGAGACAAGAATAAAGCACTTGCAGGGATATTCTGCCCTTCCACCCCCATGACACTTTTCTCCAAAGACTGGAGTAAAAGCAAACTCCAATACCTAGCGAGTCCTATTGGATCAGAATCAAATCATTAGTTTTGAAAGAGAAAGATACTATTTCACATTCTAGAGGAGTTCAGTTATATGAATTTAAGAAGCCAAGGAAAGAAAAAGCAATGATGTCCATCATAAACGAAGATTAGAGCTGTGCTGCCGCTTTGAGGTAGTGAACATCTAAAGTTAAATTGAGCAAGCAGAGTCGCAGTTGCAGTTAAAGCTGCCAATCAAAGAACTTGCCTAAGAAACCTAACTATAATATGTTCAACCACCACTAATATTTTCCTGTTTTATTCTGTATATCGGATTAGAGAGACGACTGGTTGTGGCTCCACAGTTGAGGCTAAATTACGAAATGAATTTAAAGGAGCACACGTCTGGTTTGTATCTAAAACTAGATGGGGTCTTCCACTCGATTTTTTTATGCTGCTGAATTTTTTTCTAGTGTACTTTGAGTTCTCTTCATAAATTTTTAAATATGAATTTTTTTGAAGCTGGACTCAAGCTGAAATTTCTTCTTGGTAGTCCAGCCACTCATTGTTAACCAATATCTTAAAAACAAACCAATTGTACAATTCAGCATCCTGAGCAGATCTAATGCAAAACATAGGGGTACGTTGGCCCTACTGACTCAGACCAATGGACCATATAGCACAGAGATCCTGTCTTCCAACAACAGCGGACAGTTCCAGTCATTTCAGAGGGAATTAAGAAAACAGGGCAATTAATCCATCTCCTGTAGCCCAATCCCAGTTTTTGGAGATCAGAGGTTTAGGGATGCCTGGAGTATCCCTAACCATCTTGACCAATAGCCATTGATAGACCTATCCTCCATGAATTTATCGTATTCTTTTTTAAACTCAATTATATTTTTGGCCTTCAAAACATCTCCTGGCAATGAGTTCCAGAGGTTCCCTGTGTGTTCTGTAAAGTAATACTTCCTTTTGTTTTAAGCCTGCTGCCTATTAATTTCATTGGGTGACCTCTGGTTCTTGTGTTATAAGACAAAAGGAGCACACAACACTTCTGTATTCACTTTTGCCACCTCTAACATATCCTCCTCCCTTGGTCATCTGTTTTCCAAGATGAACAGACCTACCCTTTTTAATCTCTCCTCTCTATGGAAGCTATCCCCCTAATCATTTTTGTTGCTCTTCTCTGTACTTATTCCAATTCTAATATCTGTCTTGAGATGAGCCAACCAGAACCATATGCAATATTGAAGGTATGGGTGTACCATGAATTTATATAGTGACACAGTGATATTTTCTGTTCTGTTATCTATCCCTTTCCCAGTGGTTCCTAACTTTGTTAGTGTGTTTGACTGCCACAGCTCACGGGGCATATGTATTCACAAAACTATCTATGACTCCAAAATCTTATGCGAGTAGTATCAGCTAATTTAGAGCTGTAGGTATAGTTGGGATTATGTTTGCCAATGTGCTTTGCGCCTACCAGCACTGAAATTCATCAGCCATTTGTTGCCTAGTCACCAGGTGTAGTGAGATTCCTTTGTAATTCTTCAGTTAGCTTTGGACTTAAGTATCCGAGTCATTTAGTATCATCCACAAACTCTGCCACCTCACTGGTTTACCCTGTTTTTCCAGATTTATGAATATGATGAACACTACACATCCCAGTATGGATCCTTGGAGTATTCTACTATTTACATTCTGAATACTGACCTTATGCCAACCCTTTATTCCCTATTGTTTAACCATTTACTGATCCATGAAAAGGACCTTCTCTCTTATTCCATGACTGCTTAAGTTCTTATGGAGGTCTGCCCTGCTACCATTCTGTAAACAGAGAACTTCATTTACTAGGGCTGTCAAGTAAACCCCATTCCTGCAGACTAAATTCATACTTGAGGGAAAAAAAGTATTGATATGCAAATTTTCACCAAGAGTTGCCAATGTATAAACTTTATGAGCAGTGCACACAAGTATCATGGTACAAACACACAATTTGTCAGAAGCTACATTTTTCAGTTAGATTTCACCCTACTATGAAAAGGTCTTCTGTGCAGCTGAACATGAAAGAAAGGTTATGTATGATCAAATCTTCAGTCAGCAGCTGCACTTCCTAATGTCCACCCCATCTAGTGTACAAAATTTAGTTGTGAATCAATCAGGACTGCAACACACAATGTACATGACACAACAACAGCAAAGAAGTGAAAAGCAAGGTGGCTCAAGAGTATACAGTTTTTTTTCCTCCATCCTCAGGCACATCTTATTGCTACCACAGTCAATGCCTAAAGAACCTTAACTTTGTCCTTCTGCAGAGAATTCCACCTTCCATCACATTCTTTACCAAAATACCTTCTTTCAACCCACGCACTACACCAAATATCCAAAAAAACTTCAAATGTTGTGGGGTAGAGTTTCGTACAGGGTCATGGGAAAAAAGGTGAGCTGAGATGAGCAGAGCCAAACTCTCCCCCTGCACTAAGATGCTGGGCGAGTGGCTGCCACTCCTCCCCACATTGCAACTGAAACTTCTGAATCTGAGAATTCCCCTTGCTTAGAAAACATGTAATTTTATTTGCTAAACAAAGAAAGGGAATTCCCAGATTCAGAAGTTCCAGTTTCTTTTTCAGGTAGGCAAAGTATTAACATACAGCTTTAAGTTCAGGCTTCTTAAATTTTTATTTCCTTTAATTAAAATTAAACAGACCATATCACTGCAAAATTAGCATAAAAATGCTAAATATTTTCCAGTAGTTTTCATTAATATATTCTAGGAATGGTTTTGATTTTCCCAGTTTAAGACAATATTTACCAGCACCTTATCCTAAACTAGTTTTTCCAAGGAACTGCCAAGCCACAAGACAGAGTTATGGTTGTCTAGGAGCCGTCCATGTGCATTTCCACACCTTAACTTATTTGGATTTCTTTAAAGTGTAACCTTCCCACTGAATTTCCTGACTTGTCATGTTTGTTTTTGAGATAGCTACCACATCTCTAATGTTTTTACTTTTGTGTTAAGGACATGTACTCAATTTTAACTCATTTAACATAATTTTGAATCCAGAACTATGAGTGAACACACACACATGCATACTGTGCAGCTTAGGGGAAGCTGCACTGAACTGCAAGCCCAGAAAGCACAAGCCTTCAAGTCCCAGCTCTTATGACTGCTGTTAATCTTCCTCTGCACTTCGGGAGTCTTATTAACAAAGGCTTAATACCCTTACCTTTGGGGAACTACTTATCATTCCCCTTATGTACAGATAACGGATAATCTGCAAAAGGTCACTTCAGGATGAGCTCAGAATAAGCCCCCAGTATCTAGACTTACCCAAGTCTCATCTATTTGAATACACACACTGCCTTTCAGAAGGAAGGAATATACCAAATTACATACTTGGTAGTGCACCACCTATCCATTTGACCAAACTCTGCTCCAAGAACCAGGAATAAAATCCAGAAATCAAAATACCCAACTTTCCAGTGCAGTCTCACAATTGGTTGTGTAATTCACTGGCCAACTGTGCAATATGTCCCCCTGTACAGGCCAGTCCCCATACAGAATAAAAGCTTGCTTTTACCACCAGTTCCATTTCAGAGGTAGAAGTAAGAAGTTTTGCAGATGTCAATGTCCCGATTCTTCCACCCGATTTCAGGAGTGAGCAGAGATACAACATCTTGAGTTGTTGGGAGGATCCTCAAATAAATGTATTTGATTAAATCTTATATTGCAAAATATTGTATTCAGAAGTGAATTTAGATGTTGTACTGTTTGTTTTAATTTTGTATTTTTAGTACATTCATTTTGACTAGTGGGAGCTGTCCTTTCAGAGGCACTGAAAGCATGTTTCAAGGAAAAGACCACCATTGTTTGGAAGATTTTGCCCACAACAGCATTGTGTAGAAGATCATTGCTGTAGAATCTCAAAAAAGGTAAGAACTTGATTACTGTAGATACTCATTCAATAGCCCATTCATTTATAAGCTGACCCCCCAAGATGGTTAAGTAAAAAAAGCAAAAAACTGTATGACCTTTTCATAAGCTGACCCTATATTTTAGGGGTTGGCAAACTTTGGCTCCTGGCCCATCAGGTAAGCCACTAGCAGGCCTGGATGTTTTGTTTACCTGGAGCATTCACAGGCACGGAACCCCTCAGTTCCCAGCTTGCCATTCCCAGCCAATGGAGCTGCAGGAAGTGGCTGCTATTATGAACACTATAAATAACAGTAAAGAACGACAAGAATCATTTCAAAAAACTCAGGTACATTTCATGTCTGCTGATTCACAGGAAAGCATGAAAAGCTTTTCAGATCTAAGAGTCTCATGGCCCTCCTAAAAGTAGTTTTTGATCAGTTTAGAAAACATGGTCATGATAAAACCATCACAATGGCATGTCCCATGTGCTGGGGCTTAAAAAAAAATATATATATCACAAAAATGGTAAGAGATATCCTACAGAACACTGTATAATTCCTACTATTCAGCCACAGAAGATTAGTTCTAAACAATCACATCAGGCACATGGAAAGAAGACTAGGTCATGGTTAATGCAAGGGATCATAGAGCATTCTGGTGCCATACATTAGCAAAGATTTGGAAGCCAACTTAGAGTGTGAAGAGTTTTAGATTCATCCTACACTGCAAGAGACTTCTGCTTAAGTAAAATAGCCTCTGATCACAGAAGTGATATCATGCTGTCTTTAGATATGCTTTTAGACTTGTGGATAGGAGAAACCGGTAGTGGGGAACTTGTCACTGCTAAAAGAATGGAAAATAAGTATCAAGTTGAATTTACATCTGGATATACATCTCAACTACAAGAGAAACCACTATGGACTGAGTTCTTGCCAGAGAATTTATCCAGAATATAAAGAAGGGGAACATGGTACCAGACATCATGACCTACTTGAAAGTTAAGAAGTACCTGCAGTCTAAGTACCTACATGAGAAGATTTCTGATATTAGGGGACTCTAATCCAGTAAACAAAAATAACAAGGTGTAAAAATAAAGATAGATGCAAACTGGAAAAAAATACATTGCAAACTGTAACAGTTAATGTAATTAGCCACTGGAACAACTTACTAAGGGAAATGCTAGATTTCTCTCTCTCTTTATATTAAAGACTCTAAGAGACAGACGTTGTACACCAATGATAACTAGGATCCCTGCTGATAATTGTTCCATGATTAAAAAACCTAAATTCTCTGATAAAAATATAAAAATCTGCATTTTTCTGCAATTGAAATGAAATGCTGAACTTTAATTTCCCTAGCCACAATATAAATAGGTATCACTTGAACACGTTTTACTGATATACAGTAGAACCCCATTTATCCGAGCCTCCATTATCCAGCTCTCCATATTAACACAAACCACCAGCCGCCCAGGGCTGAAGCCACCGTACGCCCATCTTGAAATAAAAGATGGGAAGCTCTTTGCGAATTCTCCTGATTATCCAATCTAGCCCTGGCCCCAATTAGATCAGATAAACAGGGTTCCACTGGGATGGGGTCATTGGAGCTAGTGGAAAGATTAGAGGAAGCGAGTACATTAGAAAGTTCTGCATCTGTGACAGGGAGAAGAAAGTTGTAGGAGGGAAGGGAAGAGAGAAGGCCAAGCCAAGGGAGATCACCATCTTGCATTTTGACAATTTTCTCTTGGAAGAAATCTGCAAGCTTTGTGAAGAGAGAGAGAACATCAGGTGAGCCCAAGGTGGTGATTCGGTATCAGGATTGCCAGTACGAGATTCATTTAACTTGAGATCCAGAGCTGTTTAGCTAGGAAAATGACAAAATTGAAACAGGAGAGAATAAATTTGTGATGGAGAAGATCAGCCTGGTCATGGGATTTCTGTGAGAGACACTGTGCACTGCAAGAGCAGGAGAGAAGGAAACATATTAAGGGTGCATCAGGGCTGCAGGTTGGCAGCATGGACCTTACAATGGAAGGTAGGCACCAAAAAGAGTCGGGGGGGGGAGGGGGAGGAAGAGAGAGCAAAGCATACACAGAATCACCAGCCCTATTAATGGAAGAGAAGAGAGCGCCAAAAGCAGATGGACTGAGACTAAGTGCGAAGGCATGGTGGTGGTATGATAGGTAACTGAAAGAAACAAGATGATTATCAAAGAAGAGGAACTCAGCAGAGATTAGAGAGAGCAGTGCTTGATGAAGAACAAAAGTATAAGATTTCAAGTAATCAAGTTCTGGAACTCTAAGAAATCTGCATTATGGTGGTAATGAGACAAATTAATTTACACAGAGTTTAGAAAATGTAAGAATCATTTAGGTGCTAAGCATTAAAATCCACAGGTGTGAAGGAGACAGTGACAAGCACAACATGGAGATTGGTTGTAGCCCCAAGGTGCAGTCTGGGATCTGTTTGAACCTCTGTGCCCACTAACAACTCAGCTGGGTTGATCTCTCTCACCCTACTCTGATGATGAGACCTAGCCAGCCTCTCCAGGCCTGTTATCATGCAATCCAACAGCAGATGGTGCCACACACCCAACCAAGTCACCTGAGTGCTTTACCTAAGCCACTTATGGACCAACAATAAAAGTACCAGCCAATTTCCCAGTTCCACAGCCTTACACTGCTACAGGAGTATAAACCCAGAATTATACCATCTTTCACTGCGCAGGGGTCTGCTCATTAAATAGTCGGCTTTCCCCCTCAATGCAAGGGAAATATGCACTAGACTTTGTTAACAGAGTGAAGATTCCCTAACACTTCACTCAATAACACTGGTTAACACAAGACAGGTTTATTAACTACAGAAAAGGAGATTTTAATTGATAGCAAACAGATCAAAGTAGATTACCTAGCAAACAAACAAAATTGCAATCTAAGTCTCATACAAACTAGACAGGATTTGAAACAGCACTCTCTCATTCTGACTGATACAAGCAGGTTTTAGCCTCTTTATACAGGTCTTCTTTCCTGCAGGGAACCTTCTTCCCTAGATTAGTCTTTGTTTCTCCAGTGTTTCCAGGTATTGTCTTGTAGAGGAGCAAGTCCTAGTCATGAGGTCACTTCCCCCTTATAGAGTTTTTCCATATGGCAGGAACCACTTTGTTCCCAGCCAAGTTCCCAGCCCAGTTTGTAGAAAAGTACAGGTATCAAAACGGCATTCAGTATCATGTGATCTGGTCACACGCCCTTGCATGCCTTGCTGAGTCATAGCAACTATTATCCATAGGCTGTCTGAGGAGTACCCAAGGAAGGACAAGCTCTTCTTTGGTCCATTAGCACAGTCTAGCTAGCTTCTTCACTCTTGTACCTGAAAGGCTATTTGCGAGTCTCTTTACATCATCTTTCTGTAACATGTACCTAGCAAAACTTCATAACTTCACATACAAAGACAGTACGTACAATTCAATGAGATATTAATGTTTAGTTGATCAAGACTTTTAGAATGATACCTTGCAAGGCATACATTCTACTAAACATATAATTACATCACCATGGTAAAAATGGCGTGCAGAAAGTCACAAACGCACCACAGCTCTTCTGAAAAAAATGTAAGAAATAAATAGCTACCCAGGTGGCTCTGATGATCAAAGGCCTGAGGCCAGAAAAAAATGTATTGGAAATGGGGGGGGGTGTGAAGGGGAGAAGACGATAGCCAGAAAATGGTCACAGTTTGCTGAAAATTACTGACAGAACACTAGCAAGTACATAAGAAGGAACAACCATGCATTGGAAAGGAAAACTAGATGACTTAGGTCTTTTCCATCACTCGTTCTATGTTTCCATAGAAGCTATTTCCTGTTAAGACCGTGACTTCTTTGTGCTACATGCTGTGCAGTTTAATGTGATACTTGTCTACAAAAGCCTAAATAATGCAGAGTTTGGTGCATGCTAAGTATTTCTCCCTTCTCCCCAACCCATGGCTAATCCACAAAAGATAACTATGACAGAGCTCTTGGCTATCGAAATTAGTCTTTAGCTCAAACTGTAAAGTCTCATGGTTCATCTTTGGAGGTGCCCAGTGGGTCCCTGTCCTGAACAACATAGTTATGGCTGTCACAATGGAGCAGTTGATTATTCAGCTAATACAAGAGGATTATCACACTTGTTCAAACAAGGTAATCACCAAAAGTGTATTGTATGCATTACTATTGTATGCCTTTTATTATATTACCTACTATATAAATATTTTTACATTTTTAAAAACATGATGCAAGATTAAAAATAAATTTATGCAGTCTGTCACTTTTGGACAAAATAATTTCCCTGTTTTAAGTCTGACCATGGTCTAATAATCCTTACATTTTACTCATCACATCATTCAAACTAATACTGCAAAATATGTTATTGAAGATGAGTCTTATGCACAATAGACCTTAAATATTCAATATTTAATAGCTTAATTGCCTAAATGCTGTACTTTTTTTTAAATATATCACCTTACTCTAGTGTTGCAACATTCATCTCAAGTAATACAGTGTCTGTACCAAACGTTAAAGAGGTAGCTTCCTGACGCTGTCCATTGACCAACTACCAGGTCACTCAAGCAGGATTCACTTCTGTCCATTAAAAAGCAAGGGCAACAGTGAAACTTCAAAAAAGGTGTAGGTCAGAGACTACATAAAAACCCAAGGGACATTTTCCTTATTTTGGAATAATCAAAATACATCCCAGGTGAAAACAAAATTATTTTAAAATTAAATGAAAGGATGATCGATTTTTCCGCATCAACCTCCCAACTGTTTTTTACTGTAACTGTTCAAATTCCAGCCCTTTTCCTCACTGCAGCTTATTTGCAAGAAGCAATTTGGGCCCACTATACTCACAGGCCCATATCCCACAAGAACATCAAATCAGTCATTAGCACGGGCAGATACTGGCCGGCTCTCCCGAGAACCAGGAACCCCGGGAGTGTTTGCAGAGTTCACAGGATAGCGGCACACAGCACTGGCCACCACCTAGTACCAGCCTCACCCTACAGCCGGCACTTCGGCCAGCCGGGCCACTCGGCCCTCCCAGAGCAAAGCCCGCTCGCCAGCCCCGACTCCTCCTTCGGGCCCTGGGAAGGGCCAATAACAAGACCTGCCCCATACACGCTTCCCAAGAAGTCAGCTGCCCTAGTGAGTGCTCAGTTCTGCCGGCCGAGCAGGGAGCTTTCCGGCCGCTGTCTTCTGCCCGGGGCCCCCGGCCCGATCTCCCTCCCCGCAGGGAGCCACCCGGACCCCTTGCTCCACCGACCGCCTTCCCCGCCCGCGCAGGGGGCCCGGGACCACATCACCCCGGAGACCGCGACCCCGCCCGGGCACTGCCAGCACCCCCGGCCCCTCCCCGGCCGGCCGGCCGTACCCTTGGCCTCGCAGTCGGCGCAGTACTTGTTGTCCTCCTCCCGCAGCAGCTTGGCCAGGATGGCCTGGTGCTGCTCGTTCTGCTTCTGCGCCTTCTCCCGGCACGAGCGGGTCGACATGGCGGCGGCTCCCTACGCGCTGGCACAGCTGGGACCAGCTCCGCTCCGACCCTCACGCAACCGGGCACCGGCAGCCGGCTGCAGACACACTTCCTTAACCGGAACTACTTGCACCTATATCCGCCTTCAATCCCTCCTTTCCAAGTAACGCGTCCAGCATAGCATAGAAAATAGTCCCCAGCCTGGAACACTACAGTCCAAGGGCCTCTTCACCACGAGATTGCCTGTTGGGATTCCCGAGACGATTGAAACATCTATGATTTCACTGAGATACAAAAGATCCTCCAGTGTGTTTAAATTAGGGGTGGGGTATAAACCGTCCACGTATCCATCCGCCACCAGGTGAACGCCTAAACGAGATCCGAGCGCACCTCAGTGACGGCTGGGGCGGGGCCTGGTATGAGCCTCTTCCGCTGACTGAGCCTGGCGCCTGCCACCTGCAGTGACAACCGCAGCGGCGAGGCGCGGGGTAGTGGAGCTGGGGAAGGGCGGAGAGCCTCGTGCTCTTTCCACACGTCTTGTTAACGCAAAGGGAAGACTTGCTGTGACCTTAAAAATGCACTAAAGCACATCAGTAGAATTTTTTGACTGGCTTTGGGAAAGCCCCTTATCTTCTGTATGTACATCAGTTTTCCTTTCTTTAAAATGGACATAACTGCAGTGCTCTCAGCTATACAGACCTTGTGTTTAAAAAGCATTATATAAGCACAAAATATTATTTAAATTGTACACATCAGGAAGGTGAGACAAAACAGTTAAGCATATTGTCTTGAAGGCACTGGATTAGCCATTGGTTTAACAATTAAGAATCTTGGTTTAATTCCAGATTTTAATGCCTACTGATCCAACTTTGGGCAATTCACTTAGGGCCTGCTTGAATTTCAGAGGTGTCAAGTTCCCCATTCAGACTGAACTCAAGGAAAACTCTTATGTGCTCTGAAACTCTGAAAATGAAGGTCTTATTTCTAAGAGCCTGTCTCCCCATCAGTAAAACAGTATTGATTTATCTACCCACCTCGCAGTGGGACTGAGAGGAAAATTTAGTTAATATTTGAATAGCACTTTGAAAATAGCATGCTATATATATATACACTATTAGGTTCTCCCTGCAGCTTAAAGAAGGATATGGAAGCACAAACATCACCCCCTGTATCCTAACTCTGATGTCCTTTTTTCAGAGCCTAGAGAAGGTCAGGGTATTATCAGAATAAACTATGCTTTGTAAAATGACTGTGGTTTTGTGACGCAACCAATAGCTATGAAATCATTTAGCCAGAGGTACAAATCCACAGAGAGATGGCTTAGGCCCTTTATCTTGAAGACAGAGAAAATGACTTCTAGGTAGCTCACTGCATACATTTTTCAGCCAATATCTTAAAAACTGAAGCTCTGGCTCCTCTGCGTATAGATGTTAAAGAGATCAAGGTGCCTTTGGTAAGTGCAAAAGGTTGCTGCAGTCATGCAAAATCTCTTCTCCCCAACTGTCAATGGCTGCTATCCTTCACACCACAACCCATTACAGTGGTACTAAATGTAGTTCAGTGGTGCTAAATCTAGACAATTTGTGAAGTATTTTGTGATCTTAGTTGTTGTCTAAATAATACAATAGCATAGTTACCTCACTGGGAAATACTCTCAGATTCTCGTGAGTGTTCTGCTAAATCAGAACAGTATGAGCATAAATTTGACTTAATAAGGATGCATTTATCAAGTACACAGTTCTTAAGTAGTGTATACTGAAGTATTAAATAGGTGTGACAGTGTAATCTCTGGTGTAATACTAAAACTGATAAATAAACACCGGGTGCTCACTCAAAGGAAGGAGGGTTCAGGAAGCAAGTTACTTCTAGGTCATGGAATTACAGCTACACTGGCAGTTTCTATTATTTTCCTTGTTTGTTAAAAAACACACAAAACCCCAAGGAAATTTCATACAATACTGTAAAGGCAATATATTTTTAAAAAATCAAGCACTCACAAATAAGAAAGTGCAGAGTTCAACTTTTAAAAGCTCAACCTTATCTCTGCTTTCTTGTGCTTATACCTTATAATAACTATACATCTTTATAATTTTACCTATTATGCATCAATTAAAACAATATAGTTTTTTTATATAATTCAAACAACCAGGAATTCAGAGGTGAGCAGAGACACTACCAAGTGATGAACACTGCTTGGAAAAACGTGAAAAACTCTATTTACATAGAGGTGATAAAATTATGCTTCATCTTCCCCAAAGGTTTCACTAATTTTTTTCACACAGTGAAGTCATAATTATAAAGTAGAACACAAAATAAAGATCTATGATTTATAAATATTGTATCATTGCAACCAATTGGTAGCTCAACCCAGGACACACATGAGCTGTGATGTTCCTCCCCTCTTAATCATCACCATTAACAGTTCATTGTTGATTGTATCATCACAAGTAAATTATCCCTCTTCTTCTCCCCCTGTTCCTCCTCCTCTTTTCCATAAAGAGGAGACTGAGCATCTGGTATTAAAATAAATTAGTCAATAAATTCCAAGGTGTGACTGCATCATCTGCACATCATCATTATGGGAAATCCCAAGGGATATAGCCTTCTTGCAGAACGAGTCCCATCAGAACAATCTCTGGTTCTTAAGTGGTCTGGTTGGATATTCAGTTTATTGTCCATCACTGGCAATCTTATTGCACTACCAAAGCTTTTGTCAATCACCTGATCTCTTGCTAAGTAGCAGCATTCATTGGCATATGTGCTACATAATTTGTTGGTCTTCCATCCTAATAATATGTCTATACCAAGAAATCTGCCAAAACCAAACCAGTGTTGATGGAGGCAGTTGCTGGGTTCAGCTATGAATATCTTTCATTGCCCATCTCATCCTGCCACTTAATATGGAACAATTGACAAAGACAAAGAGAATCAAAACCATCAATCCATTGCTCTTCAGTCTGTCATACAACAGATTGTGACTGCATTAATCCATTAAAACAATGTCAGAAACACAAATGACCTGACTTTCATAGTGGCGTGCACGCACAGCTCCACTGAAATCAGAGAGTCGTGGTGGCTTTGCACCTTTGAAAATCAGGCTAAGAATCTGAAAATGCTAGAACTGGATCTCCATTCATCTTTTAAAGAGATTAATCATCTAGTGACATCCCTGCATGTGATGACACATCTCAGGCACCCAGGCAAACAGGCTTGTTTTACAGAAAGTAATTATTACTCTCTCAATTGCAATGCTAAATACAAATGTACAGTACAAAATACAAAACTGATAGGTTATAAATAAAATAGGTGTGGGTTGCTAGACATATTCAAAGAGCTCTGCTGTACAAACTCAATGGACTGTGAATAAAAGACTTTCATACAATGCATGTCAAACTACTGAAAATATTGGACTACTGTATTCTCTACAGTAATTGTGTAATACATGAGGAAATGGAAGATATCTCTTTGCTCTGACAGGTCTGTGGAAGGCCACTCTGAAGCAAAATATTTTGCACTCAAAATGTATTTTCAGTTATTTAAAACATGTATGTTTCAGCCTGCACTACTTTTAATTTCAGCTTATTCTAATTTGGGGGTTTTTAAAGAGATGTTAAAAGGAATATATATCTTACAGAGAATATTAGAGGAAACTATGAGTCACACAGTTGGCTCCCTCAGTCTCTGAGAATAATAAAGCCAGCCTTAGGTATCAGCTGTCTTTGATAACTTGCCAAGGACAAGTGCAACAATCAGTTGTGAAATCAATTGCTGCATAAACTAAAAGAATTTGGAAGAAATATATATAGAAAAAATAAAGTGAACTGTGAAATACAGGAAGAAACAACTGAGCTCCATTGTGAAGATTAGTGTTTTATGTATTGCTCTGAAAAAAAATGGTCTCTGGAACCTTTAAATATTGACTAGGATAAAGTGAACAGGTAGAAGATGGATGACTGAAATTAGGGAAGTTTTGTTCTTCCCTTCAGATGGTATGGGTTTTACTTTCAGCTGTCTAATGACTGGAGTTTGTGATCCATGAATTGCATAGTTCTTGTCGAGCCCCAGTGAAGTCATACACTTAGAGAAGGTTTTGTCTAAATGACTAAGGCTCAGAGCCTCAAAGATATTTAGGCACCTAATTCCCATTGATTTCAGCGGGAGGTAGACACATAAATAACTTTGAAGACCTGGCCCTAAGCAAGTGCTAGGAAGAATCGGCCCCCCACACATACACTTATATGTAGCTATTGAAGACAGTGATGGTCTTCCATAATTAGTACTCAAAGAATATGTTATTTTATTTGTCTGGTATTATTTTATGTATAACATCTGGTATAAATTAATCCATGCTTTACATTTTCAAGTCAAAGTGCTGGTTTTAAAGAAAAGGGACTATTTCTACCAGTTTGAAAATCTTTATTGCTCCTACCAGTATTACCCATTCTATTTAGAGGAAATCTTACTCAAATCAAATCAAGCCAGTAGAAACACTTTAAATGTGACTGTGACAAACTGGGAAATAACTGAATTATTTTTCATTAATGTGGTGCATGCCTCTGTGTTTTTGATTTTGATGGGTCGCTAGTTATTGAGTTAGATCAAAAGGGGTTGCTAAAGGAACCAAGCAGGAAAGCTGACATAATGACACACACACGAGTCCTTGAGGAAATAATGGAAAAGCTGTTTATTGGGGAATACCTGCTACCTGGCTCCAGCCATGCTAAGAATGGATTACTCTTCCCAAGGCTAAGCCTAGGATTAAAAGGAGGATATTAAACAGTAAAGGTCCTTGGACCCATGGACAGCAAGTATAATAGGCCAGGGGAGGCTAAGCCTTCCCAAACCCAGGCAGTGGCCCCACCCATGCTCCACCCTAAGGCCTTACCCTCACTCTGCCTCTCCCCCAAAGCCAGTGGGGGCTCGGCTCAAGTTGGCTGGTGGCCTAGGGCAGCACAGGCCATCAGCAACCAATGGTAGCCTAGAGCCTGGTGGGGGGCGGGGCTTGGGCTATGGTGAGGGTCTCAAGGATACTCTGACTCCTGTTGGTGACAGGGGGCATGGTAGGGGCGGGCTGTCGTAGTATACTTTCCTCAATTTGAACCTTACAGTCCAAAAATGAGCTACTAGCATGAAATCCTCTAAGCTTAATTACCAGCTTAGATCTGATACGCTGCCACCAATCAGAACTCTGAGTGTCTGATAAACTCTGGTCTCCCCAAAACCTTCCCTGGGGACCCCCAAGACCCAGATTCCTTGAGTCTCACAACAAAGGGGAATAAACCATTTCCCTTCCCCCTCCTTTCTTCCTCCCAGATCTTTCCCGCCCTGGGTACACTAGGAGAGACAGATTCAAACTCCGAGAATCTAAACAAAGGGATTCCTCCTTCCCCTTCCCTTCTTCCCCTCACCCAGAGGCAATACAGATTCAAGCTCCGTGAATCTAACACAAAGAGGAAATTTATCCTTCCCTTCTCCCCACCAATTCCCTGGTGAGTACAGACTCAATTCCCTTGAGCCTCAACTAGGGAAAAAATCGAACAGGTCTTAAAGAGCAAAACTTTTGATAAAAAGAAAGAAAAAAAGTAAAAGTTATCTCTGTAGTCTAGATGGTAAATATTACAGGGTCTTTCAGCTTATAGACACTGGAAAAAAAGCTTCCTCCAACAGAAATACAATTTAAAATACTTTTAGCCAAATACACATAAAAACTCTACCAGCCAGATACACAGCTGCAAATACAGAAAAACAATTAAAAAAACTAAACTGTCTTTCTACCTTTGTACTTACAAAGTTGGAACAGAAGATTAAAGAGCCTGTAGGTATGTGTGGTCACTCTTAGAGCCTAGAGAGAACAACAGACAAAGAACACACACCCAAGCTTCCCTCCACCCAGATTTGAAAGTATCTTGTCCTCTAATTGGTCCTCTTGTCAGTTGTTGCAGGTCACTGTTTGTTAACCCTTTACAGGGGAAAGAGACATTAACCCTTAGCTATCTGTTTATGACACGGGCCCTCAGGTGGGAGGAGGCGGGGCAGAGGAGTAACCTCCCCGAATGGGGGGTTCACCCACCGTCCATGTTTGGGCCTCAGAATGAGTGAGGGTTGAGTGAATGGCCAGAGGCTACCCACGGAGTGTCAGCAAGAGCTGACAGACTGTCAAGGAAACAGAGAGCAAGAGACAGAGAGACAGTCAGAGACAGAAACTGCAGCAGTCAGTCAGCTTCTCACAATTCAGAGGTGTAGACAACCAAGCTGTCCGAAATGTATAAAAGATTGCTAGGAAAGATTAAGGATTAGATAATTGGAAATATGCACATAGTCCTTTTTTGATTTAAATTTTTGCTATGCATGCTTTGTACCTTTGGGTCAGTGACTACATAATTTATTTTGAATAAGCTATTTTTTAATTCATTTTAACCATCTTGCTGCTCACAGGACCCTGGAGTGAAGGGCTTAGAGGTGGTCACAGGTCTTTGGTGTAAAAGATTCAGTCTAAGAGCAGATGCACTTGAGAGGGACTAAAAGGGTTTAAGACACAGTTTACTCGAGAACTGTGACTGTGACTATTTTATAATTGTCTTGAAGGTGAACACAATATACATAAGAGATGGGAAAAGTTCTTGGTTTTGGTTTTGACCTTTCTTTGATGCTACGATGAAACTCGTTAGGGTCAAGAATGATCCCATTGTTAGACTAGGCAGAGGAAGTTGACCATTTTGATGATGGTGGATTTTTTGGCAGCTTTTGATATAAATTACTATTGCTGTAGGGCAGTGGTGGCAAACTGTAGCCTGTGGGCCACACGTGGCTTGTCACGGTAATCCTCTGGCAGGCTGTGAGACAGTTTGTTTACATTGACCGTCCGCAGACACAGCCACCCGCAGCGCCCAGTGCCCACAGTTCGCTGTTTCTGGCCAATGGGAGCTGCAGGAAGCAGCAGCCAGCACATCCTTGTGGCCCATGCCACTTCCCCTATTTCCCATTGGCCGGGAATGGTGAACCACGGCCACTGGAGCTGCAGGTGGCTGTGCCTGCAGATGGTCAATGTAAACAAACTGTCTCGTGGCCTGCCAGCGGATTACCCTGATAGGCCATGTGTGGCCTGCAAGTTGCAGTTTGTCCACCACTGCTGTAGTTTAATAGAGATTCCTGGTGTGTCTGAGACCATTTTAGAGTGATTCCTAAATATCTAGAAAATAGAAATCAGTCAGTGGTAATAAATAATTATTCTGTCACCGAAGAATCTGATGTTATGGCCCTCAAAAAATTATCCTAGTTTCCATACTTT
Source organism: Chelonoidis abingdonii (assembly GCF_003597395.2). Taxonomy (NCBI): domain Eukaryota; kingdom Metazoa; phylum Chordata; order Testudines; family Testudinidae; genus Chelonoidis; species Chelonoidis abingdonii. The sequence continues at coordinate 58,253,828 of NC_133771.1, read as the reverse complement.
TCAGTGTTTATATGTTGGTGTCAGGAAGTAATAAGCCAGTTTCAAAATGTTGACATCTTTTTTTAGAGACAAAGTGGGCAAGATAGTATCTTTTTATTATTGGACCAAGTTCTGTTGGTGAAAGAGACAATCTTTTGAGCTATACAGAGCTCTTCCTTGGGTATTTTTTTTTGACTTTTTCCATGGAAAGCCTTGTATTGGACTTTGCATAAAAGTCAATTTTTTACTTTTGCGGTTTATGCCCTTATTTCTCCAGTGAACAGAATACTGCTTGTCTAGGTTTTACTTTTATTTATCCCATAACAACCTCAATACTTTAAATGAACCAATGCACCTTACCTTGTTTGTAGTACAGAGATGAAAAATATACAGTAAACAGCACTTAGTTATAAGAGATCCAGGTATTTCAAGCTACTCTACCTTTATCAAGCTGATATAGGCTTTCCTGGAGTGTAGGAATCCTGAAGGATCTTTTATATTTCCAAAATTCTGAAGCAAGACTAGATGTCCTGAAATTTTCAAGTTGTCAGAATCAGTGAGCCTTTTAACAGTGAGCATAAAAGACCATCCCAGGAATCTACAAAGTGAGTTCGCAGCTGGGGAAGGCCATTTGTCTGTTCAGCTACTAGAAACTCAAGAAATGAGAAAATTTGATTTATAATTGGGAACTGCTGAGTTTACAGTTTCTTCCTTCTTGACCGAGGCTCGGCCTTGCCCCCATCACACAAGGAGAAAATTCTATGAGACATATCCTCAAAGGCGGAACCTATATCACAGAAAGGCATTTCTAACTAATGCTTTTAGCCCAAGAAAGGGAGTAACTACATATAAAAGCAGATGAAACTGTTGGATAGATGTGGAAAAATCCACAGGAGGCGGCCCTCAAGAAATCTGCAGGGTTCTCCTTGCAGAATTTTCTCCATATCACTCCATATGGGAGAGGGATTGGTTTCAATTCCCAGAATTTGTAGCTCTTCAATATCCACAAACCACATGAATCTCAGAGGACGTGCAGGAGACCAGGGCCATCTCATCTGTGAAGAATCCCAGTGCCTCTGGACTGGTTTTGGGGCCCCTCCCAGCACCGCCTCTGACTTCTAGGGGTTTCCCACCTCATTTTCCCCATTCTGTTGCCTCTGGAATTCCCCCCAAAACATGATTCCACAGCATGAAAAGGGCTCTGCGCAAAAGTTAATGCAGCCTCATGACATTTCAGCAGATTCTCCATGGAGCTGGTTAGAAACAATGCCTGTATTGCACCCCTATCCCAGCTCCTGCCCCAACCCTCTCATTCTTTCCCTACCCCTGTTACCCAGGGTTCTTTCAACCCAAAGCTGTTTATCTTTTACTCTATGCAAGGTGGTGTCAGGAAATAAATCAGGGGAGACACGGCTGTCCAACCGATAGATGGCTGGCAAAAATAGGACAACACAAGAATGCTTTCACTTAAAGCTAAGCTTTACTTAGGGCTGGTCTACACTACGGGGTAAAATCGATTTTAGATACACAATTTCAGCTATGTGAATAACGTAGCTGAAGTCGAATATCTAAAATCGATTTACTCACCCGTCTTCACCGCGTGGGATCGATGTCCGCGGCTCGCCATGTCGATTCCGGAACTCCATTGGGGTTGGTGGAGTTCCGGAATTGATATAAGCGCGCTCAGGGATTGATATATCCCATCTAGATTAGACGCGATATATTGATCCCCGAGCAATCGATTTTAACGCGCTGATACGGCGCGTAGTCTAAACATGGCCTTAGTCTCAAGCACTTACACATATCCGCAACAGGTTAGTAAAACACCCCCACCCCTTGATAATTACCAAAGCTGAGTGTGGCTTTCGAGTGGCACAGAGGCTGCCTGTCTTCCAGTGGGGAACGCAAGATGCATCCAGAGGGAAAGCTCAGTCCCAAAGAGTGCCCCCCTCCAACTCTTCCCCCTTATTTTATACATTAGTAACACAATGACATGTCCCTTAAAGAAAACTTCTTAAGCTAGCAGTTTCAACGGTCAAGCAAGATGTTCCTTCTGATTATTGATTAACCAAGTGTGGATTTTTCCAGAGTTTTCAGCCTTGAGGCCCCAATAGACATTCCTGGGGCATATCCTGCTCTTCTAAAATGCATGTATCAAAAACGTCAATACAATTCTTATCAGGAAAGACGCGGGGTCAAGCTGACCTTTCTGTGGCACCCAAAACTCTCTCCCCTCCTGCCTTGGTCAAGCTGAGCTCACTACATGGCCACTTTACGGCCTGCTGCCTTGGTTGCTTTTAGCAATAATCCATAGTGGTTTCAGGCACTTTACTGGTGTGCTAAAAACTCCCTTTACACCCCCATCTTAGATTCATTTTATTGGTTACCATATATGTCAAAAACCTACTAGCAGGGTTGCATGTGCAAAAATATCATCATATATATGATATAATAAAAATAAAACATGGCAGCATGCAAATGCAACATATCTGACATTAAAGTTCTGTCCCACAAAAATTAGTACAGCAATGAGTTTGGTTGTTTTTGGAGGGTATTTTCACAGCAATAATGGTTTTGACCATGTAAAAATATACTATCTAGACATATCAATGTGTCATATTTTTCTGTCATAGGACTTAACCATCCGCTGTTTTGACAGACTTAATCAACCTGATGAGTTTGTGCTCAACATTCTGGCAAATATGATCAGCTCTATCACATTCTTATATTCCCCAGAGGTACATTGTTTCTATGTTTCTTTATTTAGGTCTGACATTTTCCTAGGAAACCATATTTCATTTGCTTTGTTTCATTATACAAAAGTACATGAAAATAACATTTTGTTTTTACTTACAAAAAGTTTACATTTCTGATGAACTATTCAAAACCATATAATATTTAGATAGATTATAAAAATAAATTATTGAACTTACAAAGTGAAGAGTTTTAGAGGGAGAAACAAAGTCAAGATAGCTACAGAAGTAAAAGTTATAGAATGAAAGGTGAAAACAAAGCAGGCCACATAAAATGTATAGTACATATTCAAGAAATCAAGTATGTACAGAAAAAAGGCATATTTTGAACTATCAAGACTAGTGTATACCTAAATTGAGTTGTTGTACAGTCTTAGATCCCAATCCAAAAGTTGATTCCAGGCAGAGTCAGTTGCAAGACCCAGGCCTTGTTTCCATAACCCATTTTTGTCCTTGCCCTTGCATCTTCCTGGAGTATATTATATTCTCACTTGTTTGTCAGGTCTACCACCTAAACCTTGATCTGCAGTGAGATCTAGTAGCTTGGACCCTTACTCCCACTCAGAGTCCCATCGACTGCAATGTAGACTGTAAGCCCTTCATGGTAGGGACTTGCCTTCTGTGAGGACCCAAGCACATTAATGGGTACTGTAAAATAATTAATAAAAACACACACAAAAAGCAGAGGGACAATGTAGGCTAAAAATTATATTTTTAAATTTAAAAAAACAAATGTCTCTGTAACTAATTACATCTTAGTTTATTAAAACAGAAATAATTTTAAATGTTTAATTTACTCTTCAGCTGAATGTATTTATTTTTTGGAGCTATATTAGGTTGAACAATTAAAGTAGACTAGTTTCACTTTTTGTGTATAGCCAGTTGCTAGTCAATATCAATTTCTGCACAACACAGCAATATCTGAGTTGCAATTTGTAAATGCTGAAGGACATTTATTTTTAAACTTTCTATTGGAATATTGAGAAATAATAGAAACAACTGCATTGTCTTTGTTTTAAATAACACGCATGTACAGCAACTATCTAAATTTAGAGTCAAATGTGATTTAATTATTACTGAATTATTGGACTTTGCTAATATACAAAAAGAGGGCCTGATCTGGAAGATACAATTTACTCACATGCTCATGTATTTGTTACCCAAAATTGGGCCAGCTAGTAAGCTTAGGGAGGACTAACGACCCACCAGAGTTTGGCAGAAAGCAGATGATTTATTATACGATAGCTAAGCTCAAAAGAAGGGGAGGGGGGTCACACTCACAGGACAGGCATGGCACTGGAAATGTCAGGGTTCTTCAAGGTAAGTGTCCCACAATGCAACGATGGACGAAGTCCTCCCAAGACATGATGGAATGCAAAGCAGCGAACCACTCACTGGCCAGGCGGTCTGGGCGAAGAGCCTTTACAGGAGGTACAATCTTGTGAGTGCACTCTAGAGCACATGGCCCCTTCTCCTTTTAAGGACCTGCTCCTTATGGTCACACTCCACCTTAGGCAGTGTCCATGCAATGTTCATGCATTGGGTATGTGTTCGCTGTCTAATCAGAGTCCCAAATATCTTGTCTACCTGGAAGCTCTTCTGATTTTCCAGCTGTTCAAGCAGCCCATTCATCCCACAAGCATTCCAGGAGGGAGGAAGCCACTTCACAGGTATTCAAAGAGGGAGAGGAGACAAAAGTGTGGGGGAGGGAAGTGTAACAGACCTTTTGAGTATTCAGGTTATACATAGCATACAGATCACTGCTGCTCCTACAACAGTATTCATGTAACTACTCCTATTTACTTTTAATGGGACAACTCATGGGAGTAATATTATTCACCTGCTCAAGTGACTGGGTGTATAGACTGGAAAAAAAGATAAATTTCTTTCAAAAAATGTAAAGATAAAATTATAGGTAGAGCTGTTTGGTAGCCTACCAAACACGTTACATTATACAGTACTGTTTAAGTTGCTTATAACATTGACACATTTTAACTGTTATTATTAATGATAATTATTGTAGCACTTAGGCATGTCAGTCATGGACTAGGATCCCATTGTGCTATGTACTGTACACACAGAACAAAAAGACAGTCCCTGCACCAAAGAACGTACAATCTACAAATAATTAAAGAGATAAACAGATACAGACAGATTGGGGAGTACAAGGAAACATTGGAACAGTGCTAGTTCACGTGAGAGGCAGTGGTCTAACGACACCAGCAGTCTAATCATTGTCAACTTTTCTGTAGGCCTCACAGCAAAGTAGAGTTTTTAAGAGAGTTTTGAAGGAAAATAATGAGATGCAAAGGTTAGCATGGGAAAAAGCACGAAGGTGGTTGTTTGAAAATTTAATAAGTGTGTGTTGGACACTGACGTCATGAGCCAATCAGAGGCAGGTGTTGATTTTTCAATCCCAAATGAGAGATGATAGGTGTGTGGGATAGATCGTGAAGGGCCTTGAAAGTGAAGATAAGTTGTTCATATTTGATATGATAGAGAAGAGGGGTGCCATTGGTGAGGTGCAAAGAGACAGGTAACATGATGGACTAGAAAAGTGATCTTTGCAGGAGCATGCTGAATGGATGTGAAAGGGGCAGTATTGTATTTGTCATGACTAGAGGAAAAAATGTTGCAGTAATTGAGGTGATGAGAGCTTGGACAAGAGTTTTAGCTTTGTGGCTGCATAGGGAAGGCCATGTTTTAGAGATGCTGTGCAGAAAGAATCTGCAAGACATAGACATAGCCTGAATGTGAAGAGCTAAGGCCTTGTCTGCACTACACAGTTTTGTCTGCAAAAGGCAGCTTTTGTTGACAAAACAGTGGAGGTTTTGCTCCACCACAATGCTCCTCCCTCTGACAAAACTCTCCTGCTTTGCCCACAAAATAAAACCACCTCGATGACAGCCATAGAGCTTTTTGTGGCAAAGTTAGATCAACAAAGAGTCCGTGTAGACACTACGTTCATTACGCTCTGCTCACTGTTTTGAACTCTGCTGCCCTGCATCCAGCTACACAGGCATGCATCTTTCAAAGTCCCAGGACGTTTTGAAATTGTTCAGTGCAGAAAACTCACATGGCATGCTCAGCTGGGCATGCCAGCTCCCAGCAGAAAAACGCACTCCTGCCTGGACTAGAAGGGAGAGGGTGGATTTCCTTGGTCTGTGAGGAGAGGAGGCTGTGGGAGAACTTGGAGGAAATCATGGAATCAAAACATTAAGATGGAGTCCTTCTCTCCACAGCACTAGGATCACAGTGGCAGGCAGGGAGGACAGGCTGCTGCTAGGGCTGGGTGGAAGAGACTTGTGCTGTGCAGAGCCATTGAGGGAGGTGGGGACTGATATTGGGGTATCCCCCTCCCCTCGCTATACCCCTTGCTGTCTCCACTATGCTGGGATGAAGGGACAGGGGGACACCAGCTTCTGCCTCAGGATTGGTTGCTTCCATCTGCTGTCTGAACTTAAAGAGACAATGTGCAGATACACTCACTCTCCCCCAGCACATGCTCTGTCTCACTTTTACGCAATTCTCTGAGCTTCTTGTGTTAGTATTCAGCAATGTCAGTTTGGTCATATCACAGAGTGCTACTTTCAAAAGTGATTTAAAATGTTACTTTTCAGACACACACACAGCAATCATTACTAGGTTCATAGCACAGTGCAAGCAAACTATGCCAGGCTCAACACACCACAGCAATACACATTACTGTGGCTCAGTGTTAATATGCTCCTTCAAGGCATCCCTCAGCCAAATAGTTCCCCACATGGAGCTCCATGCTTTCTCACATAGATGGCTGGGTTGCAGGTTACCAAGGCAGCTGAAATGTAGCTAGCAGTCTAGTAGGATGACCATAGAATGATGGGATTGAGAAACCTTCATCCTGTGACGTTGCACCTACCCTATAAGGCATTGCAAAACCTTCCCAAAGGACCCTGTAGCCTGTTGCACAGTGGATAGCTACACACACTTCTCTCTGTATCTAGGAAAGAGCTGCTTTTGTGGATGTGCTCCACTGACAAAAGGAACATAGTATGGACATGCAACAGCAGTTTAATTACAGCAGTGACTGTACATTGCCATAACTTGCATTGACAAAACTCTGCAGTGTAGACAAGGCCTAAAGAGAGGTCCAAATCAAAGATGATCCGTTACAGGCCAACGTGATAGTTAGGATGGCAGTATTGTCCACAGTGATCAATCAAGAAAGGAGGTAGTGCAGAGTATTGATGGGAGAGAGCAAAAGCTCTATTTTAGCCATGTTGCGCTTGAGCTGACAACCAGGCACCCACGAGGAGATAGAGAGACAGGCTAAGATTTGAGTTTGGACAGAAGGAGACAGATCTGGAGTAGAGAGAGAGATCTGTGAATCATCCTCATAGAGATGGTAGTTGAATGTGTGTTTGTGGATGAGATTACATCTTATCTCTGGGTAGAGGAAGAAAAGAAGGGGACCAAGGACAGAGGCCTGTACTGGGGATGAGGGGGATCCTCTGAAGGACATGCTGAAGGAGCAATTAGAGAAGTAAGAGGAGAACCAGGAGGGGTCAGAGTCATGGAAGCCAAGTGAGGACAAGATTTCAAGAAGAAGAGTGTGTTCGACAGTGTCAAAGGAAGCCAACAGGTCAAGGAGGATGAGGCTGGAGTACAGGTTCAGAGCGCTTGCTAGGAAGAGCTCATTGGAGACTTTGATGAGAGGAAGTTTCAGAGGAATGCAAGGGGCAGAAGCCAGACTGGAGAGGGTTTTGAAACTGAAGTAGAGGAACTCCAGATGGTGATTGCAGACAGTACATTCAGTGAGTACAGAGATGAAAGGGAGATGGAGCAGTAGTTAGATAGGCAAGTGGAGTTAAGAGTACGTTGTTTTTTTAAAAAAAATGGGGTAGACTAAAGCATGTTTGTATTGGGATGGGATAAAACATATGAGAGCGAGAGATTAAGGAGAAAGGTAAAGAATGGGATAAGAGTGGGAGATCAGGGGATGGGATGGGGTCACTGAGGCAAGTGGATGGATTAGAGGATGAGAAACTTCTGTATCTGACTAGGAAGGAGAGGAGGAAAGGACAATGAGCTGAGAGGAGGGGGAAAGGTCACTTTGTATTTTGTCAATTTTCTAAAATGTTCCATTCTAAACTCCTGTTTAAGTGTTTCATAACATTGAGAAATTTTAACTGCTTGGGTTCAAATTTTTCATACGTTGTCTCTGTCTCATGCTGATTTTTTGGGGAAAGTTTCAGCAGATACAGCTCAACTATTTTTAAAAATGAGGTTGGGGGGGGGGTAAATGGACAGTTTTGCTAAAGTTAAAAAATAATTCCAAGCTTTTCTTTGAAGAAATCTAGCACCTCCAGGGTTTGGAGCCAGGACCTTGATATTTGGCAACAGAATAGCGATAAGGACAACTAAAAAGTATCTCTTGGGCCCTATGAGTATCTACCCAGACTTGATCAAGTTATAAGCCTCTGATAATCAGCAGTTGCATATTTTCAGTGGAGCTTTCTAGGGACTGCTAAAATCTCTGAACATTCCATTTGCACTGAGCAAGGATAATGTCACTGAGCTATCATCTATACTGAGTACGCTCCATGCTCTTACTGACTGTTTTCACTGAGCACACTCTAGGCCCTACAGGTCTTGACTTCCTGATATAGCCTGTATTTTGCATGGGCAACCGTAATTCTGACACATCCTAACTTCTGAATTTTTGACTTTGCAAACTTCATATTCTTTCAACATAGTTTTTGTATGCATCTTTTATTTAAAACAATAAAGCAGGTGGCATTATATATAACAACCTCTGATTCAGTCTAACACTTTTACTACAGGCTTAATGCTGTAATTAACTCTGTGCAGGTGCAGAGGTTTGCCTGCACTGAAGGAATTCAGGAATGAATCCTTAAATCACATATCAGTGAAATAAAATACTGATGAAACAATGTTGATAATATTTAATAAATATTTATTTCAACATTTCCTGCATCAGACAACATCTAAAGGCTTTATGTTTCAACATCATTTTGACTGAGAGCCTTGTTTGATTTTATTATTGTTAATCCAGCAGATCTAATAGTAGCCTAGTGTTAGGCAGGGCATTATTATTTGCCTACTGAAGGATAATAGGTAACAAAACACTATAGGCTTCACAACTCGCATGCTGTGACACAATCTGCTAAATCATGATTCTAAATGACATATCTAGAACTCAGTCATTACCTATTAGTATTATGTTGTCTGATATCTGACATTTTTTATACAAATTGAGTGTTTATGTCTGTGACATCTGTTTATAATATTATAAGAAAGTCACAACCTTTTTATAGTCACTGTGAAGCAGAAATTTTAATACATGAATTATTCATAACACACTTGGTATATCTGACATTTTTTAATGTGGAACACTGGAAAACATTCAAATAAAGCCATCCTACAGCTTCTAGGTGCTATATAAGTGCTAATTATTATTTATCTTTAATTATAGTGACAAAAGTGCAACTATAAAAAACAGAAAAATTGCACATTAGCATTCTTTTGACAAACCATTCAGTCAAACTTCTGTTTGGAATTATCAATCCTGATCCTGGGAAGTTCAGTACCCTCAGCTCACATTGTAGTTAGTGTAGAAAGCACTCAACAATTTGAAATATTGGACCCATATACTGTTTCTTACATAAATTATCACTTCTGCTTACTTTATTACAATAACCTGTGTGGCAAGGCACCTTCTCAGTCTCCCCAGCCTCTGCTCCTTTTAACCCTGGCAAGATAGGCTTGGGTAAAACAGTCCCTCTTGGTAGCACAGGGAAAGTCCATTCCTTCTCTCCATCAGTCTTTTTAGCTTAGGTTTCTCCCTTATGGGCAGGAATGCAGCCTCCCCTCCTGGAAAGGCTCACTATCTTGCTGCTCCTAACCTCGTGGTGGTGGTACGGCAGCAACCATCACCTCACCCTCCCTTTCCTTCTTCCCCACAGGGGAGGTTTTAAAAAGGTCTCAGGCAGCTCTTAGTTGTAATCAGCTGATCCTAATCAACCTCAGATAGCTCTCTCTCAGCTGATTCTAATGATATGCTGGTAACCCCTTCTTAGCTGAACCTGATTGACCTGTAATTACCCACCCTCAGTTAATAAGGGGGAGGGCTTTTTAACCCTCTGAGACTGATTTCTACCCCCCACTTGCAGCTGTCTGTCCTGAGTTTATCACACCTGTCATTGCAACTGATTAGAGATAAACTAAAATCTGTATCATGTTGATGAAATAATATCAGTTGGCGATAGGAGTTCAATAACGTGAGAGTATTATTTTTTGTATGGGGTTTCAATGTGAAAATGATCTACTCTCTGGCTAGCTGAGTAATTTCTGGAAGTACTCTGATGGAAGGGTGGGATTAGAAGTTGCTGGGTGGCTGTGTTTCCTCACTGGTCTCCACAGGAAAGGAGCTGTTTAGAATGATAGGCCCTGGACTCTGGTAGGAGATAACCATATAACTTCTGGTTTTGTACTGTTGTCTAGGCGTTCTCTGTTTGAGCAGCAATGGGTCTGTCATTCAGTCTACCTGACAGTCTAGAAGGTCCCCTACGAGGAATTTAAGAGATACACTGCCCATGCTCAATGCATCCCCAATACCACCCCTCAGCACCTGAATGAAATGAAGTGTGTGACTGTGACGAGGGGTGCCAGGGCTCAACCCTCCCCGTGGAGGAGGGGAGCCACACCAGCCTCGTTCTGTCCTCTCCGGGTTCTGTCCTTCGGGTCCGGGGCCACCGTCCGCGCGTTCGGTCCCGGTGGCGCGGACTGAGGCACCGCAAAGTCAATCGGGGTCTAGCCTTTGCTGCAGGCGGACACCAAATCAACAGTTAGTCAATCGGGGCCAGGCCCTTGGTTCGGACGGGGCACCAAACACAGTACAAATGCGCTCTGGCCCTTTTGGGGCAGGGCAGAGCAGTGACAGAGTCACACTGGCCTCGTTAGGTTGAGGCAAGGGGATTCTGCCACCGGGGGACGCGGCCACCACTCCTCTGCGTTCCAGCCAGGGCCCTAGTGCGGCTGTCGCCGCTAGTGGCATCAGTGGGGATCCTGACCGAAACACACTGACAAGCGATCAGTGGGGATCCTGACACACACACGGTCATCGGCTCGGGCCTTCTGCAGCTTGACTGTAGTCAGCCGCCCCGGGCTACTTTCCATTCCCCTTCGCCTCCTACCTGTCCGCAGCGTCATCCACCCTCATGGGCTCTCCCAGTCCGGGCTAGGTAGATCCGGGCGCACACCGGGTAGCTGGGCCAGGTCTGGTCGAAGGTTCCTCCAGGCCATAGTTGGGGCTGGGCAGCTTTGTAGTTCCAGCAGCTCGTTGCATGGTTGCTGGGGTCGGCTCCAGCAGGCCTGATACCTGTCCCGGGCTCCGCAGCCTCCCAGTGACGAGGGTCAGCCGCACGTCTGCTTCTGGCCGGCAGCTGAGCTGCAACTGAGGCCGGGCCGGCTTTTATTCTTCCGGGTCGCCGTCTGACCCTTTGAGGGGCGGGGCTTCCGCCTGGAAGTTCCGCCCTGGGGGAAGATGGACGGGGCTCAACCCTCCCCGTGGAGGAGGGGAGCCACACCGCCTCATTACAGTGACTTTGCTTTTGAATTGGGTGGGCTAAGCAACTGCATAAACCATGTATGGTCACCCCTGAAGGTGAGGTGTCCTTCACGTGAGACCTATGTCTCACTGGCTGCACTACACATACTGTGGGGCTGATCATGTATCCCGTGGTGATCATAATGTCACTGGAATTCCTCCATTTCTGGTTGCCTTTTATATCAACAAACTGTATTCTCTGTCATTTTCCTCTTTTGGCATTTCAATAGTAAAAAAACTAGGTTTCTTGTCCTTCATTCAAACTGCAGCTTTCAGAGACATGACACTGATTTACTAATCCCTTTAAATTGCACTCTAATCTTAGCTTTTTTTCCCATGACTTAGATGTAATTGATGTATAATTTAAAACTAAACCCAGTATTGAGCTCTCTTATATTTTTCCAGCATGCATCTACATAACCTGTTAGGAGTTGATAGAAATAGAAAGGAGAGAAGAAACATTGTTTCCCATTGCACTTTTCAGCAGCACAAGTTTAACTCGCACTGATATTAGTCACATGATCTCCCGCAGTCCTGCACTGAACTTAATCTTAGAATAACCTTGATGTGCACAGGTTAAGCGAGAAACAATAGTATGTGAAATATGTACAAAGGAGAAGCATCCTGCATACAGTATGAACTAAATAAGGTTTCTGAAGCTACATACATGAATAATGTTTATATGTCCTTCTTGTTTTTTAATTACATTGTCCTGGTCTAAATGTAATTTCCCACAGTTATCTACAATCAGCACCAAATATACTAATTGAATCAGGCAAAAGTGAAATGTATTTGCAAACAGCATTTTCAGTCATGTGCACGTGAATAAAGTTTCAAATCACTGATAAAATCATTACATATTCTCAAATTATAATTTTATTGGGGTTGTAATGTTAAAGTTAAAACATAACCATGGGTGGATGTACAATCTAAAGTAAATTCAGACTTGCAGACTCCCATCTTTCCACAGCACATGGGCTGCCTTTCCAGAGGGCACTTTATAAGTCCTTGGGGATAGTTGCATTCATTGGCTGAAACCTCATAAGAGCAGGATGGCTAGAAGTGGTGTTAGGGCACTGGCTAAGTTTGAGCACAGAAGAGGGGAAATTACTGCAAACTTTCTTCTTGAGCAGCTATGCAATCCTGAACTCTTAAAATATGTATCAGAGGGGTAGCCGTGTTAGTCTGAAAAAGCCTCTTGTATCAGAATCAGTTAAGGAGGGCCCACGGATGATGTGGCAGGTTGAAGTCGAGTGGGTGAGCAGTAGGGTCTGTGTTGAGGAACTGATTGGTGGTTGGTGTGGAGCACCAGTCTTCCCACCACAGGGACTCTGCTGTCCCATCTTGGCATGGCAGCCTTAACCATAGTGTGTGTTGTGATGAAAGACATGCACTTGGTTAAAATGGTTATTGAACAAGGGCAATCTTGCCAGCTGCAATCTTTCTGCTGATGTAAGGAGGAGCCAAGTGGCTCAGAAATGAAGATGAGTTGGTCAGAGAGTTCCTGTGATGATGCATATTGTTGAGTTGAGCTGCACATCAACAAATCTGGTGTGTGTCAACCAACTCCATACTGGTGCACAGTACTGTGCTACTGAGTATGAAATGGGAAGGGCTGAGGTTCTTAGGGCTGGAATATCGGTTCCCCATGAAGAACCTGCCAGTTTGCTGAGAAGGTTGTTGAGTGTTCTTTACCATTGGTGCTATCTCGCTCAAGTGGCTTTTGTATGTCAGAGTTCGGTGAGAGTCACATTTACGTAAACTCGGGTATGCTTCAGCCTCTGGGCATTTTATGATGTTTAGTTCCCTCTTAGCAGGTGGAGGTGGAATGTGCTAGAGACTGTTTTGCTGGTGCTAGACTGAAGGTGCCACGTCTTGCAGTAGTCAGACAGCTTTGCAGCATCAGCACTCAGGCTCTTCTCCAGCTCAGAGAAAGTTGGAGCCTGGAGCCCACAGCAGATGTCATCAGCATAGATTAAATTCTGTGACTGGGTTGGTGGCAGGTCATGGATGTATAGATTGAACACACTTGGGGCTAGAACCCTGAGGCAACCTGTTCATCTTTTTTTCCCAAGCACTTTGTTTTCTCACCCATACGCACCCTGAATCATCTGTCTCAAAGTGGCAGTAACCCTTGGTGGGAGGACTCCTGATATTTTAACAAGTAGATCTGTGTGCCACATATTATATGCTGGAGTGAGGTAAAGGAAAATAGTGTCTGTTTTTAGATTTCTCTGAAAACCCTTTTTGATTATGTGGTTAACGCCAATTCAGCCCCCAACACAGCAGCAACCCAAGTAACAGAAGGTGCCTGGGGGGGGTCACAAGTTGATTACAGTATCATGTATAGACCATTTCCCTTAGCCCCAACCCTTGCCCAGGAATGCATTTCAGCAGTTCAGGATGTGGGAGGACACAGGGAGTGTGAACTGTGTAAGTCTAGGGAGGAGCTAGCCTTGGTTACTGTCAAGGCTAAATCCCCACTCTGTCACTCTGACTGCAGGAAGTTGTGACCCCCAAGGATTTTAAAAATTAATACTGGCCTCCTCAGGTTACAGCTTCTCTTGGACCTTGGCTTGATATATGCTGCCACCACCCAAATGCAAAAAACCCCTTTGAACCCAGGAAGGTGCACTTGGGAATTTCTCCCTGTGGGGTACCCTCAAGCCCTTTCAGCCCTCCCCTCCCCCTCTGGGAAAGAGCTGAGAAGGAAAACAAAGGAAATTAACTGTGGCTATCAGCTAGTCAAATAACGTGCACAAACCTCTTAGAACACCAAAAATTCAATCCTGTTCTTAAAAAAGGTAAATTTTATTAAAAACAAAAAGGAAAAAATACATCTGGAACTCAGGCTTTTTGCTAGATTTTAAAAGAAACAATTACAAAAATTAAGCACCCAAAATAGCTTTTTTGGGGGTTCAGCTTAAAGATTACAAGCAAACAAAAGCATCTGGGCTGAGCATAGAGGAGATCCACAAGCCAAAATAAAACTGATTGTCTCTAACTAAACATTCCCTATCCAAATAATTTCTTCTAGGTATGGAAGATGAATTTTCATACCTGGTTCAAGCCTTACACAGCATTGCTGCTCCATCCCTGCAGCACAGAGAACAACAGACAAAGGGAAAGTTTCTTTCCCCATTTTAAAAAGTTCTAGCCTTCCCATTGGCTCTTTTGGTTAGATGCCCACTTTTTTTTTTTTTAAGCAGGGGGACTTTTTAATCCTTTACAGGTAAAGCAAGTAAAGAACAGCTACCAAGAGGGATTTTACAGCTAGCTGGCTGGCTGGGTGTTCATAAACAGGGGCTCCCCCCCTCCACCACAGACTTCATTTATCACCTTACACAACACTTGTAGAATGCAGTTCCCTGGTTTTTTACTATAAATGTAGTCAGAAACCAGGATATGGTCCATAGTAACTAGACAGTGCTGCTTACATTAGAATTTACAGGAAGGTTCATTAAAAGCAACAAGGCAGTATGTACATACATAAATGGGATTGGACTGCGCATCAGTAAGCCTAAGTAAGGGGACATATTTGAGTGTGAATTTTGAAGCCAGAACTAAAGACTCATTTATGCATAGAGATCATCCCGCCAGTGAGGAAATGGAACAGCAGAAGATAGTCTGAAAATGTAATTCCACATCTGAGAGCCTTTCAAACTAATTTTGTTTTCCAATTAAAAGTCAGTGTAAAGGCATTATTATTGCAAATGATAAATATGCAAAGAAACAACTTAAATTTTAATCAAACATTTTAAAATGTAAAAAGATTCCCCTGGGACTCAATTTTGCTCCATTAAAATCAATGGAAATTTTGCAATTGACTTCATTAGGTGCAGGAGCAGGTCGCTGCTGTGTTAGGCCTGTTTTGTACATTATTTATATTAAGAAAGTCCTTGTGGTTCTATTGACTGTATCCCTCTGCTCTCATGTTTTCTTGCAAATGGTGGAATCCCTCCCATTGAGGTATTTAAACTTAGCCTGGTTAAAACATTTACAAACATACAGTAGGGAACAGGACTCCTGTGAAGTTGGACTGACTTAGGCTATGTTTCTACTACCAATTATGTTGGTATAACTTTTATCGCTCAGGGGTTTGAATAAACCACCTCCCTAAGTGACATAAGTTCTATCAACATAAGCGCCAGTGTGAACAGTGCTATGTCGGCACGACAGTTTATCTCGCTGACATAGTTACTGCCACTTGTTGGGGATAGATTAATTTAGTTGACAGGAGAGCTCTCTCCCATTGGCTTAGAGCGACTACACCAGAAAACTTACAGAGAGGCAGCTGCACCTCTGTAAGCTTTGTAGTGTAGACATAGTATAGACATAGTCTCTAAGGAGATGCCACACTCTGAGCTGGGGATGTAATTTCCAGCTGGAATGTAATTCCCAGCTTGAGGAGAAATATCCCCGCTAGCGTTCTAAAAACAGAGTGTAGCCTCATCACACCAAGAAGCAAGCAGGACTAGCCTACGTGAGTACAATCCCATCTGAGACACCAAATATGCAGTCAGAGCAGCTGGACCCTCCCTCTGCTCACGCTGCTTTGGTGACACTATTTTCAATAGAGAAAAGAGTATGTCTCTTTGAGTGGGAATTAAATCCCACAGCTTGAAGTGTAGACATACCCTGAGGCTAGTCTACACTGCAATGTAAGCCCAAGTCTGTGGGACTCGAACCCACAGGGCTGGTGTTTGTAAACCTGGGTTTGAGCATCTTCGTTGAATACTGAGCCTAGATTTAGAATTTCTGGACCTGGATCTCATACCTGCTCTCATGCATCCACACTGTTCTACGCAGATCTGAGTCAAACCAGCCTATCTCAGGCTTCCTAGCACACTCTCCAGTTGTAGCCATTCTAGCCCTTTGTTTGTGGTGCCCTGTGGGAAAACTTGACTGTCCATCCCATGGCACTTTACAGGAAGCACTGCAGCCCACTAACACATCCGACTTTTGGGTCTGTATGCTCCTGGCAAACCGAGCCTGCAACATTGAAGTCATCATTTAAAGAACTTGTCCTGCTTGTGTTTTCATTCCTGTGTCAGGAAACGGAGTATTCATGAGATGCTGGTGGACACTTTGGTAGTGTTTTCTGATCTAACAAAGGCACTGTTGGAGGAGGATGATGCTACAGTCATGGAAGACTTGAACTGTCTGATGCGGCTTGGTATAGCCACTGATACCCCGTGTATAGACAGGTGCTTCTGGAACAAGGCCACAAGCATAAACTTATGGGATACCATCATCATGATGGAGACCTGGGATGATCAGCACTGGCTCCAGAACTTTCTCATGAGGCAAACTACATTTCTGGTATCAGAGGGGTAGCCATGTTAGTCTGTATCCACAAAAACAATGAGGAGTCCGGTGGCACCTTAAAGACTAACAGATTTATTTGGGCATAAGCTTTCGTGGGTTAAAAACCCACTTCTTTTACCCATGAAAGCTTATGCCCAACTAAATCTGTTAGTCTTTAAGGTGCCACCAGACTCCTTGTTGTTTTTGTGGATATAGACTAACGCAACAAGGCACTGAATTTAGCCGTATGAAGTGGAAATCCATCAACTTCATGAAAAAACTCGCACAGCTCCATTTCTGGAGCTCTCTGAGCAGACTGGCCTCACCCTCCAGCATCAGGGCACATACTTGAGAGCAGCCATGCTGGTCAGAAGTGACTTACTATAGCCACCTGGAAGTTGGCTACCCCAGACTGCTACAGGTCCATTGCTAACCAGTTTGGTGTTGGAAAGTCAACTGTGTTAAGTATCAGAGGGGTAGCCGAGTTAGTCTGGATCTGTAAAAGCAGCAGAGAATCCTGTGGCCCCTTATAGACTAACAGACGTTTTGGAGCATGAGCTTTCGTGGGTGAATACCCACTTCATCACATGCAACTGTGTGTTGTAACAGAACGCTAAACTGTATTATAGTCTTTAGCCACTAGATGGCACCACATGCAACATATCTTATCTGAGCACACCATAGACAAACCTGGCAGAACATTAAATGACTCTTAGGGCCCTACCAAATTCACAGTCCATTATGGTTAATTTCATAGCCAGGGGTTTTAAAATTGATCAATTTCATGATTTCAGATGTTTATATCTGAAATTTCATGGTGTAACCATGGAGATCCCGACCCAAAATGGGATCACTGGGTGGGAGGGGCAGGGTTGCAAAGTTCTTGTGTGTGTGTGTGTGCGGGCCCAATATTGACACACTCATTTCTGTGCCGTCTAGGTAGCAGCTTCTGAGCTTCCTGCAGTTAGAGGAGATTCTGGAAGGTGGAGGTGGGTAGGATCTCCCCATGCTGCTAGAAGCGCCCCAGCCAGGGGCTCCTAGCTGCTACTCCAGGCCATTGACAGATTAAGGAAGGGGTGGGGAGGCCTGGCCAATCTGGGGCACCTTGGAAAAATGGGTGCCTCAGCCCCAGAAGACACCCTAGGGTGGAAGCCCCAACTGGGTCACCCTCAGTCCTGGCAAGAGCCCCAGGGGGAAGAAGTCCTGAGCCTGGGAAGCCTCCAGCCCAGACTGCCCTGAGCCCTGGCTGGGGGACAGAAGCCCCAAGTCGCCCTGGGGCGGGGAAGGTGCGGAAGCCTAAGCCCAGTTGTCCTGGTTGGCAGGTGTGCGTGTGTGTAAGCCTTGAGCCTGGCAGATGTATTGCAAGAAACTGCTACCTGTAGGAATGTGCTACCTGTAGCAGTTACTCATATTTAAGGGACTGTAAAAAACTGCTATCAGATGTAGCAAATTCCTAGATACCAGTTTCACTTTCTTGAACACAGGCAAGAGCAGAAGCCCCCAGCCCTGGCCAAGGAAGCCCAGAGCCACGGCAGGAGCCCAAGCCCGGGCTGCCCAGGCTGGAAGGGCAGGGGGATGCCCTGAGCTCCGGCTGGAGCAACAGGGAGCAGAAGCCCCCAGTCTGGGCTGCCCCAAGCCCTGGCTGGAGCAGGGGGCAGGAGGCTCCAAGCTCTGGCTGCCCTGGCTGCAGCTGATGGGAGCAAAAGCCCCCAACACGGCAGGAGCTGCTGGGGGACAACGGGGAAGCCAGGAGCTCGGCTCCCAGAGCCGCAGCACGAATTGCAGGGTGGGTGGGGTGCGGGGGGAGGAAGGCTGGGAGCCTAGCTCTGGGGCTGTGACAGTGCAGAAGCAAGGGTGTACCACCCTCATTCCTGTGCAGTTTCTGAAGGTGGATCTGATCTCCCCACCAAAAGCAGCCATGCAGGGGAAGGACAAGTCCTGGAAGGACTAGCAGCTAGGAGCTCCAGGCTTCCAGCAGCAGGGGAGATCACATTTCATGGGGAAGAGCTGATTTCCCAGTCCGTGACATATTTTTCATGGCTGTGTGTCATAAACAGATGGTTAATGGTTAATGTCTCTTTTACCTGTAAAGGGTTACAAGCAGTGAACCTGGAACACCTGACCAGAGGACCAATCAGGAGACAAGATACTTTCAAATCTCGTTGGAGGGAAGTCTTTGTGTTGTGTTGTTTGTTTGTCCGTTGTTCTCTCTGGGTTCTGAGAGTGACCAGACGTACATACAGGCTCTCTAATCTTCTGTTTAAATTTAGTAAGTACAAAGGTAGAAAGGCGGTTTAGTCTTTTTGATTGTTTTCTTTATTTGCAAATGTGTAGTTTGCTGGAAGTATTTTAATTTGTATTGTGCTGTGGGAGAAGGTTTTCTCTCTAGTTTCTATAAGCTGAAAGACCCTGTAATATTCCATCTTGAATTTACAGTGATTATCTTTACTCTTCTTTCTTTTATTAAAAGTTTTTCTCTTTAAAAGACCTGATTGATTTTTGCGTGTATCTTGTGTAAGACGCCAAGGGGAGGGGTCTTGTACTCACTAGGTTAAGAATTGGTGGGTAGAAAGGAGAGAAAGGAGGGATTCTCTCGTGTTAGTCACTGTCTCATCTCTCACCGGGAGAGAGGAGTTTTGTAGGGGAAGAGGTGAATCTTTTCCTCTTTTGTTTTTAGATTCACTGGAGCGGTTGAATCTGTTATTGCCATCTCTGTGTGAGGGTTGAAAAGAGGAGGGGGGAAGGTGACAATTCCTCTCTGTTTAGGATCAAGCGGTTTGAATTCAACATGTGATCTTTCCTTAGGTACCAGGGAGAGGGAAGCCTGGAGAGAACAACAGTTGTGGGAAAGGGGTTTACTTTCCTTGTGTTAAGATCCAGGGGGTCTGGGTCTTGGGGTCCCCTGGGAAGGTTTTGGGGGGACCAGAGTGTACCAGGCACTGCAAGTCGGGTTGGTGGCAGCCTATCAGATCTAAGCTGGTAATTAAGCTTAGGAGGATTCATGCTGGTACCCCATCTTTTGGACGCTAAGGTTCAAAGTGGGGGCTTATACCATGACACCGTGAAATTGGCAGGGCCCCATAGATGCTGACTCTGTGGATGCCTTGGAGCTGGAGCACCCACAGAGAAAAAGTGGTGGGTGCTCTGCACCCACCAGCAGCTCCCTGCCCCACCCCAGCTTGCCTCGGCCTCCTCCCCTGAGTGCGCCTTCCCCTCTTCTCTCCCTAGCTCCCAGGGCTTGCTGCTGCCAAACAGCTGTTTTGTGGTGTAACGAGCTGGGGGAGGAGCTGGGACAAGGGCAGCTGGGGAGGGGCAAGTGGGGCAATTTGCCCCAGGCCCTGCAGGGGCCTTGCAATCCCTGGCCCGGTGGCAGTCTGGGTCTTTGGTGGCATTTCATCGGTGGGAGGCCCTTCAGTGCTGCAGAAGACATGGAGCAACTGAAGGGCCCCCCGCTGGCAAAATGCCACGGAAGATCCAGACCACCATAGGGTGAGTACAAGTGCCATAGCTCCCCTGCTTTGCCCCAGGTCCCCTGAATCCTCTGGGTGGCCCTGGCTGTAACGTGGCACACTTGGGGAGGAGGCAGGGCCAGGGTGGAGATTTGGGGAAGGAGTCCAATAAGAGCATGGAGGGGGCAGGTCAGGGGTGGAGTTGGGGCAGGTGGAGTCAGGGTAAGGCCAGGGGGGCATGAGCACCCACCGGTGCCATGAGAAGTTGGCGCTTATGCAGGGCTCTAGTGGTTGTATAGTGAATGCCTTTCTGGTGTAACTCTCTGCAAAGAAAGCTCTGTAGCCAGTCCATGTTTGGTAGAGGAGCCTGACCCGCAACTTACCTCTATAAATGGACATAAAAAACAGAATTAATTAAACTTCAGAATAAAAACTGCTATTCACTGTGATTTGGCACTGCTGTAAAGTATTTTCTTACAAATTATATCTATCAAAACTCCATGCACTATGAAATTGGTTCATGAAATGCCAACCTCCCACACAGTGAAAAAATCTGCAAACATTTCTGTAATGGGCATATATATGAATAAACATATGCAAATATATGTAGATATTTTTATTTGAGAAGTGCCTACACCTTTCAATTTAATTTTTGTGTGGGAGGTTGCTATTTAAGTGACTTCCTAGCATGGGGAGGAATGATTTATACAGTTCATCTCACTAAGGAAGGGCAAACAAGAGCAAGATCATAGTGCATGACTTTCTGTAGATGTTGATGAGATCTCGCTATCATTCAAATAAACACATGCTCAGATATTGGGATGATGGAGACCAACACGAAGCTTATCTTTGTATTGAGCCCAATACCTTGTATTTGGCTAAAGCATAGCTTCCATAGAGGCATCCAGTCTTAGAGACATTAATAGATGGAGTCTCCATCATTTCCCTTGGCTGTTTATTTCAAAGGTCAGTCACCCTCACTGTTAAAAAACTGTGTCTTATTTCTAATTTGAATTTGTCTGGCTTTAACTTCCAGCCATTGAAATAATGTTTATGACAGCAACTCCTGTGCCAACTTTTGGCTCCATCGTATATCATCATCCCTGACAAAGGACAGATCACCAGATTCACACAATGTCCATATTGGTATTGCAGTTTCAAGAATGCTTGATAACAGATCCTTTAAGTGTTTGTTTCTGTCTGAGGGATCGGAGCAAATGTGGTTGTATTATAGAGCTTGGCTGTAGACAATGGATCCTGTGGTGTGGTCTGGATGAAAGCTAGAGGCATGTAGGTAAGTATAGCGGTCAGTAGGTTTCTGGTATAGGGCGCTGTTTATGTGACCATTGCTTATTAGCACTGTAGTGTCTAGGAAGTGGACCTCTTATGTGGACTGGTCCAGGCTGAGGGCACAGCTTGTCTAGCCCACATTGACCATGTTTGGAACAACTGGCTATTAAACAAACCCCAGTCAAGACAATGAGCTATATGGGCATAAGTTATCTCCTTGTGCATAACTTATAAAACTAAAACAATTGGCTACAAGAAAATAAGTGAGCATGAATTATACAGCCAACTCTAATCACATTAAAGATTTGGCCTAACCTGATTGGTTGACCTGCTTCAAAACACAGAGGGCAGATAAGAATAAATGTGTAGAGTCTCAGGTGGGCGTGTGGGTGTGTCTTGGTATAAGAGGTTATTTGATCTGTCTGACCCACACCCCCTGAACTGAGGAAACCTGAATCACACCGCCTATCTGTACCTGGCCAGTGCGGTCGACTAAAAGGTAACGTATTCTTGGTAGGGTAAGGTTTTAAAGTAAAATAGTCTGGTTGCGTGAAATATAAGTTTATGGAGTAAAGAAGTCTGAATTGCTCGAGCTGTTTTAATCTCAAATTGTACTGACACTACAGTATTAAGAATGGTAGTGTCAGGATAATTTGATCTCAGGTTACATCAATGCTGCAGTATTAAAAATAGTACTAAGTACCTGATGTATAATATTTCTTGTACTTGAGCTTGTCTTCCTTATTCAATGCTGCAGCCTGCCAATGACCAGCAGCGACCCCAGCAACTGGCCCCTGTGGGCTGCTGGGCCAGGTCTGCCAAGGAGTAAGTAACCAAGGCAAAAACCACAGCCAGCCAGCCAGCCAGGGAGGGAGCCAGGGGAGAAAGGGGAAGTCAGGGGTGAATGAAGGACAACTGGAATAGCCTTCATGAAGTATACAAGATATTTAGAGAAAGTTTTGTCAATTTCAGGCTCTGCACTCTGCAGGCAGGACAAAACAAAAAGAGATCTGAGATTACACCCAATGTCCTAAGGACATTTCAGGTGTTTAAATCAATATATAAAGAGGGTGGATTGGAATGAAAACTACTATTTCTTTCAAAGGAGGCACAATAATTTCCCTGAATATTCAGTTTTCCCCTCCAATCCCTTTGTGGTTTTGTCTATGGGGGCTATTTGCTTTCCCTGTGAATCTTTAGTTGCTTTAGCAAAATTGCTTTGCCCAAAATAAACCCTAATCATCATGACACATCTTTCCACCATGTTCTCCATGTTTTTTGTGTTGTTTTTTTTAAACAGTAACATTTCAAAGAGGATCTGCAAGCAGTTTGGACATCACAACCATGATCCTCTGCTGGGGAGGGAATGGGATAGATTTGAACTTGGAAATGGTTCCTGATTTTGATTGTGTTTAGGAGATCCCCTTATCCCGGGGGCAGAAAAGAACTGCCCCTGCCATGGTCACATACACCCAACAACAACTGGGAGTGAAATTAACAAGGATGCCAGAAACGGCTCCTAACTCTGGGCACTGAACTGCACAGGGAACAGCTGAGTTTAAACTGTTCTTTTGCAGGCAGCAGCAGCAGGCATCTCAGCCAGTGTCCCTACTGCAAGCTAGAGCCTAGAGGAGAACCCCTGCTGGGGGTGGGGAGGGAGGAATGCAGAGCCTTGTCTGCAGCCTGGCTGGAGGAGGGGGAGGGAGGA
This sequence comes from Chelonoidis abingdonii, assembly GCF_003597395.2. Taxonomy (NCBI): domain Eukaryota; kingdom Metazoa; phylum Chordata; order Testudines; family Testudinidae; genus Chelonoidis; species Chelonoidis abingdonii. The sequence goes on along the minus strand of NC_133771.1, from coordinate 58,230,734 downwards.
GCCAAGTAACCAATGTGACAGTGAGTTTTCCCTTTCCACCTGCTTTTATTAGCTCTGGATTTAAGCTGTGCAGCTAAATGCTTGTATTTGTTGTGTGTATTAGTATTGGAGAGATCCCCTCATTCCGGGGGCAGAAAAGGACTGCCCCTGCCATGGTCAAACACACCCTCTCCTGACCCCCCTCCTCCCAGCTACTGTGAGTGAAATTAACACGGATGCCAGAAACCTAGACCTGGGCGCTGAACCATCAGGGAACAGCTGAGTTTAAACTATTCTTATGCAGGGAGCAGGCTTCTCTCTCCCTCCCTCAGTCAGTCTCCTTTTCTTACCGGTCCTCCATACTGGCCCATACCAGCTAACTTTCACCTCTGCCTGCTGCATCCTAGCTCAACATCCTGTTGCTGTTGTCCTGAATTGTAATCACTCTTGGGTAACGATGCAGGAGAACTTTTTATGCAGCAGGAACTCCAGTCTGCCAGGCTTCCTGTAGAACAATCCTCTCTCCCCGCACCAATCATTAATCTGCCTATCAGTCACCAGGCAGTGGAACCAGCTCCATGGCTAGGGTGACCATATTTCCCTATGCTGAATACAAGACATCTGGTAAAATTACTCTTATTCAAGCAAGTTCAACGGCAATCAATCAGAACTATGGAATACAAATGTTCAAATTAACACCAAGTTGATTGAGCCCTGTTAAAAAGAAATACTGCGTAGATGGAGTCTTTTATTTATTGTCTTATCTTTAAGGCTGTAGGGTTCACACAGGGAGAGGTCACACACACACACACTCCGGTACACCTGTCTCACACAGGAGGGGTGACCGAGAGACCTGACTCTCCCTGCCTGGCGCTCTCTGCCCTCCAAGCCTGGCTGAGCCCCCAGGACAGACCCAACTCTCCTGTTACCTGGCGCCACGTCTTCCCAAGGCAACTTGTTGGGGGGTGGGGAGGGGGCACGCAGAGTCACACACTCCCCCCCCCCATAGATTTCTGCCAGGGTTCATACCAGAATAGGGCCAGCAGCAGCCCTTCGACACTGTGCAGGAGGGAAAGGATAGGATCTGCTTGCAGGGGAAGAAGGAGAGAAGGGATGATCTGGCCCATGTCTTTGCAGAACTCATCTCTTCCTCGCCCCCACCTCCCACTCTCCTGTGGCTGGAAGCTGCTTGTCCCTGCCTACCCACACAGTGTCAAAAGGCAGCTCCCGACATAACCCAGCCACCTCTTGTCCCCCAGCTACAGCGCAGGCAGGAAGGGGTTAAGCCACAAGGATACACTGTGCACTAGGGCCCAGGGAGCCTGACTGAAGGAGCTTCAGCCAACCCAGCCAGAGAGTTGGCTCAGCAGGGGAGGGTGCCTAAGGGATGGAGTTAGAGGGTCTTGGGCTTTCCTGGGGTGCCGGCCCAACCAAAGGCAGTGGGGGAAGGAAGGAGCCTGCTATCCAGGCTGTTGGTGAGCTCAGTGCTCCGGCCAGGGTGGCTCCGCACAGTGCTGAGAACAGGATGCACCTTGCCAGGGGGGATATAATGAATGCCGGGGGTGGGGGTGGGGCAAAGGGGCAAAGCAGGGAGAGGACAGAGAGAAGGGGAGCACATAAAGGACCAATGGGTGGGCAGCAGAGGCAACACATAGCCAGCTGCCACATGGTGTCTGCCTGTACTCACCAGCCACCACGGCATGCAGCACACAGCCAGTGCCAGACGGAAGTGGGATGGGGAGCAGGGCCCTGATGGACAAGAGCCGCAATGCAGTGGGTGTTATGCTGATGGACCAGCAGGGGGAGCAGCTCGCCCCGCGCACTACAGCTTTGCCATGCCACCAGCCTTGCACACACACGCCCACCAGCAGCCACTGGATCCCCCACACTCACTGCTGGTGGGCGGGTGGCTGGTGAGGAGGGATCTAGCGAGCAGCAGGACCCACCAGTACTGATGTGGGGAAGACAGAAAATACAGGACAATTTAACCATTTTTAAAAAGAAGTCAGGATACCTGCAGGAAGACTTAAATAAGGGACTGTCCCTTTAAAAACAGGACATCTGGTCACCTTATCCGTGACAAAGATGAATGGTTTTCTCCTAGAGGCCTAGAACAACTGTTCTCTCTTTCACTCGGGAATCTTAGGCAAGTTCATCTCTTCCAGTGCCTCCAAAGCCTGAAATAATATTAACGCCATTACTAATGCGGTTACTGATGCGGTTCTCAGGCCTCTCCTCCCACACATCCAAGCCAATTTTAAAATTAAAATAGTACAATATTTTATATATAGCACTTTCCATTGTCCTCCCAGGAAGGAACCTTGGACTGAGCAGCTTCAGGGTAGAGAAATGCAGAGATGGTGAAGAATGACAGCTAAGAGAATAAAAGTTGCAAATTTTCCCTTGCTGTGACCCTGAAAGTTAGAGGGGAGAAATTTTTCACTTTTAACCCAGACAGAAAAACATCACAAATTCATCACTTTTCATTTGCCTCAGTGAAGACAAGGTACCAACCTAGGATTTTCTGACAGGCAGCACTGGAGTCCAGAACCTCTGAAACAGAAGGAAGAGGCCAAGGAATGATCTGTTGATTGAAAATGCACATGGACTTTAGAAGGAAGTCAGGCTGCCTCTTCAGTCTGCAGAGGGAGATGCTTGAGCCAGCCAGGCAGAAGCAGGCTTCAGCTTAAAGTTTGCTAGAAAGGATGGTTACAAACTACATTGACAATGACTGCCATGACTGCCAGCAGCAGCAGAAGGAGCACTAGCACCAAAGGGACCTGCTAGAGCATATCCTGCTCAAAATACTCCCCCTTATCCTCACATATGCTGTACAGAGTACAGAATGCTCTAATAACATGAATGGCATTATATGTACTGCTGTACGAACAGTTTTGTGGGCAGCACGATACGGTCGTCAGTCAGCCAAATACATGTTCCATTGCTATCCTACATTTGCTCAGTGTGTAATTAAACTTCCTTCTACCAGGTGCCCTCAGGGTAGGGCTTCAAAAGCCAGGACAGTAGAGGGTAGGCTGCGTTCCCCAAAGTAACAGTGAACACAGATACTCCGTTGATATCCATATCATTGGATGGGAATAAAGTTCCACCTTACTCAAATTCAAAAGGGCCAGATCTCCAGAATACCCTGGCATCATTTGGTCGATCCATTCATCCTACAGAGTTGATCTGTGGTCTACCAAAGCTTGCACAATGCTAGAGTAGTATCATTTCTGGTTTATACAATCAGGTGCAGATTGGGGAGGAGGGGCAGATAATGGGCATGTATGCCATCAACAGTGTAACAGATATTGCAATGAGATGCACTATTTTTAGAGGTCTATTGTATTCATGTTATATGGATTATTGTGGACTAGGGATTGTATTCTACTAGAGTGGGGAGAGAAGGGAAAGGATTACCACTGCCTCTCCAGGAACTAGAAAGAGCATGCAGCCCTGCGACTGTGACTAGCTCCAGAAAAGTACGACCCCTGGGGTGATTTGCATTTAGTGGTTCAAGCTGGGTTTCAAGAGAGGCATGACACAAAGAAAGAGTTTCGGGTATAAAGGGCCATCTTGAACTGACAGAGGGGGCTTCTTTCTGATTCAACAAACCGACATGACCTTTTGTCCATGCAGGGCCTGCACTCTGCTGAAGGACTGGAACCTGCCAGGGTCTCCACAGGACTGATGAGAGTCTACTGTTAAAGCATTTATATTCTGTTATTGGTTTATATATTTGGTCTTACCCATAAATAGAGGTGCTCTGATTTGAAAAAGCTGTTTGATTCCTTGTAAATCACTGTCCTTGGGGAAAAAAGCAAAGAACGGAAGTTGGACGTTAGAACTGCTTGAGATAATCACAGTGGCTGGCAGTGGAGCTGTAGCCTGAACTCCCTGGTCAGGAGGGAAAGTGGGACATGGGTCTCTATCCACAGAGATGTGACAGCTAGAGGCCTGAGACCTGAGTGGGCATTCCTGGAGCAGACCATAGGGGTGTGCATTTCATAGGAGCAGTTTCCCTGAAACTGCGACAGATGGTATGCCAGCAGAGTTTAAAAAGATTATTTGCTCAAAGCCCTCCATTATTTCATGGACATTTCCAATCTTCACTACTTATGGATGACCAAAAGCTATTGCCTTGCAAACCTCCATCACTGCAGCATCAAGAGTTGACATCCCAATGTCAAACTGATTATACTACCACCTACCTTGTATCTACTACTTTTCAGCAGCATATCTCAGCAGCATATCCTTTGTAAAGCACTTTACAAAGGAGGTCAATATTATTAATCCTATTTTACAGAAGGGGAAACTGAGGCACAGAAGTGAAGTGACTTTTCCAAGGTCACCCACCAGAACAGTGGCAGAGCTGGGAATAGAACACAGGTCTCCTGAGACCCAGTCCAGTGCTCTATCCACCAGAACACACTACCACTCTCACTGAGCCACTGAATCTGCAGCAGTTTCGGGTGGGCAGCTTCAAGACAGCAACATCAACCCACATCTGGATTGGTATGGCCCATCCCATCAGTGCATCCTAGCACTGAAGGAACAGAGCAAATTCCTCATACAGGCCCAGGAATGTGGCCTTCCTCATGCAAAAGTTCTGGGCCCAGTGCTGGTCATCCTAAGTCCCACCGTCTGTAGTCCTGCTCCGGAACCACCAGTCAGCACAGGAGAATTCCTCAGCTATGAAAATCTGCATGGGCTGTCTCCACTCTGCCATTCTGTCTACATGCCATCTGTGTGATCTTCTTAGCAAAGCACACTGCTACCTTCTGAGGACGAGAAGCCACACTGAAAGGCTCTCCACTGCATCTCCTGCCCTGTATCTGCCACCTGTGCTCAAACTGAGAATTCCATTAATGACGACATTTGGTACTGGTACTAAGAAGGATCCATGCCTTCACACTGGAGCACAGGCCATGAACACAAAATCAGAAATGATGTGCGATAACGAGCTGCTGGGCTAATACCAATTCCACTCATGTGCCCAGAAAGAACACACAACTTTTCCCACAATACCCCATGACAGATTTTTAAATATCATCTCACACTAGCACAGTGCTAAGAACCAACAACTGCACTCCAGTGTTGCACCTTGATACCCTCTTCCACTCGGTTTCCAAAAACACGGTTTGATTGCAGAATCTGTCACTCAGGTACCTTTATTTGGTCTACAGTAACACTATGCCCAAGAAGAACAGGAGTAGTGGCCCGGCTCAAAGGCACAAGGTAGGGGGGTGTCATAAACAGATAGTAGGAGTTAATAGAACAGAAGTACTTTATATCTCTTTTGACTGTAAAGGGTTAACAAGTTCAGTAAGTCTGGCTGTCACCTGACCAGAGGACCAATCAGGGGACAGGATACTTTCAAATCTTGAGGGAGGGAAGTTTCTGTGTGTGCTGCTGTTAGAATTTTGGTGTTTTTCTCTCTGGCGTTCTGACGACAGTGGACCGGACGTGCAAAACCAGGTTTCTCTCAATACTCTCCATACAGGGCTCTTATCAGTTTACAAAATAGTGAGTAATAGGTAGATCGATGAGTTAGGCTTATGTTTGTTTTCTTTATTTGCAAACGTGCATTGGCTGGAAGGAGTTTTAAATGTGCATCTTGGCTGAAAGGAGTTTAATTGTGTATTTGGCTGGAAGGAGGTTCAAATTTGTATTTTTGCTGAAAGGATTTTAATTTGTGCTTGTATACTTAGGCTGGGAGGGTATTCCCAGTGTCTATAGCTGAAAGACCCTGTACCTATTCCATTTTAAATTTACAAAGATATTTTTTCTCTCTTTTAATTAAAAGTTTCTTGTTTAACGAACCTGATTGTTTTTATTTCTGGTGTGAGACCCCAGAGACGGGGTCTGGATTCACCAGGGAATTGTGGGAGGAAAGCAGGGAAGGGAGAGAAAGGCTTAATTCTCTCTGTGTCAGGATTACTTTCTTCTTCTCAGGAAGAGTCTGGGAGTGGAAAGAGAAGAGAGGAGGAAGGTGATTTTCCTCTCTGTTTTAAAGATCAAGGAGTTTGATCATAGTAATCTTCCAGGGTAACCCAGGGAGGGGAAGCCTGGGAGAGGCAACGGAGGGGAAAGGCGTTTACGTCCTTGTGTTAAGATCCAGAGGGTCTGGGTCTTGGGGGGTCCCCGGGCAAGGTTTTGGGGGGACCAGAGTGTACCAGGCACTGGAATTCCTGGTTGGTGGCAGCGCTTATTAAGCTGGTAATTAAGCTTAGAGGAATTCATGCTGGTACCCCATCTTTTGGACGCTAAGGTTCAGAGTGGGGAATTATACCATGACGGGGCGGGGGGAAGCAGGGTACATCACAAATCCAAAGTTACACAGCAAAACTTTTTCTTATATACCTCATTATGAACACCTGCATTCCTGACTATACATTGCATCATGCGCTTCAGGAACTAATCCCTGTACCATGTGCTCTGGCCATATGATATTCCTGTATAACCTCATCTCTATACTCCAGGTTTATCTTGTCCATTGTCCCAAGTACCAGAGACCTAGTTTCTGATTATCTTAGCTAGACAGACTCCAGCCTAATACTTGTTATGCCTTAATTTACAATTTACTCTTCCATTCACCTTCTCAAGCATACACACGCTAAGAAATGAGATTTTACTTATGTCAGATTGGGCATGTCAAGTCTACACCTAGAAGGTCTAGCACCTCAGTCAGTTCAGCATGTGGATGTAGCAACTTGAGTATAGTTTGAGTTACTTGTTGCAGAGAGGCAGCTCTCACCTGAGCTACGATAGGACCATCAGTGGCTATATAGCACAAGTGGAATAACTTGTATTAACCCTTTAGTAAAGACCAGCCTTGAGACATCAATTCCTATTTTAGTCCATCACTCTGATCACTCAGGAGGTTATCAGAATGTAAAAATGGCTATACTGGGTCAGACCAACCTCTCTGGGTTGGTGTAGTTCTGGGGGAAAAACTGGGAGATGGATGACTTGTTTGATGTGAAATGCAAATGTGACTTTAGGTAAGAAGTTAGCTTTCAGTGCCTCTGTAACAGAGTGAATACTCTGCTCCTTCTAATTAATTTATTCTTAAATCCATGAGGCCTGGAGCTTTTTTATAGTCATATCTAAATGCACAATACTATAACTGACTTCTAGTGCCTGGGAATTGCAATAGCACTTATTTCAATAAAGTCATGTTACACTGAGTTTTCACCAGAGTTTCTTCTGTTCCTAAAGGAAGAAAGGAATTATCCCATCTCTACCATAAGTAAACATGGAGATATGCTGAATTTTTCAAGGCAAACATATGGCCAAATTTGTTCATTCTTAATATGGCAAACATTCACTGGGCAGTTTCTGCAGTAGTAACAGAAATTAAGGTCATTAAGGTACAAATTAGTGTGCTCAATTTTACTGCCTGCTTCCTTTCATACCTTATTACACTGCAACAAAAATCCTTAACTTATACTAGTCACACATACCCCTTCCACCAATATTGAGAGGTAAAAAGGGAGCACTAACGTGCTCATCCTAACATGCAGTTTGAATTTCTTAAGTCTGTGTCAGTTGGTATACAAATTATCAAAAGAAAAAAAGTGTTTTCATAGCAAGTCTCTTTTGAAAGCATTAGATTTGTTACTGAAATTAAGCATTTCAGACCATCATATGCACACAGGTAGAGGTACATTCTGATACTGCTCACTTACACTCAGGCGACATATTTTTGAAAAAAGCGCAAATAAAAATCAGTGTCTTCTAAATCATTCCTTCTCCCAAAAGAAAATAACTGTCTTGCTATATTCCTTTTACATTTCATGTTGCTCAAAATGTTTTATTTTTAAAAGGAATATGGTCCTTCAAGGAATAAAACCAAAGTAAGTATTACATAAAAAGACACCACTATACAGCCTATTGGTATATCTGTGATGACTGTATTGTAACTTAACTGAAAAGATAGTACAAGTTTTCTAGTTAAAAAAATACACATTTTCTTGTGATTCTCAAACTAGGAATATTATGCCCCAAGGAGTTTTATAAGAACATTCCATGATCTTTAATAAACATCTTCCGTGATCGAAGGTAGTTTTACTGCCTCAGTTACAAAAAATCCTTCCATTATAATTATTTTGTAAAATTAACGCTGAAATATTTGCCTCACAAATAAAGAGACACCATCATGCTCTGGGGTACAATCCAGACCAGTAAGCAATTGTGTCACTGCCTGCCCTGTAACTCTAAGTACCTTAAATGCTCTGCTGCTGTGGCTTGCAGCCTGGACACTGACAGTCATCAGACAAGCAAGTACTCAGTGTCTGTGTGTTAAACATCTCTGGACATCACTCTGCTTCCAGCAGCCTTCTTGTTACACCCCAGCCACATTCTGGCGTATATCAATCGTGGTTACTTCTAGCCATGTGACTCCAACACACTCCCAGTCCTGAATTTTCACCAAACCATGCACTCTGCAATACCCAATCTTTTCCTGGACCATTCAAAGGAATAATAAGATTAGTTTGCTCTTTTAAAGAGTCAATACCTAGCAGCTTACCACATTAACTAGAGTTAACAATCACTTCAATTCAAATACAGTGCTGGACTGAGTTTAGATTAAGACAAAACAAGTTTATTAACAACAGGACATAGGTTAAGTGATGCCAAGTAAAAGAAATAAAGGTAGAGATGGTTACATACAGCTAAACATTAAAAACACATCTAAAAGTCTAAAACTTCATCTAGCCAAGGTACAGACTTTGTTTAAGATGGTTTCTCTCATCCATCATTTTGTCCAGCACAGCTAACTCTCTCTCAATCACAACTTCCCACAGAAGTACAGGGTGCTGGTTCCCCTTGTTTTCCTAGGTGAAAGATAATTTGGCATTCCTTGCCTCCCTCTTCTATATAGTTCAATGAACCTCTAAAATAGATTCTTCAGTAGGTTACCCCCAAAATAAAGTTCATTCAAACTGTGAGGAAGAAGACATGGAGTCAGGTGATGAAGAAAGTTCCATGCTGGTTTCTTCCCCTTCTGGTATTTATTAAAATGCAAATTTAAACTGTTCCCACCCTCCCCGTTGTTTAAGTGAACGGCAACTTGACATGTGATTGCTAATCAACTCTGATGACACCTGGCTGGGGGCACCAGCTTGTCCTTTGTCTGGGAGAAGCCTGTTTGCCCACTCCCCAGATGGGTCTGCTAAACACATTTTAGTTCCACATTTCCTTCATATTTATACGGTCCTTGGGCATTTACCATGCACACACCACACAAGACTATTCATGATCAGTGTGTTATTAGTTTTCCAGTAATACCTTACATGACACACATCAGATATGACATTAATGAATTGGAGTTCACTGACCTTGTTGGGCCAGCTGTAACTCACTACCAGATAGCAGTGAGCCCCTTGCCTCTTGTAGTGGGATGCTGTTAGGTCACAGATTTATAATGAAAATGCTCCAGAACAGCGAAGAGCAGCTTTACATACCTTGTCAATAAAAGTAACCGTACAGTAATTATTTGCAAACATTGGCATCATATTAAAATTAAGAAAAATAAGATAAAAAGTAGACAAAAGAGTAGAAACAGATGTATTAACAAAGAAGATGTACTGGAAAACAAAATGTATAACTCTCCTGCTATTTAACAGCAACAGATAAAGAACAAAAACAGGAAAAGCTGATAGGAGATTCCACTGAAAAAGGATTAAAGGATTAGAATGTAATTAAGTCCACTCAATAGAGTTTTATGGAAAATAGGTCTTTTCAGACAAACCTGATTTCATTATTTGATGATACTGCAGGTTTGGATGATAAAAGGTAATTGGTAGATGTAATCCACTTAGACTTTTGTAAGGCATTTGATTTTGTACTGCACAATATTCTGCTTAAAACATTAGCATTATACAACACCAGAGTATACATTAAATGAATTAACAACTGGCTACCTGACAGATATCAAAAAGTAGTTGTCAACGAGGAATAACTGAATGGGGGTATTTCTAGTGGGATTCCACAGGGATTGGTACTAAGCCCTTTGCTATTTAACATTTTCACAATGATCTAGAAAGTAAATATAAAATCACTGATGATAAAATTTCCAGATGATATACTGTCAGTATAGCACAAAGATGAGGACAGGGCAATCATATAGAGGAATCTGAATTTCATGGTAAGCTGTGCCTATTCAAACAAAATGTGTTTTAATACAATTAAATGCAAAATCATACATCTAGGAACAAAGAATGCAGGCTATACCTATAGAATAGAAGACTGTATGCTGGAAAACAGCAACCCTGAGAAGGATTTAGGAGTCTCAGTGGACAAGCAAGTGAACATGAGCTCACAGCGCGATGATGTGGCTAACAGGGCTAACACGATCCTTGGATATAAACAGGGGAGTAGTGAGTAGAGGAGTAGGGAGGTCCACATTTTACTAAGGATGAACATTGGAGAGGGTGTAGAAAAGAGCTACAAAAATTATTCAAGGGCTGGAGCAAATGCCCTCCAGTGAGCTCAATCTGATTATCTTATCGAAAGAAATTGAGAGGTGACTTGATTACAGTATCAAAGTACATTCATGGGGAGAAGATACTTGGTACTAACGGGATGTTTAATCTAGCAGACAAAGGCATTACAAGAATGACAGCTGAAACCAGATGAATTCAAATTAGAAATAAGGCACAAATTTATAATAGTGAGGGTGATTAACCATTGGAACAAACTACCAAAGGAAGTGATGGATTTTCCAACTCTCCATATCATCAAATCAAAAACAGATATCTGTCTGGAAGACGCGCTTTAGGCAAAATAGTAAGGTTTTACTGAAATCTAAGGTACTTGGCTCAATACAGGGGTAATTGGGTGAAAATAAACAACCTGTGGCATACAAGAGGTCAGACTAGATTATCTAATGGTCCCTTCTGGCCTTAAAATTTATGAACCTGTGAAAATAAATCCATTTTTCTCCAGACAGGATTTAACCAATTTTGAGGTAGTTTTCTTTATTTATCCAACAAAAAATACACATACATGTAATTATATAAGCTACAGGAGATAATGGTTGTCTAAGCCTCATATCTGGCACTCCTAGATCACTTTAAATCATAAATTCCAGTCCCAAGAGGGTCAACTAGCCCTCCAACTCTCTGAGATTGATAAATTGAGTGTCATACAGTTTACTATGTCAGTTTTCAAGACAAAATTAAAAAACGGAGGTCCTGTATGCTTTGCACAAACAATAAAAAAAATTCATGGCACTTTTCAAGAGTAGCAGTTTGGCCTGGAGCCCTTGATTAAAACTTCCCTTACCCCTTAACTACTGTGCTATACATCAATTAGATGCTGGCCTGTTCGTCAGAAGTGGCTGCATTTCACTATATAGTGTTTCACAAATTGTGTGTGTGTGTTATATATATATCACACATACAATTTGTAAAACATACTGCTTCAAGCCTTGGCCAATCACATTAATGTTCTCCAAAGCATTATGAGTAATTTTGGACAACTTTTGCTCAGATTCGTGTTATTTTTTGATATCTTGATCTTTCAGCATGGAAGAAACTATAAATATTAAATATTAGTACACTTAAGAGTTTTGGTTTTAAATATTTTTCAATAAGATTATCACGATCATCAGTTTCACATCACCAGTCTTGCATTAAGGAGTGAAAACACTACTGAAGATTAGTGCACGATGTAATTACCTGCTACAAAAAGTTACTTTATAGCAATGATGTTGCGTGTTTGAATTTAATAACAATTTGAGATTGTCAAATAACTGTCTCAAACTAATATATAATTAAAGATAATGAAGTAAAGATTAATACAGCATTATACACAATACAGAAAGACATACCTTATCACATTCTAGTGATGGTGAAGAGAAGGTTTGGTACCCTCCTCTGTACCTAGTAGAATGCTGACAGTGTTCATTCCTGAACTATCTTTCTAACCCTCTGTTTCACACCCTGTAAAAAGAAAAACTCCTGTTTGGAGGGAAAACTGCTTTCCCATGATCAATTTCACTATGTGTTCTGTTTTTTACATTTTCATTTTACCTAATTACTTAGGGAATTTCTTTTATGGTTTCTTTAGGTTACGTGATTGATAAGCTAAAGGGAACTCTAAGCTAGTTATTACTGACAGCTGTGACAACCAGCAGTCATTAATGAATTAAAATAATTTTTCAACAGATCCTTATTTCATTCATTACAGAAAACATCTGCAATAACAAGTACCTCTTATCACATAACATAATTATATCATAGGCATCCCTTCTCAATCATCCAGTCTTGTTTACCTCATATTTCTATAGACATTTTTATTAGTTTGAGGGTATCTTTCCCCTAGACATTTGATTCCCACAGAATTGGAGGGACCAGCAGTACATGAGGTACAGCCAAATACTCAATCACATGAAATTCCTGAATAAAGGTCACTAATAGGTTAAGAACCAACACTCTGGACCTTAGAATTCAAACACACTCTTTGCTAATATATTAATGATTCTGGGAGACTAGTTAATATGCTACTGCTGGGGGAATTCTGCACATCTGATGACATACACAGAATTCCTCTGTCTCGCATAATTTTGTATTTTCCCCATATAAAACATTTTGCCTAAGAATTGCTGCAGTTCCGCCTTTTTCTCACCAGAGGTTGCTGTGGAGCCAGAACAGCTGCTGTGTTCATGCCCCTGTTCTGGCACCACAGCAGCCTCTGGTGGGCAAAAGGCAGACCTGCAACACTTCTTAAGCAAAATGTATTTTATGCGGGAAAATAAAAAATTCTATGCCCACTGCTGCAGAATTCCCCCAGGAGTAGAAGTTCATCACAGCACCCTGCCTGCAGAGTCAGGTTAGGGCAGAGTGCAGCACACAAGGCTGCTGGGGGTTCAGAATGGTTAGTGGAGGGGGACAGACTGGAGCATGAGCTCAAGAGCTAGTGGGATGATAGTGTTGAGCCTGGGGTGGGGGGCTGCAGAACCCCATGTGGTTGGAGGTATGTGTGCAGGGACAGGGACAGATGTGCCTGACTGAAAGGGAGAGGCTTGGGGTCAGCCAGAGTCTGCATAGGGGAGGCTTCCCAAATCCCTAACAATTCCCCCCCCACAAAAAACCCCTCCCGCCCTCACCCAACAAGTTCACTCCTAGGCTCCTTCCCTCTCCCTCATCTCCTTGGTTACCCCCGACTCCCTCAACCCTTTCCACTGCTTCAGACAGGTGCAGGAAATACAGTTCTATATTTTAATTTAAATTAATTACACAAAGTTCTGTATTAATATGCCTAGTAAGGAATATATTTGTAAAAAAAAAAAAAAAATTTACCAGAATCTTTTATTTTTTGGTCTGTATTGTTACAAACATATTTACTGATAGATATATTGAAATAAATTACCAAAATAATTGAAACTGGCATGATTATATTGTGTTATTTTGACAAAATAATATATGCAGAATTTTCAAATATTGTGTGCAGAATTTTTAATTTTTTGGTGCAGAATTCCCCCAAGAGTAATATGCAAATGAATTTAATATACAAGTAAGAGAGGACTAAAAAGGTTAATATTGACTAACAATGTTTATTTGCAGAAAACATCTCTCAGCATATTCCTCAAATACACGTTGGAAAAAAGAAGCTCCATTTAAGAATTAAAAGGAACAATTAGGTGAAATTTCTCTATCTTCAGTAAATTCTTTAAACAAGTATCAAACACGCTATTAGCAATATAGATACATTTGTGCATTAAAAATCTATACAACGTCCTTTTCTCTCCCAATCTCCATAACGAGTAGGTTCAGGGCCTTTGGGTCCACCCTTTTCCTTTGTAGCAGGATTGATGTCATCTGGAAATTCTAAAACGATATGGAAACTTAAGAGCCTGGATAGCCATCTGTCTTGGATGGTTTAGACACAAAAATTCCTGCATTTTGGCAGGGGATTAGACTAGATGATCCTTGCGGTCCCTTCCAACTCTATAGTTCTATGATTAAAAGACCAATAAAGTTGGCAGATACAGTACAAAGGTAAAAATTCATAGTGTAACATGTTTGCATCCATTTATAACAAAAGACTGATCTTGATTTAAAAAATAAATAAATTTAGGTTAATGCAATAGCAATTTCAGGGAGCTTAGGGCTAAAAATCTTGGCCACAATCATCAAATATAGGTATCTATGGTCATAGAATATCAGAGCTGGAAGGGACCTCAGGAGGCCAGATAGTCAAACTTGCAGGACCAATCCCCAGACAGATTTTTGACACAGGTGACTAAATGGCCCCCTCAAGGATTGAACTCACAACACTGGGTTTAGCAGGCCAATGCTCAAACCACTGAACTATCCTCCCCCATATTTGTATATGGAGATATACCATCACATAGAACTGGAACAGCCCCTGAAAGGTCACTGAGTCCAACTCCTTGCCTTCACTAGCAAGACCAAGTACTGATTTTTGCCCCCAGATTCCTAAGTTTCCCCTCACAGACTGAGCTCATGATCCTGGGTTTAGCAGGCCAATGCTCAAACCACTGAACTATCCCTTCCTCCAAACCTAAAACCATAATTAGGTACCTTAATAAAAGTGACCTGATATTAAAAGATACTGAGCATCCACAACTACTACTGAATTCAAAATGAGAATTTACTGAATTGAATAGGAGCTGATGAGCTTAACACCTCTGAAAATCGGTCCACTTTTCACTCTTGCTTAAGTTCCTAATTTTAAGCACACAAAACCGAAAATTCTGGCCAAGCTTCATTCTGTCTGTAATTTTCTTTTTGTGATAGTGGGAAGACATCTCAGTTTACATAAAAATAACTGAGTTTTCACAGAAGTAATAATTTCTAACAGACATTGTATGTAGATTGTTATTGCTTTTATGAAGAAGGCACCAGGTACTATGATGGTGGGCAGAAGCATAAATCCCTAAACCAGATGGATAAGCTAAAAAAATAGAAATACATCTTTAACTCACATATATTTAAACGTGCCTCATCGTGTTGCCTTGTTCGGCATCTACATAGATTTTTAAACATCAATATTTGTATCTGATTCTGGCACGGGTAGCAGGAGAACAAATGCTTTCTCTCTAAGATGAAGCTATAAAACTTATCAAAATATCTAAGCAGCAGCAGAATCTCAAGAGACTCCTCAGTGGAAGCGACATAACAGCAGTGGATAGTGAATGGTTAATTAAAGTCCTCATTTGCTATCTGGTTAACAGCCAGCATAGAACTGAGCTGTTGGCCTTCTGATGATTGCTGCAGTGTCAGCAGCAGTAAGACCAGGCACAGGGAAAATTAAAATTCAAGGATTTTTCTGGCTTAGCTAGCCCTAAAACACAAAACCTCTAAACATGAACAAAATAATTATGTATTTGTTAAATTAATATCACTGGTGGCATTTAATTCTTTGGGGGGGTAAAAGGATATAAGACAGAATCAGAATTAAGCGTGTCTTTCTGCTTACCCGACCTCTCCAAATCTGAATAATTCCTGATGGTAATCACAGTCCAATACTGCTCACAGCCTCTTATTTTTTAAAATAATTTACATAGCACTATAAATGTTTATGGTATTTACAGACATGTAAAAAAAGCCATGCACTAGTCAGTTTAAAAGTAAATTAGATAGTCTGATTATAAAGCACAAATTCTAAGAGACAACAAAAGGCAACTGATCATGGTGCAATGGATGAGTGTGGCTACAGATGAAACATGCTACATGAGTTTAAAGTAACTACCTGTTTTAGGCCAAGCGGAATGGCTCCTAGAAAAGCATGTGTACACTTATGTAGTTCATACTTACTTTCTTGTGATTTATAGCAATGGTAACAATCTAAGGCCCCAATCCTGCAGGCATTTCCACGTGGAACCCCACTGAAATCAAGTGCAAGGAGCTTTACAGCACCAATGCCTAAAGCAGCAGTTTGTATATTAAACAGAGTTGGTGCTCTGATGCTTTTGTTTTAATGCCACTGTATACAACTCATAGAATTTAAGGCCAGAAGGAACCACCAGATCATCTATTCCCACCTCCCAGTGCACTATAAAATAGTCTAAAATGGTATTTAATGCGAGCTATGAACATATATAGCATGTTTCAGAGTTCTCTTACGTAACACCTGATCCCGAGAAGTGCTGAGCATCCACGGCTCAGGTAAGATTTGCAGGCACTCAGCATCTCTCTGGATCAGGCCTTTAATTAGTACTTTTTTTCCTTTTTAGAAAAACCATGACTTACTTTCCAGTGGTTCTCTCTCTCTATTGGACTCCTCTGGTTCATCAAGACGACCTACTGGTAATTTTGATTTTTTAGGGGATTTCTGTATAGGTTCAGACTTTCCTTCCACATTAGAACTAGTTCTCCTCACAGAGCTGCACAGGAGACCTGGCCCTATCAAACAAATGCATATTAACATGTAAGTTTGTTAAAATGTAACAGTTTTATGCTGAATAATTGCATCAACCAGCAGTTAAAAATTCTCATAAATTCACTCAACTCCACGTACTAGAGAATGAAGCATTCATTCTGAGCAGGAGCATAAAAAGATTTGTTTACTATTCAATGTGCAGGAAGCCCTAAGACATCAGTGTACATTCTTAATTTTAGACTCTTAATTTTAGAAGCAGATACTGAAAGAAACAGTGTTTGGTCTATATCTTGGCCCTCAAACTTGATAAGATTATAAACAACTTGAAGCATCCAGTCTTATATTTCAGAGTCAAGATAATAAGTATGCTGGCATTTTCCAGTGCACACATTTCTCCCCCCAGGAGTGGGCTTCAACTTCCTCCCAGCAACCTCTTCATTTCTGGGGGGGTGGTCTACTCCCAGCAGCTAGCGGGAGTCTGCATCCGGAGTTTAAGCTAGACAGCATGTCTTAATGGCAGGTGCTGGGACACTGTGCAGCCCCTTGCCACAGCAGCAAAGCAATTCCAATCAAAGCCTTCAGTGAGGAAACAGACAATCTGAGGAGATCTGAATTCAATCTAAATTATATAATCAACATGTACATACAAAATTAAAAGAAAAATATTGATTTTCTCAGAAAGACCCATCAACATTTAAAAAGTGAATTTGGGAAAACATCTGGCAAGAGCCCCACTTTACAATTAATCACAGGCAAGTCATGTGTGAAAACCTGTCAGTTCGTCAAATCACAGCGCTATAAACAAACAAATGTAGGGAAAGCAGAATGTTTGCAATGAGCTGTCATTTAAAAACATCCAGTAGATGCCTAGGTACGTTTGGAGATCGTTATCGTTATGGCAGAATATGAACACTTTAAAAAACGGAGACGACGGGAGAGAGTTTAAAAAACAGGGAAATCCTTCCTGAAGGAAACGTCCATGATACAAGATGACCAATGCAAGGTAGAAAAAGCAGTATGTTTACAGAGCAAAAGAGAAAGCAAGGGGACAAATCCTTTTAACTCCCCTCTGCCCTAACTCCACAGACATCTCCCTGATGCTGGGCCTAGCGGTGACCTCCAAAATAATTAAATTCAGATCAAAATACCACGCTTGGTGCGCAATCTGTTGCTAAGCTGTAAAAAGGGCCGCAAACTCAGGGGCTACTACAGAGGGAGCTGCAGGCAGCTCTGGCCAGTTATCAAAGGGGGGTTCGGCCTGGACCCGTCTCGCTGGTCAGTGCCCAGTGGAGAGGGCGGGGGGGGCGCAGCCTGACCATGATGCTGCCGGTGGAGGCCAAGCCCAGCAGCGGCCACTTCACCAGCTGCGCGGACAGGAGCCGCCTGTGCCCGGCCTCCAGCAGGAGGCGTCACCAGAGCCCGAGGCAGCAGGCCGGATCCACGCAGCCGCAGCGACCCACAGCCAGCGCCCAGCCACGCTCCGCCCTCAGCGCCCCCGCGCAGGCCCGGCCCTTAAACACTGCGCCCGGCGCGGACGCATCGAGCAGCCCAAGCCGGCCGGGCCCCTGGCCGCTTACTGGTTGCCCGGCCCAACAGCAGCCGCAGAGCCATGCCGCGCCAAGCTGCGCGAGACGCTAGGCAGGGGCGAGGTGCGGCCTGAGCCTGCGCGGCAGCCGCCCCCTCACCCCGCCTGGGAGGCGGCGCCGCGCTACGCTGCGGGCGGGGGCAGGGCTGGGGGAGCAGCGCAGGGCGGGGCAGCCGCAGACCTGTCCCTTTCCCGCCAGCCCGGATCGCCTCCCTTTTCCTCGCTCCGGGCCGCGTGTCCGGGAGGCTGAGCAAGATCGCGACCCTGCCGCTGTTCCCCGCCTGATTCACGGCGCTCCCCAGAGGTAGGGGCGCGGGGCTCACGGCTGGATGCGCAGCAGCAGGGGAGCGCTGCAAAGTAGCTCTAGCAAAGCGGTGTTTACAGCACTTTTCTCATAAACCAACGTGTGAGCCTGTTCACTGTTCGTATTAATAACAAAGCGTGTTGAAGTTTCCGATGCAGAAGGGGGACTGGACCAGGCCAGAACTATCCCCTTCAGCTTCATAAATCCCTCAGCTACTCCACTTAGTGAGAGATGCTTCAGAAATACTTGTAAACGGCCCTGCTCTCCCTCCATTAGGGCCCTCTCTGAAAACAGTGGAAAAAACTATTCTGTGCAGTAAGTGCAAAATATGCTTCTAGAATGAAGAGGAGTCAGGAATACAGGTGGCAGCACTAAACAGAAAAATTGTTACAGTCTGCCCCATTCCCCTCCGGGGAAAATACAAGTCTGGAGAATTTAGATATAGGAACACACAAAAGCACAGCCAAGAAGATAAAGCTTCTGTTGTTCCCTTGTCTACAAACAGAGTGTACCAATCTTCACTAAATCTGCATGACTCTCTTCTATGGACACTCAAATTTAAGTGTCTTACATTGATTTAGCTTGTCAATCCCTGATCAGAGTAAGTGAAACCAATATAAAGCATGCTTAAATCAATCTGAGAGTGTCCACACAATAAGACTCAAGTAGTTTAACTACATCTGTTTCTAAAAACAATTTACATTAATTAAATTAAACTTTTGTGGGTACATACAGCTTAAGATATTGTGGGCAAGAGTAAAAAACAATCATGTAGGAAGTATTATAAAACACTGACAATCCTTGCTAATACGTTCACTTTTTCAAGCCCATAAGGATAAAATAACACTGTAGGATCAATTTTAGAACAATTTTTTCACCTAAAAATTAGTTGAGGCATGAAAAGCCAGGTTTGGTGTATTCTGCAAACACAGAATTTAGTTCTTGAGCCTCCCTAAGTGTGCATATAACACTGAAAACATGAATCTACCTGATGAAGTGATACCTTTCTGAAGCTGCAGAGTCTTGAAACAATAGTTCTGAGATGTGTGAACAGCCCCAGTTACCTCAATCAGGGCCCTGTGAACTCTGCAATTCCACAATCAGTTGACATTTTTCCAAGAAGCTACAGAATTCAACCATTTTACTGTATTAATTTTTTGGGGTAACTACTGGGGTTTATTTTGGTGAATGGAAGGACCAGGGGGAAAAGAGTAGATTAATGCTTCGATGAATGGAATTCAATGTGGTTTGCTGCAGAACTAAAACAGAACTCAAAACACAGTGCCACCCATGAGTTTAAAAAAAAACAACCTCCAGTCCCCAAGTAAAACTTTTAATTTTAATAGTTTACTGTTGTAGACTTAGTATTCTTAGCTTATAAATATTTACATTTAATAATTGGGCCACACAATTTGCAATGCATACATACCACCGTTACCAGATTTTTCCATTACATTAGGGTATGGTCATTTATTAGGGTTACTCTTCTGGGGGGAGGGAGTTTCAGTAATTCTATCAATGTACTGCTTGTGTCACTTGTGTTCTCACACAGAGCTCTACTTCTCCCTTCTGCAAGTTCCCTCCCAGTGGAGCTATCCTGCAGGGTTCCCAATGGCTGGGTTCTTCTAGTCCTAGAATCAGATGAACACACACATTAACAGAGTGCATCTGAGAGGACCAGGTTAATCAATACTCCCAAGCTGACCCCTCATATGTCCCTGGACTCAGTAGCATGGGTCGAGCAGCACTTCCAAGCTGTCACTCTCTTATGCCATGGGCACTGAACCAGAATAGAGTATGCCTGAGGCTATGTGTACACTATGGGATAATTTCGAATTAACTTAAACCGGTTTTATAAAACAGATATTATAAAGTCGATTGCACGCGGCCACACTAGGCACATTAATTCGGTGGTGTCCATCCATGGTTCGAGGCTAGCGTCGATTTCTGGAGCGTTGCACTGTGGGTAGCTATTCCATAGCTATCCCACAGTTCCTGCAGTCTCCCCCGGCCCTTGGAATTCTGGGGTGAGAGCCCAGTGCCTGATGGGGCAAAAATCATTGTCGCGGGTGGTTCTGGGTACAGCCTCATCCCTCCCTTCGTGAAAGCAGCAACCATTTCGCGCCTTTTTTCCTGGGTGAACTGAGCAAACGCCATTAGCACAGCAAGCATGGACCCTGCTCAGATCAATAACGCAATCGTGGATGTTGTAAACACCTCCGCATTCTCGTGCTGTCTATGGTGAACCATGAACTGCAAAGGCAGGCGAGGAGGAGGCAGCTACGGCAGCGCGGCGACGAGAGTGATGAGGACATGGACACTGAATTCTCTCCTCTAACCGCGGCCCTGCGCTTTGGAGCTCCTGCTGGTAATGGGGCAGGTTCTACCATTGAACGCCGATTTTGGGCCGGGAAACAAGCACAGACTGGTGGGACCATAGTTTTGCAGGTGTGGGACGATTCGCAGTGGCTGCGAAACTTTCGCATGCGTAAGAGGCACTTTCTTTGAACTTTGTGACTTGCTTTCCCCTGCCCTGAAACGCCATAATACCAAGATGAGAGCAGCCCTCACAGTGGAGAAGCGAGTGGCAATAGCCTCTGGAAGCTTGCAACGCCAGACAGCTACCGGTCAGTCGGGAATCAATTTGGAGTGGGAAAATCTACTGTGGGGGCTGCTGTGATGCAAGTAGCCAAAGCAATCATTAAGCTGCTGCTACGAAAGGTTGTGACTCTGGGAAACGTGCAGGTCATAGTGGATGGCTTTGCTGCAATGGGATTCCCTAACTGTGGGGGGCGATAGATGGAACCCATATCCCTATCTTGGCACTGGAGCACCAGGGCACCCAGTACATAAACCGCAAGGGGTACTTTTCAATGGTGCTGCAAGCACTGGTGGATCACAAGGGACGTTTCACCAACATCCACGTGGGATGGCCAGGAAGGGTTCATGACGCTCGCGTCTTCAGAAGCACTACTCTGTTTAAACGGCTGCAGCAAGGGAATTACTTCCCAGACCAGAAAATAACAGTTGGGGATGTTGAAATGCCTGTCGTTATCCTGGGTGACCCAGCCTACCCTTGATGCCATGGCTCATGAAGCCATACACAGGCAGCCTGGACAGTGGTCAGGAGCTGTTCAACTACAGGCTGAGCAAGTGCAGGATGGTGGTAGAATGTGCATTTGGCCGTTTAAAGGCGCGCTGGCGCACATTACTCACTCGCTCAGACCTCAGCCAAACCAATGTCCCCTTTGTTATTGCTGCTTGCTGTGTGCTCCACAATCTCTGTGAGAGTAAGGGGGAGACCTTTATGGCGGGTGGGAGGCTGAGGCAAATCACCTGGCCGCTGATTACGCGCAGCCAGACACCAGGGCATTAGAAGAGCACACCAGGAAGCGTGCGCATCAGAGAAGCTTGAAAACGAGTTTCATCACGGGCCAGGGTACAGGTGTGACTGCTGTGTTTGTTTCCCCTTCATGAACCCCTTAAGGAAATAAAGCCCCCTTTATTGACTCCTTCCCTGTAAACAACCCACCCTCCCCCTTCGATTACAGCTTGCTTAAGGAAATAAAGTCACTATCGTTTAAAAATCATGTATTCTTTATTAAAAAGTAATTATAAAAAGAGGCAGAGAATTAACAAGGTATCCTGGGTGTGGTTTGGGAGGAGGATAGGAGGGAAGGAAAAGGCATTAAGCACATTTCAATGTAATGACAGCCTTTTGGTTGGACTGTCCACGGGGGTGGAGTGGGGGTGCACAAAGCCTTCCCCCACGCGTTCTTACACGTCTGGGTGAGGAAGATATGGAACATGGAGTACTGAGGGTGGTTAACATGGGCTGCAGCGGCACTCTGTGTGACCCCGCTGCTCTTCCTGAAGATCCACCAGACATCGGAGGATATCAGTTTGATCACGCAGCAGCTCCAGCGTTGCATCCCGCCACCGCTGATCTTCCTGCCTACACCTCTGATCTTCCTGCCGCCACCTCTCATCTCGAGCGTCTCTCCTATCCTCATGTTGGTCCCTCCTGTCCTCACGTTCACTGGCATCTTTCCTGTACTTTGCTACCACGTCCTTCCACTCATTCAGATGAGCTCTTTCATTGCGGGTTACTTCCATGATTTCCGAGAACATTTCATCTCGCATTCTCTTTTTCCTCCGCCTTATCTGAGCTAGCCTTCGGGATGGAGTAGGGAGGCTTGAAAAATGTGCAGCTGCATGAGGGAGGGAAAAAGGGAGAGAAGTATTTAAAAAGATACATTTTACAGAACAATGGTTATACTCTTTCACAGTGAACAACACTATTCACCTTACATAGCACATGTGATTTCACTACAAGGTCGCATTTTGCATCTTTTATATTGAGGTGCCTGCGGCTCTGTGTTACAGATCTCACAGACGCAGGTCCGGGCATCAGAATTCAGCTTGCATGCGGCCATGGTAAGCCATTGTCTTTCGGCTTCTCCAGCCTTCATATACACAGTGCCCTCTGATGCTTCTTTCCTGTTAACAAGCAGCAGCAGACGCCAACCCCCCCCCTTCCCAATCCAATTCTCTAGGATGATTGCTTTACCCCTCCCCCCACGCATGGCTGGTATCATGGAAGATCACTGCTAATCACCCCCCTTTCCCCCCCCCCACCGTGGCTGGTAGCTGGGAAGATTCCTGCTGGCCAAATGCAAAAAGCTCAGCGCTATCCTTCCTCCCCTCCCCCCGCTTTGCTACGTGCAAGGAAGGATTTCTTTTAAGCAACAGCCCAGTAGGAAAATGGCCATCTCTGTCCCCTTAATTAAATCCTGAATTTCAACCAGGTTACCATGAACGATATCACTCTGCTGAGGATAACAGTACGAGCGAGATAAAGAACGGATGTTTCTTGAATGCCAGCAATCACCGGGACCATACGCAGCTATGCTTTGTCATGCAATGATACCGATTACTTGCTACATGCATGGCGTGGTAAAGTGTCCTACCATGGTGGACGGAACAAGGCTGCCTTGCCCAGAACCTTCTGCAAAGGCTTTTGGAGTACCTCCAGGAGCGCTTCATGGAGATGTCCTGGAGGATTTCCGCTCCATCCCCAGACATGTTAACAAACTTTTCCAGTAACTTTACTGGCTGCGAATGCATCCCAAGCCCTCATGGCAAATCAATCATTAAAAAATGCTTGCTTTTAAACCATGTTTTATTTACAAAGGTACACTCACCAGAGGTCGCTTCCATGGCTTCACTGTCTGGCTAGTGGCTTGGGAGGGCTGGGAGGTAATTCCGTCTGGGTCACAAAAAGCTCCTGGCTGTTGGGGCTAACGGAGTGCTGTGTGCTCGCTGCAAGGTCGTCCCTCTCTTTCTCCTCCTCTCATCTCCCCCTCCGCTGAATCCTCAGCCATGGTTGAGATTATAACCCCCACCTCGGAATCCACGGACAAGGGGTGGGGGTAGTGGTGGCGCAGCCCCCTAAAATTGCATGCAGCTCAGCGTAGAAGCGGCATTTTTTTCGGCCCTGACCCGGATCTTCCGTTTGCTGCTTTGGTTTTCTGGTATGCTTGTCTGAGCTCCTTAACTTTCACTCTGCACTGCACTGAGTCCCTGGTGTGGCCTTTTCCCATCATAGCCTTGGAAATTTTTTCAAATATTTTTTCATTTCGTCTTTTGGAACGGAGTTCTGTTAGCACTGAATCCTCTCCCCATATAGTGATAAGATCCAGTACCTCTCGTGCTGTCCATGCTGGTGCTCTTTTTCTGTCCTCAGGAGACTGCATTGTTACCTGTGCTGATAAGCTCTGCGTGGTCACCTGTGCTGATGAGAGCTCCACGCTGGCCAAACAGGAAATGCAATTCAAAAGTTCTCGGGGCTTTTCCTGTATACCTGGCCAGTGCCTCTGAGTTCAGATTGCTTTCCAGAGCAGTCACAGTGGTGCACTGTGGGATACTGGCCAGAGGCCAATAACATCGATTTGCGGCCACACTAACCCTAAACCGATATGTTAATATCGATTTTAGCGTTACTCCTCTCATTGGGGAAGAGTACAGAAATCGATTTAAAGAACCCTTTAAATCGATATAAAGTGCATTGTAGTGTGGACGGATACAGCGTTAAATCGATTTAACGCTGTTAAAATCGGTTTAACTGCATAGTGTAGACCAGGCCTGAGCATGCTAGATCAAGCAGCACTTTCAAGCTCCCAGTCTTATATTCCCCTGGACTCATCAGTCTGGGTCGAGCAGCACTTCCAAACTGCTACCCTCATATGCCCCAGGTTCAGCATGTCCCTATCCCCACTTCACGTTACTATTGTTCTGGTAGTAACCCACAGGATTTTGGGACGCTGCAGGGATCTTTAGCTTAGGTACGAGAAGCGTTGCTGCAGAGAGAAAGAAAGAAAGAAACTAGCTTAACCATGAAAGTTATTTATTGCCAGGTAATAACCATACAAGGGGAGCCAAACAAACAAAACAGTTAGATTTAATATTCTAACTTAAATTTGATTACAAAAGTCAGGTTTAGAAAACTATAACTGATCACACAAGTCAGGGTCAGAAGCTTGTACCAAGAGAGAGTGAGTTAGGTTCTCACCACTCTGTGGAGCTTGAATCAATCAGGGTTTCCAGGTGGTGATGGTGGTAACTGAGGGTCCAGAGTGCTAGAGACAGGCAGAGTCCCCAGCAGGATCAGTCAGAAGATGAAGTCCCAATGGAACGGATGTAGTTTTTGGATGTGGGCATCAGAGCACTTACTTGAGCATGGGCAGGGGTTTTTATAAGGAAAGAACAAAGGCTCAAGGGAGACCACTAGATTTGTTTATGGATAAACTGATGGCTTAAGGGAATATACCAGAGTTGTTTTGTTCAGGCTAGACAATAGGAACTGATCATCCCGGGCTATGGGCAGTGTTTCTTCCAGGGAGCTCACAATGCAATTAGGCAGCTTCAGTATTTTGGATACCAATAAGGGATTTATTACTAGAATTTGTCTGACAACTACTGAGCTGGGTGTGGGCAGGTGCGGGTTCATTAACATGTGGAGCAGAGATCACCCATCATGCAGTGCTTCCCGGCTTTTCTGGTCTCAGAGTTCAGTGCAGTTCTTGCCTTGGAATCTCTGTTCTCC
Source organism: Chelonoidis abingdonii (assembly GCF_003597395.2). Taxonomy (NCBI): domain Eukaryota; kingdom Metazoa; phylum Chordata; order Testudines; family Testudinidae; genus Chelonoidis; species Chelonoidis abingdonii. The sequence continues at coordinate 58,205,405 of NC_133771.1, read as the reverse complement.
ATTCTGCATGCTAATGGAGATGCCTCCCTGTCCCATCTTCAATGCAAACCAGGCACAGGGAGTTTCCTTAATCACTCTTCTTTGCAGGGCCGGCTCTAGGATTTTTGCCACCCCAAGCAAAATAAAATTTGGCTGCCCCCACCCAGCCCTGGGCTCCCCCTACACTGCCCTGCTGCCCCAGGCCTGGGTTCTCCCCCCTTCCTGCACCCCCAGCTCTGGGCCTCCCTCTTCCTGCACACCCGTCGCCCCGGCCCTGGACTCTCCCACCCCCACACTCCCTGGCACCCCAGGCCTGGGCTTACACACACCCAGTGCTGCACCAGCTCTGGGCACCCCCTTTCCCTCCCACCAGTTCCTCTGCCTGCCATCCCAGTCCTGAGCTCTGTTCCCTCCACCCGCACCCCCTGCCGCCCCAGCCCTGGGCTCTTCCCCGCCCCTTCCCCACCTGCACCCTCCTTCTGCTCCAGCCCTGGGTCACTGGTAACTTGCTCCCAGGGCAGGTCATTCAGCAGGAATTCTGGATGTGCACAGAACACAGACAGGATTGGTTCCCATATGGTTACAGAACTGCAGTAAAGTGCAATAATTTTCAGCTTGTGTGATTGGAGGCTATCTGGATGCATATTATACGACTGTCCTCCATAAATGAGGAAATGTCAAAGTGCCTTTATTATTCTTTTGTTCCACTCTTTGTTTCTATGGGAAATTTGCCAATGCAATATCACTATCTTCCTTTTAAACAACTTAAAAAAAAACCATATAATGGCTGTTGAAAATAGCAATTCCAGTCCTAAAAACCACTGGGAAGCATTTCTTGTCAATTTTATCTACTTTTTCTACAGCAAATTACAGTGGATCAGTATATTTGATTTGGGAGAAATGAAGTAACAGCTGCCCAAATTGAGCTTGAGCACTCCTGAATTTTGAGATGTTAAAATCTGGAAGGCAGGTGCTAGATTCCCTTTCTGAATATTAGCTAAAGCTGGAAAGGAAAAGTCAATTTCTGCTTCCACGGCTCAGAAGTGGAAATCCTCCTAAGTGCCTGGTACTGTACCTAAAGTTGCCCAGGTCCAGAGCCTCCCCGCCTCCCTTTTCATTTTAAATTCTAATGGGATCCACGTACCTCCCTTGCTAGGCTTCAGATAGGGAGGGGCACTGTCCATTTAGTCCACCCAATTCCTTCTTTGGGGGCTGCAAGTTGAGGTCACGCCAGTATCCCTAAGCCAGTCGGGAGATGTCTTCTGAAGGGGATATCTGGGCCAAAGCCTTCTACTCCTTGAGCACACTTGTTCCCCATTCACAGGGCCATCCCGCTCTAGCAGTGAGCTCAAGCTGCAGCATGAGGGTTCAGCTACCATACTCCCTCCCCCCCTTTCCTGTTGGTAGTGGCCAAGGGAATGCTGGGAAATATAGTTCTTTCCCTGCTCCAGAGCTGGTTCTACAGGCAGGAAGCTAACCAAGGAACTACAGCTCCCAGGGCCCGCTGTTGGCTCTCAGCTCCCAGGCTCGATCCCTGCTAGCTGCCGCCCCTGCAAATGGGCTGCCCCAAGCAGCTGCTTGCTTTGCTGGTGCCTAGAGCTGCCCCTGCTTCTTTGGAGGGGTTTAGGTTTGTCTTCCACTGCCTTTTCATTGCTTTTTGTAAGTCTTTCTTCTGATCAGCTTTGGTTCAAGCAGAGGCTGGGTGGTGGTGGGGGGAAGGTTTTTTGTGAGTCAGACAGGCTAGACGCTGCGCCCTGGTTCCCTACAAACACAACTTCATCCTTTTCTCCTGTTTTTGTTTTTTAAAAACTTTCAAATACTTCCTTGTGTTCTGAAACATATTCTGATACATATTCTCATTTTCTTCCCATTTTAGTGTGCCAAATCTTTAAACCGTTATTTGCTGACAGCTTGAAATACGTATATCGTAGGTGTGATATTCATCAGTACATTCAGATGTGCCCACACTTAAGAGCTTGTGTGTGTGCCTATTTGTTTACTGTATCTTCTAGATAAATACATAACCTTACTTCAACAGGCAGTTTTGCAAATACACGCAGACTAATACATATATCATGCAATGTATTGTATTTTCCAAATAAGACAAGTTAATTTTATATACTTGACTGATACAAAAGTAGGGTGAAAACTGGAAAAAAACAAATAAAATCCTGGGTTTTACAAAAGGATTTTCAGTAAAAATAGGTTTAAACTGAAAATGGAGGGGCTTAAAAATGTAGTAATTTCTGCTGCAGAATGTGGTCCCATTGTGTTGGCTAGGAACAGCAGAGATATGAAGATGAGTTGAAGGTAGGGACTGAAAAAGGGAGTCAAAAGCCCTCTTTTCCATTGCCAAAAAGGAGGAAGGTGAATAGTGTGTGAAGACGACAGTTCCAGGAGAAGGAGAGTGGTTGAAAAAATCCCCTTTCACTCATAGGAAAAGACAGTTACCTTTTTGTAACTGTTGGTCTTCGAGATGTGTTGCTCATGTCCATTCCAATGTAGATGTTTGTGCTTGCCACATGCAGTGGTGCTAGAAGTCTTTCCCTCAGTGGTATCTGTAGGGGACTGACTCTGGCGCCCTCTAGAGTGGCATGCGTATGCAATAGTATAAGGGGTGCCATTGGCTCCCCCCTCCCTCAGTTCCTTTTTTCCAGAAACTTCGAAAGTGAGGAAAGAGGGTGGGTCATGGAATGGACATGAGCAACACATCTAGTGAACAACAGTTACAAAAAGGTAACAGTCTTTTCTTTGCTTGCTCATATGCATTCCTTTGTAGGTGACTCCCAAACAGTACCACCGGAGTCCATGAACCTGTCAATTGCAACACAACTCTGCCAAAGCCAGCATCATCTCTGGCTTGATGGGTGATGGTGTAATGCATCGTGAACATGTGCACTGAAGATCACATCGCGGCCCTGAATATATCCTGGATAGGGACATGCATCAGAAAGGTAGTGGACCTCATCTCTCTAGAATACCATTTACAGGGGCTCCATAGTGAGGGCTTTAATCTCGAAGATACGCCTCACTGAGGTAATTGCTACAAGGAATGCAACCTTCCACGACAGATGGGAAAGGGAACACGAAGCCATGGGCTCAAAGGGCAGACCTGTGAGCCTAGAGAGGACTAGGTTGAGGTCCCATTGGGGAACCACATCCCAGATCAGCAGAAAGAAGTTTTCAAGCTCCATCAGGAACCTGATCAACATCTCATGCGAGAATACTGATTTACCCTGGACACAAGGACGGAAGGCCAATATGGCTGCCAGGTGCACCTGGATTGAAGAGAAGGCAAGGCCTTGGTGCTTTAAGTGAAGCAAGTAATCCGGGATGGACTGCAGAGACGACTGGGTCGGGGAGATGTTGCTCTCCAATGCCCAGCTGGAGAAACTCTTCCACTTTGCCAGGTAACTTGCTCTGGTGGAGGGCTTTCTGCTTTCCAGGAGAACCTGCTGTACCTGACTAAAGCAGGCCTGTTCCTCTGGATTCAGTCACACAACATCCACGCTGTAAGGTGGAGAGAGGCAAAGTTTGGGTGCAGAAGCCAACCATGATCCTGTGAGAGTAGGTCCGGGCGGCTGTGAAGTGGCCACAGGGCTGCCACAGCCAGGTCCCAATGCTGGTGAAGCCATGTCGGGGTGATCATGACTCATGCCTTGTCCTTCTTGATTTTTGAAAGGACTTTGCTGGTGAGTGGAATTGGCGGGAAGGCGTACATCAGGTCCCCTGACCATGACAGGAGAAAAGCATCAGAAAGTGAGCCTCTGCCGAGACCTTGGAGAGAGCAGAACTGATGACATTTTCTGTTTTGTCTGGTGGTGAACAAGTCCACTTCGGGAGCCCTCCACTTCTGTAAGAGCGCTCAGACAACCTTCGAATGGAGTGACCACTTGTGGTGAGAGAAGGACCTGCTGAGGTGATCCGCCAGCATGTTATGGATGCCAGGGAGGTGCAAGGCTTCCAGGTGGATTGCATGCTGAATGCAAAAGTCCCATAGGCAGAGGACCTCCTGGCATACAACTGATGAAAGCACTTCCCCAGGCCTGTTGACATAGAACATAGAGGCCGTGTTATCCGTCAACACCTGCACCACCTGACTGGACAGCGGGGGAAGGAAGACAGCACAGGCTAGACGAATGGCCCTGAGCTCCCTGATGTTTATACGTAATGCAAGCTCCTCTCGAGGTCATAATCCTTGAGTCTGCAGAGTACTGAGTTATGCTCCCCAGCTGAGGTCAGACACATCCAAAACCAGGGAGACTGTGGGTCACGGACTTGCAAATGGCACTTCTTCCAACAGCAACATCCACCACTGCAGAGAGGTAAGTACCCTTGGAGTGATCGTGATGAGCTTATTCAGGTGATGTTTAGATCGACACCAGCCACATTTGGAGGGGGTGCAGCCTGTGTCTTGCTTGGCGGACAACATACATACATGCTGCCATGTTACCCAATAATTTGAGACAGACTCAGGCCATGGTGAGTGGTGATGCTGGCAATGAGATCAGACATTGCCCTGAACCTGACCTCTGGCAGAAATGCTCTGGCTTGGGTAGAGTCGAGTACCACTCCAATAAACTCTATATCCTTGGACAGAGATTAATGTTGATTTTTGTTTATCAGCAAGCCCAGAGCTTGACAAGTGGCTTGTAGCATCTTGATGCTGCACTGGACCTGGACCAGCCCTTGATGAGCCAGTCATTGAGGTAGGGGTAAATCTGGATACCCCAACATCTGAGGTAGGCTGCCACTACCAACATGCATTTCATAAACACTCTTGGTGCTGTTGCTAGGCCAAAGGGGAGCACCACAAATTGGTAATGGGTGATCCCAACTACAAAATGTAGGAACTGTCTGTGACCGTGGAATATCGATATGTGAAAGTAAGCACCTTTCAAGTTGAGGGCAGCCTATTAGTCTACTGGATCCAGGGAAGGAAAGATGGAGGTCAGAGAGACCATGCAGAACTTCAACTTCTTGAAATACTTGCTCAGGTTCCACGATTGAGGATGGAGCATAGACTTCTCTTGGTCTTTGGGATTAAAAAAACAGCAGGAGTAAAATCTTTTCCCTCTTAAATGAAGTGGAACTCCCTCCACAGCTCACATTTTCAGAAGGCCCTGGAGATCCTGAGTGAGCAGATACTCCTGAGAAGAGTCCGTGAAGAGGGACAGGACAAGGAGGAGGACAGAAATAAACTGGAGGGTATATCCCCCTGCTACTATGCTGAGGACTGTGCTGAGGACCCATTGGTCCGATATTATAGCGGCCCAGGCAGGGAGGAAGGGAAACAGGCATTTGTAAAATAATAGGGGCGCAGGATCCAGGACACAGGCTGGAAGATCATCTTTGAGCACACCCTCAAAATGCCTGCTTACCACCTGGTTGGTTATGGGTGGAACTTGAGTGAGCAGAGCATACCGGCTGATGGCCTTACTGGAACTTATAGCTTGTGACCTTTTTGCAGGAGGGCTCTGATCAAGGATGGGTCTTGAAACTGTAGGTTTGCTATAGCTTAAACTGCTTCCTTGTTGGCCCCGGTGTGTACAGGCCTAGGCAGTACAAGCTAGCCCTTGAGTCTTTCAGGCCATGCAATTTACTGTCTGTTTGCTTGGAAAACTGCCAGGCCATCGAATGGGAAGTCCTGCATGGATTGTTGAACCTCCATCAAAAGGCCCAACAACTGCAACCAGGACAGCCCACTTCATCAAAATGGCCGAAGCCATAGGTCTGGGCTGCAGAGTTGGCTGCATCTGAGGTCTTGGAGGGCTGTCCTGGCCCCCGCCCTGCCCTCATCAAGGATAGCCAGAAATTCCTTCCTTGGTTCCTCTAGGAGCGAGTCTGAGAATTTAGCCATGGACTGCCAGATATTACAATCATAACAGCCAAGCAAGGTCTGATGGTTGGCCACTGTCAGCTGGATGTAGAATAAATTTTTCTAACAAAGAGATCGAGCCTCTTTGCTTCCTTGTTCTTAGGCATTGATCCCGATTGGTCCTGTCTATTGTGCTCATTGGCTGCTGACACAATGAGTGAGCTTGGGGCAGGGTGGGTATAAAGATACTCATACCCCTTAGCGGGGACATAGTATTTTTTTTCTGCCTGTTTGGAGATGGGGGCACCGACAAAAATGTCTGCCACAGGTCCTCAGTAATTTTCACCACTCCCTCATGCACTGGCAATGCCACCCTAGAGGGGGCTGCTGCACTAGGGCTCCACCAGCTCCTTGGCTTCCAGCCCCAGGTTTGAGGCAACCCTCTTCAGGAGCTCCTGGTGGGCCCTGGCATCGTCCTGAGGAACTGGATGAGAGAGCCCCAGTATTACCTCATCAGGAGAAGATGAGGAGGCAGGTACAGGTGGGTCTACCAATTCCGCCACATCTGGTGTGGGAGCCTCAGCCGAGGCTGGCTGGTCCTGGGGAACCTGCTCTGACTCCGCGTCCATAAGAACATAAGAACGATCATACCGGGTCAGACCAAAGGTCCATCTAGCCCAGTATCTGTCTACCAACAGTGGCCAATACCAGGTGCCCCAGATGGAGTGAACCTAATAGGCAATGATCAAGTGATCTCTCTCCTGCCATCCATCTCCATCCTCTGACAAACAGAGGCTAGGGACACCATTCTTTACCCATCCTGGCTAAGAGCCATTTATGGACTTAACCACCATGAATTTATCCAGTTCTCTTTTAAACACTGTTATAGTCCAAGCCTTTACAACCTCCTCAGGTAAGGAGTTCCACAAGTTGACTGTGCGCTGCGTGAAGAACTTCGTTTTATTTGTTTTAAACCTGCTGCCTATTAATTTATTTGGTGATCCTAGTTCTTGTTTATGGAATAAGTAAATAACTTTTCCTTATCCACTTTCTCACATCACTCATGGTTTTATATTACCTCTGTCATATCCCCCTTAGTCTTCTCTTTTCCAAGCTGAAGAGTCCTAGCCTCTTTAATCTTTCCTCTTATGGGACTCTCTCCAAACCCCTAATCATTTTAGTTGCCCTTTTCTGAATTTTCTAGTGCTAGATATCTTTTTTTGAGGTGAGGAGACCACATCTGTACACAGTATTCAAGATGTGGGCGTACTATGGATTTATATAAGGGCAATAATATATTCTGTCTTATCTCTATCCCTTTTTAATGATTCCTCACATCCTGTTTTGTTTTTTGACTGCCTCTGCCACATGCGTGACATCTTCAGAGAACGATCCACGATGACTCCAAGATCTTTTTCCTGACTTGTTGTAGCTAAATTACCCCATCATATTGTAGTATGTATAGTTGGGGTTATTTTTTCCAATGTGCATTACTTTACATTTCTCCACATTAAATTTCATTTGCCATTTTGTTGCCCAATCACCTATTTTGTGAGATCTTTTTGAAGGTCTTCACAGTCTGCTTTGGTCTTAACTATCTGAGTAGTTTAGTATCATCTGCAAACTTTGCCACCTCACTGTTTACCCCTTTCTCCAGATCATTTATGAATAAACTCAATACGATTGGTCCTAAGACTGACCTTGGGGAACACCACTAGTTACCCCTTTCCTTCTGAGAATTTACCATTAATTCCTACCCTTTGTTCCTTGTCTTTTAACCAATCTCCAATCCATGAAAGGACCTTCCCTTTTATCCCATGACAGCTTATTTACATAAGAGTTTTGGTGAGGGACCTTGTCAAAGGCTTTCTGGAAATGTAAGTACACTATGTCCACTGGATCTCCCTTGTCCACATGTTTGTTTGACCCCTTCAAAGACTCTAATAGATTAGTAAGACACGATTCCCTTTACAGAAACCATGTTGACTATTCTCAACAGTTTATGTTTTTCTGTGTCTGACAATTTTATTCTTAACTATTGTTTCAACTAATTTGCCCGTTCCCAATGTTAGACTTACCGGTCTGTAATTGCCGGGATCACCCTAGGGCCCTTTTTAATATAGGCGTTACATTAGCTAACTTCCAGTCACTGGGTACCGAAGTCGATTTAAAGGACAGGTTACAAACCTCAGTAATAGTTCCGCAACTTCAGATTTGAGTTCTTTCAGAACTCTTGGGTGAATGCCATCTGGTCCCGGTGACTTGTTAATGTTGAGTTTATCAATTAATCCAAAACCTCCTCAGTGACACTTCAATCTGTGACTGTTCTCAGATTTGTCACCTACAAAAGCCAGCTCAGGTTTGGGAATCTCCCTAACATCCTCAGCCGTGAAGACTGAAGCAAAGAATCCATTTAGTTTCTCCGCAATGACTTTATCGTCTTTAAGTGCTCCTTTTATATTTCGATCATCAAGGGGCCCACTGGTTGTTTAGCAGGCTTCCTTGCTTCGATGTACTTAAAAAACATTTTGTTATTACCTTTGGAGTTTTTGCTAGCCGTTCTTCAAACTCCTCTTTGGCTTTTCTTATTACACTCTTGCACTTAAGTTGGCAGTGTTTATGCTCCTTTTTATTTACCTCACTAGGATGTGACTTCCACTTTTTAAAGGAAGTCTTTAAAGTCAACTCCAAGTCCAGTTGGAGACTGTCACCGATTGTCTGTTGGATGCCCCCAAGGCCGACCTATGCCCCAGCGACTGGTGGGGATATCCCCAAGGGTTCCAGAGGGCAGTTGCTGGGGGCAGGCCAGTGGCCCTGGGAACAGACTGCCATTGGTGGCCCATCAGGGAATGCCAATGCCCCCGATGGGTAGCCCTGGCCTGCGGGGAGTGTCTCCTCCTTGCTGTCGGGAGCCTGAGGGGGGGAAGACTTGTCTGGGGGACCAGGTCGGTGCCAAGGTTACCTGTTTACCCCAATCCCATCAGCTCTGGCTGTGGACCTCTGTTGAGGACCTGTACGAGGGCGATGGCTCTCGGTGCTGCGATTCCAGTGATCGCTGGCAGCGTTCAGCAAATTGGCGATGGTACCCCAGCAATCTACGCTTCACATTTAGAAGCAGCGCCACTCTGTAGAGTGGGAGTGAGAAGACTGACATATCGGAGACCGTCGATTGATGTGCCCATGGTGAACTGTACTGGCAATCCGGTACAGATGGGGCTCCAGGGACTGGTGTCTTGACCCCCCGGTGCCATGAGCTGAGAGAGCAGCTTGGGCACTCCTGGCACCAGAGCTCTGAAGACTGGTGCCACACCTCTGCGCCAGCCCACTGGCGACTGATGCCTAGAGTCTGATGAATGTTGCCTTGAGTCTGGGGACTGATGCCGGAAACTCTGGCAGGCAAGTTGACCCATGTCTGGGGGATTGTGGCGCTGTTCAGGTGAGCACTGGTGGGGCACCCCCGCAGTGAGGAGCGGTGCTGCACTGATGGGGACCATTGAAAGAGTCCCAAGGCAAGTTTATCCCTCGAATAGGGCACCTCCGTGGCCAGCACAGGTGGCACTAGCAGGGACAATGTCTTCAGCGGCCTGAAAGGCCTCCAGCATGGATGGCACCGCCAAGTGCTGAGTGCCTCTGCTGCTTCCTAGGGTGGTGGGCAGGTCTTGGAGTCGCCTTGACCGCTCAGTGGGAGTTGGCACCTGGCCACCATCTGGAGGGGAAGAGCTGGCCTGCGCGGATCTTTGCTCTCCTCCATCTCTCTCTTTCTCTTTACAGGATATAGGAGACCATCCCATCCCGGCCTTTGCTTTTTAGCCGGTACTGGGGATGGGGATCGGAGCCAGTGTGAGGCTGGTGCTGGCGGCGCACTCCACACCAGGGCCATAGTGCTGGTTGGCTCTGAGGCCAATGAAGGGCCAATTCCATAAGGAGTGCTTGGAGACAAATGTCCTGCTCCTTTTTGGTCCACGGTCTGAAGCTCTTGCAGATGCGAAAGCTGTTGCTAATGTGGGTTTCCCCTAAACACTTCAGACAGCTTCTATGGGAATCACTGACTGGCATGGGTTTCTTGTAACAGTCACAAGGTTTGAAGCCTGGGGATCAGGGCATGCCTGTCCATAGGCTAAAGTCCCGTTCAGGACTAACAAACTATCACTAACTCTATACTAAGGGTACTATAAAACTAGCAAAATTTTTAGCAACTATATACAAAAAGTTCACAACTAGGCTTGCCAAGGCAAGGAGATGTTCCAGCAACATCACTGGCAGTAAGAAGGAACTGAGGGCAGCAGGAGAGGTGGCACCGCTTACATACATGTCACTCTAGAGGGTGCCAGAGCTGGTACTCTGTAAATACTTCTGACGGAAAAACTTCTGGCACCGGTGCATGTGGTGAGCACATACACCTACAATGGAATGGATATGAGCAAGCACTCAAAGAAGAACCAGGGGATTGGCTTTTTCTCATATCTTTCAGGACATCCCAAACAAGTCTTGTTTCAGCAACTAGGGGTGTGCTCTCCAAATATTTCAGATAAGACTTGTTTTACAACTAGATTAATGTTGAAAGAGGATTCAAGCACAAAATGAATAATTCACCCAAATATTTAGATGCACTACTCTCATTCTATATGCAGATCTCCCAGTCATATTAATGGGAGTTTTTTGCAGTGACAAAGGTAGAATATGGCTGCCAACAGACTGCTGGATTCATGGAAAAAGGTGTTATGGATCTTTTTTTTTTTCCTCTCATTTTAAAGGCACCTCCAATAGTAGCATAGTGCCATCTTAGACCATGTAGGGACACTGGTTCAGTATTGTCTCAAAAGAATAGGGCCTACGGAATTACCAGTACCATCCTACTACCTGCAACATCCGTTTTCCTTGTCATACGAATATAAACTAGGTTCAACTCTGCTTAAAGTTGTAAGATCTGCCACTGCACAGGAAGTAGATGTGTGGCTGCTCTGTCTTCTGCTGGATTAACTCCACTGGAATGCGATACACTTTTAGTTTGCAATGCTATAGCCAGGTCTAAAGAAGGATCTTCTAACAGGTTTTAAAACTGTTTCTCCTCATGTGTTAAAAATGGTTTAATTTGATCAACATGAACCAGGCAAAACTATTTGCTAGAGTAGGTCCCTAAACGAAATATTGCAGTCTACTGATGGCCAAAATATTTGGTTTCTTGTTGATATAATTCAAACATTTACTAGAATGTAAAATAAAATTTTAGAGTAATATGAGTGTAAAATACTATTTATAACCACTAATAAAATAGTCATTTTCACAGATGAATGTATTAATTATTGTATTCTCTGTCAGTATCATAAGGACTTGCCTCATGCAACTCAATAATACAACATTCTTTTAAGTGATCAAATGGCTGTATTGCTGACTAGTCTAAAGTGGTCTTCTGAAGTTTGTAAACTACAGATTAAAAATAATTTTACAAAGATTACAAGAACAAACCCTATCAAAATGCAAGGTTACTTAATTATAAACTCTTATTGATAGAGCTGAGTGAAATAATACAAAATATATACAGTCTCCCAACATTTTGGAGACTAGGAAAAGATTTCAGTTTCTTTAATTTTCTAGTAGGGTCATTTGTTCATTTTATTAACACCAGATGCAATAACACAATGCTAAAAATAAACATGCATTAGTTATACAACCAATTTATATTTTTCAAAAAATTCTGTTCATTACAACTAGTGAATGCACATATTACCTCCTTTCCACATTTAGTGCATTACTGTTTCAAACAGATCAAGGGGTAGGGAGGAGGAATTGAACTTAATGCTATTCAGCACCAGTAAAAAGTCAACAGACCTTTGACATTCCTGTATATCAAAAACATTTTATCTGTATCACTAAACATGTAAAGTTTATAATTTTGTTCCATTTCAAGATACCTTGATTTATATTTACAATACTTTGTAATCAACAAAACATTTTAAGAATATTTAAAAATTATCTAAATTCATAAAAGTATTGCAGCAATTTATTACATTTACTTATTTTACGTACATACAAGGAAGTCCACATAAAAGGTTCATTTGAAGAACTGAACTGACAGAGTAAGAGCAATTTTATTTAATTTGCAAACCCCCAATTATTAGAAGGCAGCTGTCGTTTAGTTAAACATTCAAAAATCCCTAATTGCCGCTTACTTCTGAACACTAAAGTTCCAGTAATGTAAGTGAATATGTAAACCGACATGTTTTTGAGATCATCAGTAGAAACTGTATTTCCACAGGCATAACATGTTTAATAATGATGATGATTTTATAGAAAATTATTAGGATGTAGTGATATCTGAACAGATGACTCAGTTTGCTCATTAAAATAATGGTCTTTACCAGGATTTCAGATATAGCTGTTTTCAATGTATGATATTTTAGCAGCTAATTGTTTTTTCCAGTTAGACTTTCTACAATGCTAAAATATAACAATCAGATGCATAATACTTTATTAGAATTTTTAAATTCCAATTTATTTTGGCATCCATGCCTCTATTAAAATGCAGCCATAAAGCATTGACTTTTGTAGTCTAAGAACCAATAATAAACCAACCAAATGTACATACTATAATTTAATCTCCACTCAATTAGGTACCCCAAAATTAAGAAAAAGTAATAGAAAAGTAAAAAGAATCAAATAAAAAAATATTGCACAGCCACATTACCTAGAAAGTAAAGTTGATGTTAAAAAAGCTCTAAACATGGATGATATAAATTATCTTCCATACAAAAGTATAAATATCTCTTAAAATACAGCTGCAGCTATACTTCAACACCACACATTATTTGATTCATCTGTTAATGAGGTAATCGTCAAGTCTCTTACAATGCTTTTCTTCTACTGGAAATATTTTAGGGCAGCAACCAGAAAAAACTTTTCTAAAAATATTTCTGAATCAAGAACAGCAATGTGTGCAGCTCTCCCTATGAGAGAATCGGCTGTATTGGGCAATGCATTGATGACATTATAACGGACCAAATTACATTCCTTGTTTTGAAGAACTGGCAGAAGCAGGTTCTGGATCATTTCTGCATAAATTGGTCCTGTAACAAAAAACAAACAAACCAAAAAAATTGTATTACATGCATCACCCAGAATGAGCTACAGTTATGTGTCCCTGAATATGAAAATATGAACACATTCTAGAAAACAGAGATCTATTTTATATTGTCTCCCTACTAAGTGAACATTTGAAATCTAATTTCTATAGACTTTAAAAAAAAAATCTTATAACCCATACATGTTACTGTTCGCATTTCATAGTGAAATAGTATTTTTTCAAGTACTAATTTATGATGATTCCAGAATATTTTGTCTATTTACTTTTCAGATGGATAATGTTATAGTATAAATGTGCCATAATATCTCATCATGAACTATAACTATAATTTTTTCTGACTTAGGAAGGATCATTAACTTCCTTTTCACTGCTAGTACGGAATTGGGCCTCTGCTAAATAAAATCTGTCACATTTTTTTTTTTTTTTAAATTACAGACACCATTCTGCTCCCAAAGTCAGCAGCAAGGCTTCTGACTGATTTCATTGGGGATATGGTCGAGGCTCTACAATATCACTGTTTAAGTTTAAAAAAGAAAAAATCTTACATAGAAAATTAATTATTTGAAAAATAACGGTTTATTTATTTTGACATTTGTTATACAGTTATCCATGGTCTAAAATACACAGAGACTTCACAGGCTACTCATTTATTACCAGACTGTTTATCTTTCAAAGCTGTTTTGCACATCTCTATGCGAGCAGAGTGATAAGGAACATAACGATCCTGCAGGGATCCGACTAGCACTATGTTTTTGAAGTAATGAAGACCTGCAGAAAGGGAAAGAAATGGTAAATACAAACAATATGCATCATTTGAAAATTTCTGCAAGATAAACATAATAAAAAATTCCAAACAGAAACTGAGTCTGATTTATTATTAGATATTGTAAAAAAGGAAAGATTAATTTCATTCATTAGAGCTAAAAAAATAATATCCAATCAAGTTATATTTATACCCTTCCAAGAACCCTGAACTTCAAACAGCCAGAAATTATAGTCCAAAACTCAAATATCTTTCAAAAATAGTGAAATAAGAGACTTCTTGAAAGAACGCAACCAAAGTGAAAGTTGTCTTTTGAAAGACTAGGCTTTTCCCACCCATGCAATAGATGCCTGGAGATGCCTGAGGCCCACAGACCCAAAAGAACACACGGTGGGCTTTTGCTTTCTTTGCTTTCTGGAGAGAGACATCCACACTTGACTCCAAAAAGCTTCTCAATTTTTTTATGCACTTTCTGATAGAATTCAGAGATTTACAGCCAAGTGGCTCTAGGAACATATATCCTGGATGCAGAAGCTCCCTCCACTGATCACTCAAAGCAAAGGGATTAATACCAAGACAAGTCCACACCCTCATGAACAGTCTTTCAAATTGTTGTGACAATCACCAGTTTAAATGGTTTAGATGCAGGATAACTGAGTGTTTTTTTCTGAAGCTGCCCTGCAAGCCCTAGTGGGCAGTTGGGTTTGCTTCAACCCTGAGTCCAGTGCTCAGCTTAAAGGACTCCTCCCTAGATCAGTGGTGAGCAACCTAGGGCCAGGGCCGGCTTTAGGCCGATTCCCCTGAATTGGGCCCCGCGCCAGCGCCTAACAGGGTCCTGCGCCCTAAAGAAGAGCACCTAACTTAGGTACCTTTTTAATTTTTACTCACCCGGTAGCACTCCGGGTCTTCGGCAGCATTTTGGCGGCGGGTCCTTCAGTGCCATCCAAGACCTAGAGCGAGTGAAGGACCTGCTGTCGAAACTATTCAAATCAGGCCCCGCACTTCCTAAAGCCGGCCCTGCCTAGGGCCTGTCAGGGTAATCCGCTGGTGGCCGTGAGAGTTTGTTTACATTGACCGTCTGCAGGCACAGCGACCTGCAGCTCCCAGCGGCTGCGGTTTGCTGTTTCTGGTCAATGGGAGGTGTGGGAAACAATGGCCAGGACATCCTGTGGCCTGTGCCACTTCCTGCTGCTCCCATTGGCTGGGAATGGCGAACCGCAGCCACTGGGAGCTGCGGGTGGCCGTGCCTACGGACAGTCAATATAAACAAATTGTCTTGTGTCCCGCCAGTGGATTACCCTGATGGGCCACGTGCAGCCTGTGGGTCGCAGGTTGCCCACCACTGCCCTAGATGTTTGCTTTGAAGATTTTCCTTTCAAACACTCTGTGATAGATTTTGAGAGAATTTAGTAGACTCTCTCAAGATACCCTGAGGAGAGATTTGATGTATTTCACGAAGTCAGGTAGTGTGGGTGACATCTCCAGATAGATATGATATCTTACACACGATATCTGCAGCAAGCGTATCTGCAGTCATCTTTCTCTGCATGGACCAGGGTGGATAAAAATCAATGGTTTAAATTTTTTTTAAATAATCTGATTTTTTATTTAAATAGGATTTTTAAAAATTTAATTTAAATACAACTTTATATTTCAAAATAGTATCAGAGGGGTAGCCGTGTTAGTCTGGATCTGTAAAAGCAGCAAAGAGTCCTGTGGCACCTTATAGACTAAAAGACATATTGGAGCATGAGCTTTCATGGGTGAATATCCACTTCGTCGATGCATGTAGTGGAAATTTCCAGAGGCAGGTATAAATATGCAAGTAAGAATCAGGCTACTGATAACGAGGTTAGTTCAATCAAGGAGGATAAGGCCCTCTTCTAGCAGTTGGGCCTCATCCTCCCTGACTGAACTAACCTTCCTGCTTACCGCTCTTCCCCCATGGCTTGAGCCCAGTCTGTTCCTCTTCCTAGAAGCGGGCGGGGACTCAGGAGGGCTGGTGCTGGTGCTTGGGGCAGCCAGTGCTGGGGCCATCTGGGGCTCGGGGGTGCTCGGGCCGCCCGCCCAAGACTCCAGGGGCTAAGGGTGCTTGGGGGAGGGGGATGGTGGCTCGGGCTGGTTGGCAGGCTGGAACTCGAGGAAGGGCTCCTCCAGCTGTGGTGGAGAGCTTGAGGCTCTGGGGTGGGAGGGGTGAGGTGGGGGCTAGCCTCCCCGAATGGGCGGTTCACACGCCACCCATGAGTACACAAGATCTTGGCTGCAGCAGTACAAGATAGCTTCCTAGCAGGAAAGAGAGTGTTTAAAGCCTGGGGATCCCAGCATGCCCCAGACAGGGAGCTTCCTTAATAACTTTGGTCAAGAAGAAAGTTAATGAAAGGTTTCAAGGGCAGATGATGCTTTTGTGAGCAACCACCAGTTTGGGGGTTATGGTACATGTCACTATCACTGCCCTTAGATACCAATAAACATGTAAGAGCTCTGTCTGCATGCATTAGAGAAGTGAGATCTAGGAGTGAGAATCCTGCACAGATCATATCTTTAGAGAAACACTAAGATTTCTATAAGCAGAGAAGAAATGGTTCCTGAGAACTATCCTGGAACAAAAAAAAAGTAGTAATCCTACAAACCAGAAAAAACAAAAGGGTTCCTACAAAAGGGTTCCTACCATGGTGTGCATGGCTAAGTATGAGAGAATACTCTTAAACATCAGAGGTACACTGATTACAATTTAACGTGGTCATTTTTTCTAGAACTACATTATGATTACTATACTTGTCATACGGGTTGGTTTTCCCTGCCGGTCCCCAATTACCTCTAGAATATGCTTACACAGGACTATTTGGTTGGGAGTTTGGCACAATGGCCTTCTAGCCACTTTTCTTCTCCTTTCTTCTATTTTTTGCCACTATTTTCTCTATTCTTTAGGTTCAAACACATCTACCATGCATCAGAGGGCAGAGGTATTCCTTAATGTTGAAAACCATATATGTACAGTTTTATGCAGAGACCAGGCACTGATGCTATTATGTACAGTATGTGCATGCCAGCCCTTACTATTTCACAGGGATAGTTTGTTTGGTTCCTTCAGTTCCGTTATATAATCTGAAAGCTTCAATGAAGTCTGAATTATAAAAATATGTAAACTTCCAGAAACAGAAATATCATCAGCAGGATCATACCTGTGCTCTGGGTAAAGCAGAACATTATTATTAATTATATTTGAACAAAGAATTTCATTCTGTTGTTATTAGGTCTTCAGAGGATGTCCTGGACTGAACCTGATCCCTCCCTTTCCCAGTAAGTACTGTATATGCTGGAACCTACGTATGGCTCTACCTTCAGTTTTGGTATGGATGAGTATCTTTATTCATATAATGTTTCCTTTAAGATGAGAGGGGGCTTATTATTTCTTTTAAGAGGAGAGGGGGTGGTTATTAACCCATCTTGTAGAATTCTACTTTTTGAAAAAAGGCTCACAGGGATGGGCAAGTAAACTCATATGCACCATAGCTTTGCCTTGTCTGCTAGAAGCTTGTGCAACTGGTAATATTGGATGGGTAAATCAAGTATCTGGAGGTGAATGGGTATTACTGAGAGATGATGTAGTATAGCTTCATTTTCTCTACAGTTAAGATTAAGGTCTGCACACTTTTCATAGAAAAGTGGATGGGACATTTTGAATGGTTTTGTCATACTGTAACAAAAGATGCACAGGTTCTTCTGAGGATTATTCAGAGAAGTTTTCCTTAAAACAATAGTCATCTAAGAGATTTTTGTTTTATGGCAGTCAAAGCCTCTACCAGATATGGTAGCACCAACGATCATCAGAAAAAGAGTTCAAAGTAGGCCAAAACTCCGCAGCCGCTTGTAGTAGCGGGTAGATCCTCAACTGCAATGGAGCTATGATAGTTTACACCAGATGAGGATCTGCTCCTAGGTCTTCAATTGAATCATCAACATTGTTTGAGGTGATGATGTCTGAACATAAGAATGGCCATACTGGGTCAGACCCATGGTCCATTTAGCCCAGTATCCTGTCTTCTGACAGTAGTCAATGCCAGGTGCCCCAGAGGGAATGAACAGGACAGGTAATTATCAAACAATCCAGATGACTGAACTACTCAGCCCTTAATAAGTCATGTGGGAGAGTCTTATAAGCCTTTTAAAATGCAGTTGACTTTTAATTTTTACACTGTATGGTATTTGGAAATCTGAGGTAGGTAGGTAGGTATTTGGCCATGCAAGAGACTTGGCCAGAAAGTACAAGCCAAATCAATATCCGGGGAAAGTGACACTTCCCAGGTAAACCAGAGCTTGCCTACAAAGGCAGGAGACTTCTGGGATAGAGACAGTTCTCTGACTGAAGAGCTGTTAGCCAATGGACCAAGATCAAGCTGGGTCTCTGAAGCAGTCAAAACTGAGAGTTTGGAGCACTGTGAGCAAGAGACATAGACAAAGCACAGTTAGTATGGACTGACCTGAAACGATCAGTGAAATGATATATTTTAATATATTGTGATTAATTACCTAACCTTTCACAATCAAAAAGAAAAATAATCTTCGGAGTATTTTGATAATAGACTTGAAGACATCTAACTTGTCTAAGTAATGTTTTACTTGTTCTCTCCCTATTTTAGCCTCTGATCCTACCTCATTTTCACTAGCATTCACTGCTAGATGTCCAATCACCCCCAATCTTGTTGGTGAAAACCGAAACAAAGAAGTCATTAAGCACCTCTGCCATTTCCACATTTTCTGTTACTGTTTCCCCCCCATCATTGAGTAAAAGGCCTACCCTGTCCTTGGTCTTCTTGCTTCTAATGATGTTACCCTTTATGTCTCTAGCTAGTTTGATCTCATTCTGTGTCTTGGCCTTTCTAATTTTGTCCTTACGTACTTGTGTTATTTGTTTATAGTCATCCTTTGTATTACTAGTTTCCACTTTTTGTAGGACTCTTTTTTGATTTTTAGATCATTGAAGAACTCCTAGTTAAGCCAGGGTGGTCTCTTGCCATACTTCCTGTCTTTCCTACGCTGTGAGATAGTTTGCTCTTGTGCCCTTAATAATGTCTCTTTGAAAAACTGCCAACTGTTTTCTACTGTTTTTCCCCTTAGATTTGCTTCCCATGGGATCTTACCTACCAACTCCCTGAGTTTGCTAAAGTCTGCCTTCTTGAAATCCATTCTCTTTATTTTGCTATTCTCCCTCCTAATACTCCTTAGAATCATGAACTCTACCATTTCATGATCACTTTCACCCAAGCTGCCTTCCACTTTCAAATTCTCAATCAGTTCCTCCCTATTTGTCAAAATAAAATCTAACACAGCCTCTCCACCAGTGGCTTTCTCCACGTTCTGAAATAAAAAAATTGTCTCCAATACATTCTATGAACTTGTTGGATAATCTGTGCCTTGCTCTGTTATTTTCCCAACAGATGTCTGAGTAGTTGAAGTTTCCCATCTCCACCAAGTCTGTGCTTTGGATGATATTGTTAATTTAAAAAAAGCCTCATTCACCTCTTCTTTCCGGTTAGGTGGTCTGTAGTAGACCCCTACCATGACATCACCCTTTTTTTTTTTTTTTTTACCCCTTTTACCCTTACCCAGAGACTTTCAGCAAGTCTGTGTTTTTCTTTTATGTTGATAAGGTAATGTTAGAACATGTAAGATTCCATTTTAAATTTTCATATATTTTTCATCTTTGTAGCAAAGATTTTTATGCACTGAACAGCTTGCATGTGTGAAAGTAGAATGAATTATATTGTAAGAATAGAAAGAATTAAAGAAATGTTGTCTGCACCTTTAAGGAAAGTTTCAGGAATGTTGCTATCCAGGTGCCAGGAACACAGACATTAGTATAGAACAATTGCACCGTTTAAGGGCAATTGGGAAAGTATTAGCCTTAGATCGATACCAATCAGTAAGGAAGTAGAATATGCATGCTGTGTCACTGGTTGTTTTTCCTGTCTTTTCACTTCTTTGTTCTTTTGTCTAACTCCTGCTCTTTTAGCTGTATAAATAAGACTGTTGAGGCCTTGCATGGCACTCACATATTCTGAATGTTATTGGCGGAGCGCTGCGCTAATAAACAGAGTGGTCTGACAAATTGTGAGTCCTGAATCTAACTTTGACACATGTTACTGTAGCTGGCAAGCTGCTATAATTTCTTATCACAGTATGAAACAGACAATCATTTCTAAGATCCCAGAAATTAACAGACAGACTGTGACTGCTAAAGACAGGATAGGCAGATTTTAAGGATATTATTCCCAAAAGTAACAGCAGCATTTTTAAAATTAGCATCAAGAGAACAGCAACATTAGAAAACTGATCATCATGTTTGTAATAACCTTATAAAATTATGAGAGCCGGAAAATTTCATTGGGTTAATAATGGTTTAAATCCCTCCAACATATATTGGCTTGTCCCTAGAATAACCGAAAACGCAAAGCTAATAAGCACAAACTTGGACTCTTTTCCTTCTGAATTATCCTGTTGTCTCTCAATCCCCATCTGCAGATTTAAAAATGCTAATAAGTTTCAAGAGCTCAAACCCAGAATAAACTTGTAATTGAAGGACAAAAAGATTTAAGAAAAACTATTGAGGTACAGAATCCTGATATAAAATTACAAAGTTCTCCTGGGAGACAATGGATCGTTTTCGCGATGTGTCCCCGGTAAGTATCCCGCCGCAGCTCATCTGCCGTCTGAAGAAACAGACTAACTAGTAGATCAAATTTAAGGATTATCATGAATTTCAGTCAACTGGTCAACAGGTTCCTGACAATGATTTTCTAGTCATAGGTCTGGTACTTAAGGTCCTCCAGCTGAACGTTGAAGGATTGTCTGCCACCAAGTGGGAACTTATTGGTGTTCTGGCAAAGGAAGGTTTGACTGACATCATTTGTCTACATGAAATTCACATTGTGCTGAATGAAGCACATCAGTTTAAGATAATTGGTTTTGATCTGTTAAGTCACGATCTCCATGTGAAACATGGTAGAGCCACGGACATCCATAGTTATATATCGGATGCTGTGCGTATTGAATTTTCACTCTTTTGCAACACAACTGAAGTTGCTGGGTTTCAAATTGCATATGTATATAAGCCATCAAATGAAACATGCGGTTCACAAGTCCTCCCAAGGCATAAGCATCCAGCAGTATAGGTTGGCAACTTTAATAGTCATCATAGCAAGTGGGGGTATGCGACTGCAGACCCAAATGATGAACAACTGTTGGGATGGGCAATTAATAATGTTCTTGCACTGGTCTATGACACTAAGCAGCGTGGCACTTTCCATTCAGCACATTGGCATAGGGACTATTGCCCAGACCTGTGCTGGGTCACGTCGTTTGCCAAATCATCCACAGCCAGTGGCGTATACTATAATTTTCCACACAGCCAACATTGTCCATCATAGATTCAACTGGGAATGCGTCTTCCGATTATAGGAGCATTCCAAAGCCTAGATGGAACTTCCAGAAGGCAGACTGGGGCTCCTTTAAAGACTATTTAGAACGGAGCATTGTAACCATCCCATTAAACATCATCTCCATGGAAGATGTAAACTGTCACTTTTGTTGTGCCATTTTTAAAGCTGCAAGTGCAACAGATTCATGCAGCTTCCAAACAGTATGCATTCCATGTTTGAACAAGGATTGTACAGACCTTCTGAGGCAGTATTAGTAGTCAGATAATCCAGAGAATGCTGACCATCTTATAGAATCATTGGATGCTGCTTGCCAGGCTCAGTAGGAGGAAGCAACATAAGCTGAAGACTGGTTCAGCTTTCCTTGATCTGACTGCAGCATATGATACAGTTTGGCACACAGACCTTTTGGTGAAATCGTCTAGAACTATGCCAAGTTGATTGGCATGTGTGATGGCTCTGCTTTTGAGAAATCACCATTTCTATGTGCATACTGGTGATAGAACAAGTGCTTGGAGGCGCCAGAAGAACGGCCTCTTGCAAGGATCATGATTATTTCTAAAGTTATTAAACTTGTCTTCGAAGGATCTACCATATATCAGGTCTTGTAAGTTTGTTTATGCAGACATGTCTCGGCACTCAGTCACACTCCTTTTACATACTTGAGAGTGTTCTGAATGCAGATATGGCAGCTACGGCCAATTATTGTCGTCGGTGGCATCTGATACCAAGTGGAAGTAAGACTGTGTCAAGTGTCTTTCACTTACATCATGCGCAAGTGAGCTGAACATAGTTCTCAATGTTAACAAATAAAGCATTATTCACACTCGGTCTATCTAGGCATCACATTGGGACATTGTGACCATCTTACAAAGACAGCAACTAAGGTCAAAATGCTCAACAACCTGCTTGGAAAACTGGCCGGAATGAAACGGGGCATCAACACCCAAACATTACACACTTCAGCCTTGGCACTCTGTTACTCAGTGGTGAAGGACTACGCTTCAGTATGTGCTCACTCATCTCATACAAAGATGATCGACATACAACTTAATTCCACGATGCATATTCGGGCACACTTACTCTATCACTGCAATATTGCTCTGCCCAGTGTTCATAGAGAGGAAAGTGTAGCAAAGCTCATGACGAAATTGTGTGATATGCCACATCTACTGTTAATTAAAATACGTGTTTAATCCACCACATGGTCATCTGCCCTCACATCTCCTTGTGTGGATAAGTTTACTGGGTGCAGGATTTATAGTAGAGGACACGTGGTGAGCTCCATGGTCTGCAGAGAAAGTGATTATCTTGTCTCTGACCCCATTCAATGTCAACCCAGGTTTGATTTACCATGAAGGCAATGAAGCCTACTGAACTGGTTTTGTACCAGACATGGAATTTGTGCTGCAGCAAAATTTTGGTGGCGTTTTAGAGATGGTTCTCTATGTCAATGTGGGCAGCCACAAACCATGACACACACTGCTGAGGACTGCAAAATGACTCAACTTCCTAGAGGTATTCATGCCATGAACATCATTGATAAGAAAGTTGTGGTTTAGCTTTACCGGATTGTATACGCCAAATAAAGTTTAAATAAATAAATTATGTCAGGATGTCAAAATTCTGCACCTACAAGACAAAGTGTAAGTGGTTTGCTTAGGTTATCAAACAGCTCTAGAAAGCTGGGTAGCTAGGTAATCCCTGCTTTCGGTCCTTCACGACTATATAATGCATTTAATCTTACTCTCCCTGAAACCACAGACAACACGGGGCAAGATCAGCCCCAAATACAGGTTGGCTAGTTTGTTCATTAATTAAAAAGATCGTTCCTCAATGATCTACCTACCATAGTACAAACACAGCGTCTGATTTATTTCGGAAGTAATACTTAGTATAGACAAATAATGGACAGTAGAGCTGACAGAATGGTAGAACATGCAATTATTTCTCTAAAAAATATTTTCTATATTTTTCTTTTCATTGACATCCTGTACTTACTTCCCTATAAGATGAACAACATGAACAAAGCTTACCTGCTTTTTTACTAAGTTTGTACAAGAAGGTTTGCCGCGGGTCTGAATGATCTCGACATGTCAATTGTAATAAAGAACCCGACTTTTTCCACTTCTGCATAAACCAGAGACCTGTATGGTTACATACAGTGTATGTAAGTATATTTCAGCAATAAAATAAGAATAATTAAACGGCAATTAAATGTGCAAAGTAAATGTCCATACATTACATTCCCAACTCTTTATTTTATGTTTATGTTAGCATTATCAAGCCCACAACCATTCTATAGTTCTCTCAGCCATCATTGTTTTCTATCTGATATGTATTAATAAAGAATGAATACTGTCCTTAGTTAAACCAAAGTTAATATTCTTGGTGCTAGGGGAAAAACTTCTTTCACCAAAATATCAAGGTATGTCTTTAAATATTAACCAGAAGGTAACATACAGACATACCCTCAACAGTTTAAAATAATATTTCATATGTTTTGATGCTGAAATATATAACCTGTCCAAAATATAAGAGAGACTCAAGTGTCACATCTCACCAAAACAAATAACTTTTCAGAATCACAGAGGTCAAGACTCATGGAAGGTAGGCAGAAAAGAAAGGGAAGGCATTCTCCGGACTGGGGAGAGGAATGGAGAAGAGGTCTCATCATTACACCCTCCTGGATGTTGTGCAGCATCTCGTTTTCCCAGTTGATAAGTAAAGTCATCTGTCTAAATATGACTTTTCAGAAATTCTTACAAGCCCTTGTTATCGCTATAAAGCAGAAGAAAACAAACTACCAGGTATTCTCAAGTGGTCACATATAAATATATCCAAAGTTTTAATGCTAGTCATGCTCAGTCCGAAAATGCTATATCACATACAATTATTTGAGTTTTCTGGAATATTAACTTAAAATTTATAATCCATTAAACATATGAAAAGCAATGAGGGTTATTGTAAGAAAATGTTATCTTGAGAAGTAATCAACCACAAGCGATCCAACTCTTTACAGACATAAACGCTTTCTGTATGATACCTAGAAAGATCTAACCTTATTATTAAGATGACTACAGCCAACTAGACTCACTGCTGACTATAAAAATACTCAAATATCCACATCTCACATCATCTGGAATACTAAAAGCAAATAATAGGTTGTTCATGCTTAGTGTGTACTTTTTTGGGATAACTTACGGCAAAACTTTCCCCCTGACCACGGTAAAGCATGCATTGAGGGCTACATATTGTACATGCCAAGTTTCAAAAGCCCACTCAATTTCACTGATATCCTCACAACTCCAGCAAATTATATTTGGGCAAATAATGCACAACAATTTTCACCTTTTTTCTATTCAGAAAATGTATGCACACAGATTATACATTTTCCGTAATTGTTTATTTGGTCTGTAGATTGTTAAGAACACAAGAATGGCCATACTGGGTCAGACCAATTGAACATCTATACCAGAATCGTGTCTTCCAACAGTGGCCAATGCCAAACAGCTCAAAGGGAATGAACAGAACAGGAAATTATCAAGTGATCCATTCCATTGTCCAGTCCCAGCATCTGGTAGTCAGAGGCTTAGGGATCCACAGAGCAAGGGAGTTTCATCCTTGATCCTCTTGGATAATAGCCATTGATGAACTCATCCTCCACGAACTTACCTAATTCTTTTTTTAACCCAGTTATACTTTTGGACTTCACAACATCCTAGGGCAACTAGTTCCACAAACTGACTGTGTCTTGTGTGAAGTAGTACTTCCTTTTGTTTGTTTTACACCTGCTGCACATTCATTTCATGGGGTGACCCCTGGTCCTTGTGTTATGTGAAAGGGTAAATAACACTTCCTTATTCACTTTGTCTACACAATTCATAAGTTTAAAGACTTCTCTCTATCCCCCCTTATTCATCTCTCTTCTGAGATGAACAGTCCCAGTCTTTTTAATTTCTCCTCATATGGAAGCTGCTCCATACCCTTAATCATTTTTGCTGCTCTTCTCTGTGCCTCTTCCATTTCTAATTTATCTATTTTGAGGGGCAACCAAAACTGCACGTAGTATTCAAGGTGTAGGAACACCACTGTTCACTAGCAGTCTGTTGAGCGCATTTGATATTCAATATTTGAACTGTGTTGGTTAGTTTTTATGAACATAAGGATCACAGGTGTTTTTGTACATTGACTGTATGCATTTAACTGTTTATAGTATTTTTTTTAAAGATGTTAAATTATATCATAGCTAGGTATTTATCAATAAACTAATCTTAGAAGGTTATACCTTGAAAAATATTTTAACATAAAAACTGGTTCAAACAGATTGATGTGCTCTTATAATTGTTGTCTTTTTTCCGGTTAAGGTTTTATACTTGCCTCTTTCTCCATTTGTTCCTAAAAGCAGAGTATGAGAATGTGCCTGATTTTCCTAATCCAAAGAATACACAAAGCCCTAGAAGTACCTTTTATTAAAATTTCAAAGGCACGAGATGCCTACTCATTTTCTCCTGAACATATTTATCCTGAATTCATACCACTGAAAATAACGTTGAAGCTTTTACCTGTATTAACAAGAGCACTGCTGTTGTAGAGGGTACCAAGATGTGGTCCAGAGAGAGAGAGGAAGGTGTGAAGTTTGTTGAGGTAATATTTAAACCGAGGTCTTGTGAGCACTGAACGGATTATTAAATTGCCCAGCGAATGTCCAATAAAACTATTTAAAAAGAAAAACAGTGTAAAATGAAACCTTGGGGAAATTTTTTTTATTTTATTTTTCCTTAAAGTGAAATTTGATGCCTTTATAAATGTTTTAAGGAGTAAAGAAATAAATAAATGGATTATTTCCACTCCCCCCCGACTTCATAATGTTAAGTAATAAAACAAAACAAAAAAACCAAACTACTATATGTTTCAGTATTTTCCAAACTGCCCAACTAGCTTAGAAAGAAGTCTTTCATGAGCTCCTCAGAATTGTTAAACACATAAAAAACCTATTTCAGTTAACACACCAACCAATTTTTTTCTAGTTTACTGTTTCTGAACCAGTTATACACCAACTACAGAGAAAACATTTTAAATCTGATGTGAATGACTGAATAAGACATCATTTTGGTATTTAATGATTGCGGAGGTTAGTGGGATGGATGCTTGTCAGTTGCCAAGACAACCTGTATGATGCAGACTCTAGAAGTATTCCTGGAAGGAAGAAAATGTCATTTAAGACAATCTGGATAGATACTTTATTTTTGGTGGAAGCAACATCTCAGGTGGATTTGTTTGGGGAATGGACTAAAGGAGTTGAATACTTAGCTTTATGGTTCAGTTGTCCCTCCAGAGTGGTGAGCAAGTCGAGCTAGCTGCAAAATTAAGATAGCTACAGCTCACAGGAGTATATCAAATGTGTTACTGCCACTGATAAAGAGGAGGGGGGCGTTTCTTCTTCACCTATCTGAAAGTTGGGCACACCTAGCAGGACAAGTATATCCCTGTCCTAAGCTCTATCGTACCATACATACACCATGTACATGCCTCTCCTGTTATACTTAAAGCAATTATTTTGAAAGGATTTTTCCACTAAACGTGCTGCAAAGTAAACTTGGCTCAAATGACCCAAACAGTTTATTATAGTGGTGCAACAGAAGGGAAATGAGAACACTCACTGAGATGAATGGAAAAGTTCATACTACAAACTGAAACAATAGCGCTGAGATGTAATGTCTACTTGGTGTTCTCACTCAGCTGAGAACATCCCATTGAGATGAATGGACCACTTCACACATTTCTGAGCCTTGTATATGGGTATGTAGAAAAGCCATCTCCTTCCATTATTTCTCTATCCTTATTTTTTAAAGGCCAACGCTTCTAAGTGCTCTAAAATCTGCATGCTTGTGTGATTTTCTTGAAATTTGCAATGCCTTGTGAGCAGAGGTGTAAGCAAGCCAGTACGGCGTACCGGTAAGAAAGTGGCCGAAGCATTAGGTACATATAGGTAAGATAGGCTAGGTTTAACTGTAGTAATAACAAAAAATCAGATTTATCTCTTGAATTAAATATGTTTTACATTCTCTAGAAACAAAATGCTCCCTTTCAGTTTTTACTTCTTGTCGGGTGGAAGACGTTCATGTGATTCTGAACATTAGCTTTTGAGTGCCATCAGGGTAACCGCTTGCTTCTTATTGGTCAAGTCTGTCATGTCAGATGCACAATTTACCCGGTGTGATTGTCCCCTCTGTTGGAACAATATAATTAAATGTAATTGATTGCAGAATCACACACTGCGTAATTCAGCCTTCACTAAGAGGGAATGACTCACCAGAGGGGAGATGTTGCTGGAAGCGGCCCATGTTGTGAAATCCATGAAGGCAGAATGGATTGCAGCAAACATCCCTCTCTGCAAGCAAACTGACCACCCCTAAGCATAGCTGGAGAGGGAATCAGAGTTGACCTCGGAGGTTAGGGGAGCTGAAAGGTGGCAGGCAGGAGGTGAGGAGGTTGTTTAAGGACTGCAGTGCAAGCAGGACAGAGGAGTGGCTTTGTGCTCTGTGCCCAGGGCGCTGCGCTGTGCTTCCAGCCCTTGGGTTTATTCATTATTCAGCCAGCTGCGGGAGGGAGAGCTCACCTGGCTGCAACTGGGGAGAACCAGAGCCAGGGATTCTCCTTCCTTCTCCTGTGCCCGGGCTCTCTGGGGGAGTCTCTCAGCAGTCCCTGTGCTGGCAGCTGTGGGGTGCCAGAGGCAGGAGTAAGCAGCAGGGAAGGCAAGGCATAGGGCTTGGCAGCGCACAAGTTGGGCTCCAAAGCAGCTGGCACCCCGGGTGAAACTTCTTCATCTCACGCCTCTTTCCCACTGGGAGGGCTTGCTGCCGTTTGCTCGTCTGTCCCCTCCTGGCCTCTGCCTGTCTTATGGGTATGTTTAAACTTAGAAGTGAGGAAATGGGGGATTGTCAGTTAAAAAGAACAACAACAAATGAAGAAGCTGAAAGTCATTCACAAAAGGGTATATCTACACAGCCAACTTTAAAGCGCTGATGCAGCAGAGCTTTAACATGGCTGTGTAGTCGTGGCTCCAGCACTGGGAGAGAGTGCTATAATAAAACCACCTCCATGAAGGGAATAGCTCCCAGTGTTGTAGCACTGTCTATACTGCCAGTTACAGCGCTGAAACTTTCCTTGCTCGGGGGTGGGAGGGGGAGTGTTTTTTCACACTCCTGAATGAGAAAAGTTTCAGCGCTCTAAGTGGCAGCGTAGACAGTTCTGGTAGCTCGTCCCCACATGGAGATGGTTTTATTACAACGTTGGGATAGTTTTCTCCCAGCACTGGAGCCGCAACTACACAGGCACATTAAAGCATTGCTGTGGCCGCATTTTAACATCGGCTGTGTAGACATACCTTAAAGCTACTACCAATACTCTAGAATAAAACTAATAGACAGCTACTGTATCAAAGTCACGCAGAGATCCATGAAGTTAAGTGTGTAGGAGTGGAGGTGGGAAGGAAGGTTGCAGTACGACCGTACCAATAAGAAATGTAAGTTACTTTCACCCCTCCTTGTGAGAATGCTAAAAAAGGTTCTAGTGACCCTCATTTGGGTCATTTGAGCCATGGGTTCTAGAGAGATTTGCTTTTTTTCAAAAAGTTTCTAGGGGTGCTTGTGTGGTTTTTCCCCTCAGAACTAGAGATCAGGCTATCACGGAGATGCAGGGCAAAATGGTCTCAATTGGTCAATTTTTACCCAAGGTAGGGCATGGCACCCACTAAGTCTTTGGGGAATCCAAATTGTGAAAGGTATCTAAGAACATGTCCACTTCTTCGCCTGCATAGATGTGCAGTCTGAAATTATTACAGTGTGCATGCACCAATAAAGAAAAAAAACCAGAGGGTTTCTATGCGGTCACTTATGCTTGTCTGGATAACTCAAGAGAATGTGCTGATGCCATTGCCCCTAATGAACATCTCACCACTGACATCATTAGTCTGAAACTTTGTGCACCTTTGCAGTGAAGAGTTAGTATCTCATGTTGCTTGCTAAAAGCTGTCTCTGCTATAACATATTTTACTTTATGAAGCGGCTCACTGTGAACACAGAATAGTCAGCAGCCAGTTGTGTCAATGAAGAGGGGTGGTAAGCAAGCGTTGGACTGGTTGTTTGACAAAATCTGCATTTTACTCGCCCCTGGGGAAGCAAGGAGACAGGGGTAAGTTGCTACTTTCTGATCTTGGGGCAGATTGATGTGGTGTTTCCAAAGACACATAGTGGGGAGGTTTGGAACTGACAGTGCAGGTGTCTTGATTGCTGAGGGAAAAGAAATGTGTGGGTTGCCAATGTGTGGATTCTCAGCAATTCCTAAATTATGAGGTTGCAGAATTTTGTGGGACAGCAAGGAATACACCATGACAGGGGAATTGCTTACTATAGGTTAATTTGGCTTAGTATGCAAATTGAGAGATCTGATATGTGCAGCTGTCTAAATGACTACTAAGTCCTACCAACCAGTCTTTTCCTGTTCAAAACGTTAGGAAATCTAATGGAAAAAGACTCTGTTAACATAGCTTTAAGGTTATTTGGTAGCATGTCATCTCTTTGCAGAACACAGAGTTGAATAAAACAAACTTCTGAAAACCAAGCAATGCCTGGCTAAGGATGCCCATGTAACCTTAACTCTGCCCAGTGTCAGCAATGCCCCAATATGCCCTATTAATGCATATGCCCTATTTACTCTGCCAATTCAAGAGTTTCTGAAATATATATACTCTTCACCTCCTTTTAAAAGCAGGATTAGAACTAACATTACTGAAGGACAAAGAGGGGAAGATTGCCCACGCCACCTTTCTTCTACCTTCTTCGAGCAATGCCTCAATATGCACATACTCACACTAGCCCCTGGTGCTACATGCTTCAGCTGTCTCCAGATCTTGGAGTACACTTGCACACTTAGTCAATTCCCCAGAAAGAATATCACATATTACAATTGAAGAACCACCTCACAGCCTTCTACAACTCCCTTATACTTACTGACAGGATACCATCTCACCCTATAATTTCTCTTAACTGTTATTAAAGCATTAGAATCCTTTCATTTTCCACTTCAGTGCTGACAACATCCTTTGTAATAAAAGCCCTATGCCCTGATAACCTACATAATTCTGCATTTAAATGATGCGTACTGGATCCTGAAGGTAAACATGCAGCTCATTCCTTTTCTTGCAAAACATGAGGGTGCAAAACACAGATCTCAAATCAAATCATAATCACAGCTCTGTCACACTCTTCAAAGTAATCTGCACGTGTTCTCATATCACGAACATATCTTTACCAAGCAAGCCCAATTATGGCTTCCACCATATTGATGTCACCTGGAGTGTATGCAAAAAATTCCATTGGTACTGTCAGCTCCAAGGGACCAGAGGAAAGATGACATGGGCAGCTCCTCCTTTTCTGTTTAGATCCATTAGTAATGTTAGATGGAATCCTCTGGGTGAGAGTCAAGTATCAGAGGGGTAGCCGTGTTAGTCTGGATCTGTAAAAGCAGCAGAGAATCCTGTGGCACCTTATAGACTAACAGACGTTTTGGAGCATGAGCTTTCATGGGGGAATACCCGCTTTGTCAGATGCATGTAGTGGAAATTTCCAGGGGCAGGTATATATATGCTAGCAAGCAAGCTAGAGATAACGAGGTTAGTTCAATCAGGGAGGATGAGGCCCTGTTCTAGCCACTGAAGTGTGAAAACCAAGAGAGAGAGAAACTGGTTTTGTAGTTGGCAAGCCATTCACAGTCTTTGTTTAACCTGAGCTGATGTGTCAAATTTGCAGATGAACTGAAGCTCAGCAGTTTCTCTTAAGTCTGGTCTGAAGTTTTTTGCTGCAGGAATGGCCACTTAAGGTCTGCTAAGTGTGGCCAGGGAAGGTAAGTGCTCTCCTACAGGTTTTGTATATTGCCATTCCTAATATCTGATTTGTCTCCATTACCCTTTCCGTAGAGACCTGTCCAGTTTGGCCGATGTACACAGCAGAGGGCATTGCTGGCATATATGTGCGATATGACATTGGTGACGGCAGGTGAATGAACCGTGATGGTGTGGCTGATCTGGTTAGGTCCTGTAATGGTGTCGCGGGGTAGATATGTGGCAGAGTTGGCATTGAGGTTTGTTTGCATGGATTGGTTCCTAAGCTAGAGTTACTATGTGTGGGTGTGCAGTTGCTGGTGAGAATCACGTTTCAGGTTGGCAGGTGGTCTGTGGCAGGACTGGCCTGCCACCAAGGCTGTGAAATGTGGAGATCATTGTCCAGGATGGGTGTAGATCCCTGATGATGCGTTGGACGGGTTTTAGAGGGGGCTGTATGTGATTGTGGGGTATAGAGTGCCCACTGATCTGGAGATATATATTGTCATCAAATTTGAAATAGTTGTGTGTGAGTATAAAGGCACAGAGCTCAGCAGCCAGTTGTGCTGTGGGTGAGAGTGAATGGGTTGTAAAAGGATGTGAAGAGCTTGTACATTTCAACAACTGTGGGGTTGGCAGAGTAAAGGTATGTATATTAACAAGGCATATTGGGGCTTTGCTGAGAGAGGACAGAGTTGAGGGTGCATGGGCAATCTTAACTGTGCATTTCCTGGTTTTCAAAAGTTGTGAGTTTTGCTCAACTCAGTGTTCTGCAAGGGGAGGACGTAACACCAAGCAACTTTAATTCTGCATTAACAGTTTTTTACCACTGAATTCATAGTTACAATAAGTGCCTACAGATTCCATGAGATCATGGCCCACTGTGTCAAGTACTGATCTTAACAGTCACAGAAATGTGGAGTTGGAAGGGACCCTGAGAAGTCATAAAGTCCAGCCACGTACTATTGCAGGACCAAGTAAACCTAGACCATATCTGACAGCTATTTGTCCAACCTGTTTTTTAAAACTTCCTATGATGGGAAATCAACAACCCCCACCGGAAACATATTCCAGAGCTTAACTATCCTTATAGTTTGGAAGCTTTTCCTAATATCCAGGGGTGTGCACAAAGAGGGGAAAGCAGAAGCCTGAGTTTCCCCAATAATCAGTAGGAGCACAGAATTCCTCTGGCTCCGTGGCCAGGGCGGCTCCAAAAGCAGCAAAATTTAAATTTCTGCGCAGACCCCTGCTAATATCTAACCTAAATCTTGCCTGCTGCAGATTAAGCCTGTTACTTCCTATATTTCCTTGAGTGGACATGGAGAATGGTTGCTCACCATTCTCTTTATAATAGCCCTTAATTTATTTGAAGACTTATCAGGTCCTCCCTCAGTCTTCTTTTCTCACGATTAAACATGTTCAGTTTTTTTTAACTTTTCCTCAAAGGTCAGGTTTTCTAAACCTTTTATCATTTTTGTTGCTGTCCTATGGAATCTCTCCAATTTGTCCACATCTTTCCTGAAGTGTGGAGCCCAGAATTAAACATAGATTCCAGCTGAGGCCTACCCAGTGCCAAGTAAAGGGAGACAACTGCCGCCCCTATATTAGATATGACACTCCTCTTAATGCATTCCAGAATGATACTGGTCTTTTTTGCCATTGCATCACTTTGTTAACCCAATCAATTTCTGATCGACTATAATCCTTAGTTCTTTTTCAACAGTACTAACACTTAGGCAGTTATTACCCATTTTATAGTTAAGCATATGATTTTTCCTTCCTAAATGAAGTATTTGCACTTGTCTTTATTGAATTTCATCTTGCTGAATTCAGACCAATTCTCCAATTTGTCAAGGGCTTTTTTTATTCTAATCCTGTCCTCCAAAGTCCTTGCAACCCCTCCAAGCTTAGTGTTATCTGAAAATTTTATAAGCATACTCTCCACTTTATTATCCACGTGACTAATGATAATACTGAATAGTACCAGACAGAGGACTGATCCCTGCAGAACGCCACTAGATACATTCTCCCAGTTTGACAGCAAACCACTAATAACTACTCTTTGGTATGGTCTTTCAAAGAGTTGTGCATCCACCTTTCAGCAATTTCATTTGGACCACATTTCTGTATTTGCTCATGAGAATGTCATGGGAGATGTCATAAAGAGAAGGGTAACAACCTTTATGTGTGCCGTAACATAAAATTCTTCCTGGCCAGAGGTACAGAATCATTTTACTGGTAAAGGCTTAAACAGTTCAATTAACCTAGTTGGCATCTGACCAGAAGGACCAATGGGAAAAGACGATACTTTCAAATCGGGTGGAGGGGGTTGTGCTCTCTTTGTTGTTCCCTCTGGATAGAGAGAGACCAAGCAGGTAAATCATCTCTTGAAAAGATACTTTGACATAATACATCTAATATTACAGAAATTGTAAGTAAAGGCAAGGAAATGTGTTAGATTATCTTTTATTTTAGCTTGTGAATTTTCCCTATGCTAAGAGGGGGGTTTATTCCTGTTTTTGTAACTTTGAAGTTGAGCCTAGAGGGGAATCCTCTGTGTTTTAAATCTTTTTACCTTCCATCCTGATTTTATAGAGGTGCTTCTTTTACTTTTTTCTTTGTGGACATGTCTGAACTGGGTCTGATCTGTACTTTTATTAAAGGCAATTGGTTGGTATATTATTCTCAAGTCTCCCCAGGAAAGGGGGTGAAGGGGGTTGGATGGATATTTTGGGGAAATAGGAACTCCAAGTGGTCCTTTTCCTAAATCTTTGTCTAAATCACATGGTGGTGGCAGTAATACCATCCAAGGACAAGGAAAGGGTTTGTGCCTGGGGGAAGTTTTAACCTAATCTGGTAGAAATAAGCTTAGGAGGTCTTTCATGCGGGTTCCCATATCTGTACCCCAGAGTTCAGAGTGGGGAAGGAATCCTGACAGGGCACTGTGTCAAAAGCTTTACTAAAATCAAGACACATTGCATTGTCTGCTTCCTTTACATCCACTAGCCCGTTATCACTTCCAAAATAGGAAATTAGGTTGGTTTGGCATGATTTGGTCTTGAAAAATCCATTTTGGCTATTCCTTATAACCCTATTATCCTCCAAGTTCTTACAAATGGATTGTTTCAGAATTTGTTCTAGTATCTTTCCAGGAATTGGAATTAGACAGTGTGATAAATGAAGGGGGGGCATAGCTCCCTTTTATGGAGACCCAGCCAGCCAGTTAGCTATAAAATCCCAGTTAGTAGCTGTTCTCTACTTGCTTTACCTGTAAACGGTAAAAAAAAAAAAAAAGCCCATAGGTAAAAAGAAGGGAGTGGGCACTGACCAAAAAAGCCAATGGGAAGGCTAGAACTTTAAAAATTGAAACAAGACTCCCCTTTAGTCTGTTGTTTTTGTTTTCCGGAGAGCGGAGACACAGTGCAGGAACCTGTAAGCAGCTTTAAAACCAGGTATGAAAAAGCATTAATTCATCCCTCAAATCTACTTATCTGAAATCCCAGATATGTAAGTGAATCAGGGAATGTCTAGGAAGACGCGATTAGGGTTATTTCTTTTATTTCTTATTGGCTTATGGACTCCTTTGTGCTAACCCCAGATGATTTTGTTTTGCTTGTAACCTTTAAGCTAAACCTTAAGAGAGCTATCTTGATGCTTAATTTTTGTAATTGATTTTTTAAGATTTAGCAAAAGGCCTAACTTTCAAATGTGTTTTCTTTTTGTAGGGTTTGATAAAATTTACCTTTTTTAATAAGAGGATTGGATTTTTGTGTCCCTAAGAGGTTTGTGCATATGTTGTTTAATTAGCTGGTGGCAACAGCTGATTTCCTTTGTTTTTCCCCTCAGCTCTTTCCCGGGGGTGGGGGTGGGGGGGGAGAGGGCATGAGGACATCACACAGAAAGGAATTCCCAACTGTTCCTTCTTGGGTTCTCAAAAGGGAGGGTGAGGGTTTACACTTGGGTGGTGGCAGCATCTACCCATCCAAGGTCAGAGAGAAGCTGTGACTGTGGGAGTTTAATACCAGCCTGAAGTGGTCAGTATTAATATTTAAAATCCTTGCAGGCCCCTACCTTCTGCACTCGAAGTGCCAGAGTGGGGAATCAGCCTTGACAGGCTGACTAGTCTATCATTCCCAGGGTCCTCTCTGTTCCCCTTTTTAATGACAGGTACTATGTTTGCCCTTCTAAAGTCTTCTGGGACCTCACTCATCCCCTAGGAGTTCTCAGAGATAATTGCTAATGGTTCTGAGATTGTTTCAGCTAGTTCCCTAAGTATCCTAGGATGAATTTCATCAGGACTTGAATACATCTAACTTATCTAAATATTCTTTAACCATTGCTAGTAGCCTAAATAGCGAAGACAGAGAAAATGTGGAAGAGAGGGAAACTAATGCATGGAAAAATGAAAAGACTTGCCCAAAGACCACAGGAAGACTGAGACGGAACCAGGAACTAAACACAGATCTCTTGAATTCCTGTCTACTGCCTGAACAACAAGGCCATCCATCCTTCTCATTTTACTACTGTATTCCTAAACAAAAACTATGTTAAAATGGAGTTAAGGCTGAGAATACTTATAAGTAATTTAGTCTACAAAAACTGCATGGATGTTGTAATTATCTCCAAAACAAGAATCATAACCCAGGAAATTCAGAGTTAAGGTTAAACTTAAAGCAAATTCAAATATCTTAAGGTATAGATGTGCAAACAGTTCAATCAATCAATCCCCTTCACTCTACCCTAACAGTGCATTTCTATACAGAG
This sequence comes from Chelonoidis abingdonii, assembly GCF_003597395.2. Taxonomy (NCBI): domain Eukaryota; kingdom Metazoa; phylum Chordata; order Testudines; family Testudinidae; genus Chelonoidis; species Chelonoidis abingdonii. Next base: position 58,169,681 of record NC_133771.1, on the reverse strand, counting down.
CAGCTCACATTTTAAAGGGATGAAATTTTGTTAAAATCAGGATTTTTGTTTTTTACCAGAACAGAGTTTGACAGATCTTTATATCATTTTAGATCATTTTTTCTACTGCAGTTCTGAGGTCTATACTAGAGAATATAGTGGCATTGAGTTAGGACTGTGTTTTCCAATTCAAGTTGTAAGGGAAAAAACGCTGTAACCTTCTATACAGTCGCATTAAGACAACAGTAGAGTGTTTGGAGAAGACGACACAGCCTTGCTTTATTGACTTTCTGAATAATAAAGATTTGAGACAGTTTCCACTCCCCCTATGATATGTTAGGTGAAGCATACAAATAAGCCAGCACAACTTCTAGCCATGTTCAGGAAATGAATATCCAAAGTTGCTGCCAAAAAGATAAAAGAAGTTACTTATCTTGAGAAACATCACTTACTGTAAGGGAAGTAACTTTTTTCTTTTTCTTTTTTTTTTTTTAGTGACTATCAATATGTATTCCACTCTTGGAGACTCCCAACCGTAGAAACATAAAGGAAGTGGGATACTGGAGTCTCAGAAAGGTAAAGATTGAAGGACTGGCTTGGCAAATGAAACATCAAGTGCTTTGTAAACGTATGGACTCAACTCCAAGTGGCAGCCTTAAGAAATCTCTACATTAGGAGTATTTTTAAGAGAAGTCACAGACGCAGTCTGAGCTCCAGTGGAGTGAACTTTTATCAGACCAGAAGGATTACATTTAGCATTCCAATAAGAGAAAGTAATGTAACCGGAAATAACTCTTCCAGCATAGACCTCGAACAATCTGGATTAAACTCTGAGGGTTTTGGTTTTGTTTAAATAAAAAGATAACGATGCAGGAACAAGTAAGGAATGTAGACTTTTTTCACATCATTCATGTGGGGTTTTGGAAAATATATAGGTAAACAAGCTGCTTGATTAGTGTGGAAATCAAAGACAATTTTAGAAATAAAAGTAGGGTGAGATTGAATTGATACCATGTCTCTACGAAAAGCTCTATAAAGTGGACCTGACATTCAAGTCTGAATTTCCCCCCACTTTGCAGGCCAAAGAAACAGCAACTGGAAATGGACTGCTCATAGAGATGAAGCAGAGAATACGTGGCTAATGACTAAAACAGTGGTTTCATTAAAGCAGCGTGTACCAAATGCAAATCCCATGAAGGAGATACTTGTACTAACCCTTAAAAAAACTTAAGACACCATTGGATAGGAACAGACCTTATAGTTTTGAACTTGGGAATGGGAAGCCAATATAACCACTAAATGAAGTCTTATAGTATTGGAGAGGCCAGCTAACCTTAGATATAGCAGATAGTACAACATAAATGGGCTGTCTGTAGAAAAAAGTGAGACAAGATGCTGCTGTGCCCAAAAGCAAATCACTATCATCTGGCATCATATGTAGATTTTGTAAAGTCCTTTCTACTTGTGATGGGGCTCCATTCACCACGCTGGCCCTTCTGCTAGCCATCATGGGGATTAGCTCCACAGGTCGGTATGCCCTCTTCTGATGGTGCCTTGCCTGCCATCATGTCTGCTCCTGGACTCATGTCACTCCACGGACTGTTGCGTCCTCTTCATGACACAGCCCTTCGGCCATGTCACGATCTGTGCTTCCCCATTCTGGGGCTCTGCAGTCAACAGTCCAGCCACTTCCCCAGTGGCGAGTGGGGGGAACCTACGCCTGCCCACTACTCCAAGTCTCAGCCCAGAGACTTTGTAAGATGGCAGCCACGTGTCCCCTCCAACTCCTCAGTGCATTTCCCTGGGCCACTTCCTCATAGCCCCAGCACCTTCTTTGCCCTCAGCTCAGAACTTCAGCATGCCAGTCCTAGAAGCCAGACAGCTTTCTTGCTTCCTGTTCTAGCTCAGCACTGCTCTGTCCAGTGTGCTAGCTTCCATCCACCTGCAAGGCATCCAGTCCTCCCTCCTTGAGCTCCAGAAATAACTGACCCTGCTCTGCCCTGCAGCTCTTCTTATGTGGGTCACTGATGGGCCTAGATTGGCTGCTCCTCGCAGCCCCTTTCCTATTGACTGCTTCCTGCACAGTCTTCCTAGAGTCCTATTAACCTCTTGTATGCCAGTGTGGATCAGAAGCTTCATTATACTACTATTAACTAAGATCTTCTGGGCGTCCACGGAAAATGACTTTTCCACATCAGTTAAGCAGCAAGCATCCAAGCAGCGAGATGTCATGTTTGTAGATCTCTATGTAAGGTTTTCCGCCATCCTAAAATATTGATCTAATGCAACAGTCAGTGATATCAGGGTACAAAAGGACAACCTTAGTAATTCTGGGAACCAAAACTGTCTGGATCAAGTTGGTGCAATAGAATGTACCTGAGAATCTAAAAACAAAGGCTCTAAAAATACAGCTACCTGAATAAATTTACATTAACTATGAAACTAGCCTACAGTATAACTATATACAACTGTTTGCATAGGATTAATCTGTAACCACTATAGGGAAAAAAAAGACAATGCTAGTCTTTCTCCTTCTACACTATGGTTAAAAGCAACTTTCAGGGGACAGTGAACTTCATCATAAATTCCTGCAACTGCACTAAGTAAATCACTTTTCTCCTAAAAACAAATCACTAGCAATACAAACAAAAGGATTTGGAATGAACTGTTTTATTGTACATCAGAATCCCATCACTTTCATTTCCAATTAGCAAAGAGACTTGAATGAGCAAATAACCAACTTCCTGGAATTTATGCTGTTCAAACTGAAAGGTTTATGTGAACAACACACTATATAAGTAAATCTTTAATATCACCTTCTAACAAAAAAATGGTGAGAATGTTCTCACAAAGAGATTCTGAGCACAAAGGTTCTTTTTGAAAGTGTATGCTATATAAATCCACCCCACACATGCAGATCATGAATGAAAATAGCTATAGCATGCCATGATATCCCTACAGTAAGGGATAGTAGTATGAAATCTTGAACAGTAGGTGGAAATATTACAAAGCATTCTGAGCACAACTTTTCACTTATTCATTGGAAAATAGTAATATGGACATATTGTACCATACACCAAATAATAAAAACTACAAACATGTATTCCAATCTAGATCAATTCTATATTATAAAACGAAACACAGTACAACCTCACTATTCCATACTAATATGCGAAAGTCTCAGTGTACGTTCGTACAGTTTCCTGATAAATGAATATCACACTCCCAAAAGGATTGAGACACTATTGTCTTTTGAACTTGCATTACTGCCACAGCACACACACAAGCCCTGGGATACTTAATATTATACTAATATAAAAATCATGACAGTAGATAGCAGTATAAACATAAAGGATGTTGAATAAGAAGAGATTTTTGGAAGCAGATACATAAGTTGAAGGGAGTCAGAAGGATTCTTTTATCTATGCAATTATGTTTGCATGTAGAAGCGATAAGCCACGTGGCCATATTTTGGACAGGAGCTTTGTATAAGTGATGCTGTGAACCCACAAAAGGACATAGCTACAATAATGAAGGTGAGCAATGAAATTCATAATAGAACAATTTAGCAAAATGGAGGTAGTAGTTGTTGTGGAGCTGTACCAAGTTTTGGAGTGGATAACAGGTGAATTTTGTTTGAGGGTAGCAAAGTGAGATCATAGTTGAGAAAGTAGATCACTGTCTGGAATACTTCTCTCACTTCACAGGAGAAAATGTGTTTTATTAGTGCTCAATTGAATCTAAAGGTACAGCTTCATATTGTATTTAGAACAAATTTCAAGTTATGCTACAAAATGCATAGTAAGCCCTCCTGTACCACAAAAAGTACAAAAACTTGCACTGAGAGTGTTAGTAATATTATGACGTGATGAGCCAGGTAGCAAATTTTGTTACAGAAAATTTCTGAAAAAAGTAACAGCTAAGTTACCACAAGTTTTAGTAACTTATTTTGGCACCTTCACTGCTTTTCAGTGGCACTATCTGGGATTAATGTGGGCATTTTCAACCCTCCCTTGGCAGAGACAATAGCAGGGATTAATATGGGTATTTCTAGGGCTCCGTCTACTACAAAAATGGGTCATATCAAAAAATGTAACTAATGTATTTTAAACATTGATGTAGACAGAAATAAAACAACTTAAAGATATTAAAACCTGTCTAAACCAGTGTTTAAACATTTTAGTTATGATGCATTAGCTAACATTTTTAAAACACAACCTATTTTTCCAGTCTAGACAGGGCTTAATAAGCACTGGCCTCTGGTAGACCAGCAGAAATTCTTCAACCTCAGCAAAGTCTCTGAAAAACATTGAGTTACACAGTTCAAAGGGGAAAAAAGGGACATTATGGAATCCAGGCCTTCCCTGAGCCTTTGCCAAACTTACTGCCTCAGTCATGTATTATACTTAGTATATTAATGGAGCTGGAGCTGCACTTTTCCATTAATTCACTATTCTGTTTTGCAAATCTTTCTAAGCAGTCCACTGAGGATATGCAGCTTTTCAAAATGTATTGACTTAGTGTTGCCTTGCTCTTTTTGTCTGTATTTAGAGAAAAAAGCAGGTGCATTAGTTGACTCCTAAAATGTATTCATTCTAAATGTTTTTGTTCCCCTATGAGTATTGTTAAAAGGATATATAACCTTCTCTTCTATTGATCACCATTCAAACTCCATCCCAGATTGGTAATAAATTTTGCTGCCAAGCTAATTTTTTGTCAACTTGTGTGTGAAAGAAATCAAATGTCAACTCAATCATAGAGGACATATGTCTATATTATAAAAACACCACAACTGGCACCCTTGAAAGCAGTCTCAGGAGATAAGCCAAAAATTAAATGAATGCAGAAAATAAACTAGCCTCCCACACTTCAGGTAGATACCATCAGTTTGACAAGCTATACTGATATTATAGCGTGGTGTACTAACTGGTAGCATAGTGTGGCAGTATTAACATTGTACTGCCACTGTTCATCATGCATTAGCTCTCTACATGAATAAGGGACAGTCTTCAGAGATGCCTATCCAGCACTTTTCACAAGGACAAAATTATAGAAGACTAAAATTAAGAACTATACATTTGTGTAATTTGAACACAGGAGTTCTAGGAGTCCTTATATAAGTCGCTGCCAGACATAATATCCTACAGAAGGGTTATTTCTGTTAAGGGTTTTGTAGTGTGTAATATATTTTGACTTGCTGGCTCTACAGCGTTTAACATAGTATGCTTTCCAAAAGATAACCTTTTAAAATGCTGTCTCAGTGGATGGCACCTTACTCTCCCTGCTCCCCATGGTATTTGATGTCAGTCCATCTATGTATTAACTGAACAATAACAGAATCATAGAAATGTAGGACTGGAAAGGACTTTTAGTAATTATGAAAGAATTAAAGTCTGCTATTCTCTCATATAATTGGTTGTGCAGATCCTCATGTAGGAGTTGTAAGCCATGCCCTTGTGATCCTGAAAACCATTCTAAACCAGTTTAGTCATTAGGGGGTGCACAGGAATTAGGCAGTAATTACCATTCTAAAAAGCCTGTTCCTGTAAATGTCTTGAGCTGCTCTTTCTTTCATTTAAATCATTTCAAACTCCAAGAGAAGTGGAGAAGAATGATGGTTCAGTGTTGATTTGCAAGGCACTATATTCAGAGAACTCTAATTACTGGGTTAATACATATTTTTTCTTTCTTCCTCATGCAACTGTCTCCAAGAGGCACTCACATTAACAAAAAGAACTCTAGAGGATGAGAGCTGAATGGTTAACTAAATACAAATTGAAGTAGTGCCCTACTGAAACAAGCATGTAATGGGCTTCTATCTATTCAGGTACTCAGATAGTTCTAGAGTAAAAAAACACTGTTGTTTAAATATGTGAATTAAATACAGAAAGGACCCCTCACTAATTTCAGTTAGATACATTACACAGATAAATCATGGAGATATCTACTACCTTGGTGGAAAGGGACTTAAAGGTATTTCTGGTGCTGAACTCTTATCTGCTCATAAGAGGCCTGGATACTGAATTTTAGCCATTAGGACTCTCTGAACAGATCACTTCCCCTTTGGACTTTTCCCTCAAAGAATGAATGAATGGAAATGAGCATCTAAAAGGTTTTGGGTCCTTCTAAACAGTTACTCCAGGTTCCAGACACATGGCTTATGCATTCTAATTTCCCCAAGGATGCTATGTGGCTTTGTGAAAACAAATGAAAAGTACATAGTTTGATACAGATGAAACTCATATCCGATGCAGAAACTGGATGGAGACAGATCACTTCCTATGTTTGTGAAATGATGCAGAAGAAGAATGGAACAAGGATAAGAGCCTGTGCATGGACTGGGAATGGGCTCTTTACTGAGTTATCAAAACTGCTACTTTCTAGAGCAGTGGTCTCCAAAGTGGGCTGCGCGCAAGAGGATCCTTGGGGGTACGCGGCAGGAGGAGCGGCTTTCTTTTTTTTTGCTTTGTCAGTTCGGGCGGGAGTCCGAGCACCTTTTTTTTTTTGCTTTGGCAAAAATGGTAGAGCCGGCGCAGCAGGGGGTGCGTGCTCACAAATTTTTTACTGATAGGAGTACGCGATCAAAAAACTTTGGAGACCACTGTTCTAGAGGATGAAGCAGTCCTGGAGAACCTGGAAATGAAGAGATTTTCTCCTTGTGCTGTACCCCTTTAAGTTAACAGGCAGAATGAGGCCACTTTTTTTTTTTTTTTTTTGCTGTACAAAAGATACTCCGGCTGGATGTTTCCATCTGATGCTGGGTATAGTTCCTATGATACCTTAAGGAAGTTGTCTTTGCCTAAAGATGAAACCCCTCTAGAAACTGAGCTGCTATGGTTTCCTTCAATCTCCTCAAAAGTCTTAGAAGATTGGGCCTTAGAAAAGGCAGAGGAGCAGCATTTCCCAAAGATTGGAGTGTGGACAGACTCAGTTGTTCTCTCTCAACTTTCATTAAAAATATTAGCCAGCTGTTACTGTTATTAAGAAAAACTTCAAAACATGACCCAAGTGTAACCAATGCAGCAATGTCTGTCTGAGCTTGCAGAGAGCCTAAAACAATAGTTTTGAATTGTTAATTCATAATAAAAAGCATGGATTCTTTCTTAAAGTGCAAACCACAACACAACTTTAAATATGGAGCTGGCAACTGGTGCCTCCATGAGTATTGTGAGTTAACAAGAATTGATGGTATGGTATGGCGTCCATCTAGGAAATAAGATCCTCTGCATGACATATCTCCTCCTTGATGTTCTCAGACAGGTTACTGAAGGCAATAATCCAGAAGGGCCCAGAACACATTACAATCAGCCCACAATGCCTATAATGCAACAGCTTGCAATGCTGTCTAAATCCTAACCATAAGACCTTAAAATGGTCTTTAAATACTTAAATACTTTAAATGGTTCTAGGATTGCAGAGCCCATCACACTAATTCCCACAGTGTAGATCTAAAAGTTAATATATTATATTATGAGAACTTCAGTTACTGATGAAGAAATTTTCCTTTTAAGATGTTGTAAACTGTTACATTTTTAAAGTCAGTAACCTGCAGCCATAATACTATATATAGCTTTAATATTGTGTATTAAAACTTCTTTTGTTTTTCATTTAGAGGCTCACATCATCTAATTTTCTCTTACCTTCATTTTCCCCCAACTTCCTCTTGTTTGTACTTGAATATCAAGTAATTGCATGATAGTTTAGGACAACTAATCATGTACTTTCTAGTGGGTATTATATATTTTATAGAAATAAAGTAATATAAAATACAGGTATTACCTGATTTTTGAAATTGTTAGGTTGTAAATTTGAATATATTGTATTATTTCATCTAAAAGGCGATCAGTCATGGAATCAAAATCAGCAAAGGTATCATTCTGTAGAAAGGAAAAATAATTACATATGTTCCAAATACAGTGAGTTATTTTACATTCAGTATAAATTCTTATTAATCAAATATACAACAACTAAACCCACCTATAAAAACATGCTTACTAACTCTGATATCAGAACACAACATTGGCGCACTCTCTGGGTGGGTTTTTTTGGGAGGAGGGAATAAACTGTCTGTACATAATTTTATGATAAGTACTTTGCTCTAAAAAGCACCAAAACTAATATTAACAGTACCGTTAGTCTAACCTCTATCACATATGCACAGTTCTCATCAGCTGGACAGAGAAAAGACAAACCACATACCCCAAATTAAGCCACACTGTATCTTAAATGATAATATGAAGCAATTTACTGTATGCAATATTAGAATTTACTACATGCAGCTTTCTCCTATTTCAAAGTGTGAAAAGAGGGCCCTTATTTCAGTCTAGGGCTCCTTCTCTACACTAATTAATAACAACAAGTTACAGTGGCTGTAGACTGAGATCATACGAGTTGTTTCACCTTACATCCATTAATAACTGGCTATCTGAAGTACATCTAGAACATGTACCGTAACTGGATAAAAATCATATTAAAATGTCAGCTATATTTTTTTTCAAGCTAAAGTCATTTGAAAACTATTCTAAAAAAATCAAAGAAATTTAAGATTGGTAATTGCTACTGATTTATCATCATAATGCCAATATTGCAATGCAATGACAAAAAAAAAAAAAAAAAAAGGCTGACTATTTTGTGGTTCTCAGATTCTGATCCATGAAACATTAGCTCTTCTTTCTTCCCACCCTGGGCTTCACTCCTGTCAGCTAGGATGGGGAAAAATTAGGGGTGTTCTAGATTTAATTGGTTATTATGCTGAGAAGAAGAGAGGATTCCAGATTATATTACTGTACCTCTGAAAGCTCTGTAGAGTTGTATTAATTTATATATGTATAAATTATAATATATATTTAATTTCAAGGTCATGCCAGTTTGTATAATTGCTTTAGTGTATAATAAAATTAAACCTCAGATTCTGCAAAGGGATTCACTTGCATGGACCATTTTATGACCACTGAGTCTCCCCAATTACAGTAGTTATCTGAAATGGCTAAGCAGTCTGTATATATGGATACTTCTGCACAATCAGGGTCTAAATTCATTACAATACAATAATAATGGTAACTAAGAAAATGTTATTTTTTAAAAATGTATACTATTTAATTTATTGTGTGAAAATCCTTTTGTTGTTTACAAATACCTGGTTCCTTTCAGACATAAGAAAATCTATTCGTCCTCCGGGTAGTCCAAGCTCAATGTAAGTCTTCACTAATCTCAGATCGGCACTATTACCTTTAAAACAAAAACAAACAAACAAACAAACAAGGTTAAAAGGTTTGCTATGACAAAAGTTATCTTGCTATTTAACAAGGTAAATAGACTAATTTAGAAACAAGACAGATACAATGGACAGTGCTGGCACTCCCCAGCAAACTAATGCAAATTTTATATTTTACCATATCAAAATTAAAACTAATTAAGACCTCTGATGCTGTAGTAGCAAAACCAAACACAATGATACAATCACAATCTACAGAAATGAACAAAGCTCAGTCATTTTGCAAAACCGAGGACTTACATAGTTAAGTTTTGGCGTATATAATATATAATACATATATAATATTTTACATTCACTGGATGTTAAGGCAAAAAAGTACAATGATGTACTAACTAATTTTGATAAAATTCAATGAAATGAACTCAGACTGGGGGAGGAGTAAAGGAAGATTAGAGAATTTGAGGGATGGGAGAGAGGAGTAAGGGACTGGTTAGAAGTCGCACTATATAAGGATTGGTGGCCCCCTGGAGGATTGAACTCACAATGCTGGGTTTAACAGGACAATGCTCAAACCACAGAGCTATCCCTCCCCCAACAGTAATAGTAAAGTTTAGTAAAGTAGAAAGGCAAAATGGATTATAGAAAAAGAGGTTACTGACCTGTTCAGTAACTGTTGTTCTTCAAGATGTGTTATACACGTCCATTCCACTCCTTTTGTCTGTGTGTCCTCCTGTGTGTCCTCCTGCTGGAAACCTTTTTCCTCTGTGGTACCCTTTGGGTGACTCAAGAGCCTCTGCTACTGTGCACCACTGTGTACACGTATAAAGGTCAGAGCTGCCCCCAGGTCTCCCTAGTTTCTTTCTGCTGGAACTTCAGCGTAGGAGGGCAGTTTGTGAAATGGATTTGTGTAACACATCTCAAAGAACAACAGTTATTTAACAGGTTAATAAGTTTTTTCTTCTTCGAGTCATTGCACATGTGCATTCCACTCTTGATGACTCACAAGCTATGAAACTCAGAGTTTATTTCAATAAAGATTGTAGAACTTGTCCAACCCTACCATCGTCACTACTCCTAACGACAGTATAATGGTATGCAAACGTGTGGACTGAGGATGAGTTTACCGCTCTACACATGTCCACAACTGGAACGTGTGCTAGAAAAAGGCGCGGAGGTGGATTGATTGTGATCTCACTGAATGAGCTGTGGCTCTGCTTGGCAGGTTTACATTAGCCAGGTCACAGCACATGCATATACAAGAGGCTATCGAAGAAGAAATTTTCTGAGTGGAGGCTTATTGTCCTTTTATTCTGTCTGCCAGAGCTACAAACAGTTGGGAGGACTTCTGTCCAGGTAGAATGCCATAGCTCTTCTGACGTCCAGAGTGTGCATACATTCCTCTTCCCTATTTGAATGTGGCTGTGGGTAGAATACAGGTAAGTACATTGACTGGTTGATATGGAAAGAGGACACCACCTTTGTGACAAACTTCAGAGGAGGATGCAGGTAAACCTTGTCCTTAAAAAGACCATATAGGGAGGCCCAGACATTAAGGTACACAGCTGTTCTTCTCTTGTGGCCGAGGTAATGGGAACCAAAAATGCCACCTTCACTGATAGTAGAAAGTAAGTAGCCAAAGGCTCAGATGGGGACCCATAAATCTTGACAACATTAAGTTTAGACCTCCTGGGAGAACAGGGTCTTGCACCTGATGATACAGTTTGACTAGACCTTTCAAAAACCTTATGGAGATGTCATTAGAAAAAAAAAAATCAGATCAGGGTGGAAGGTTGGAACAGCTGCCAGATGTACCTTGACAGAAAATTAACAGCTTAACCTTGGAGGTTTCAGGCCCAGTAAATAATCTAGTATGTGTTAAATGGAGGAATCGGAAGGAGATACTCTGTAATGGAGAGACCTGTTGGAAAAAAACCTCCACTTAGAGAGAGGTAAGTAGTCCTAGTAAAAGGCTTTCTACTATTTAGGAGGATCTCTTGAACTTCTTTTGAGCAAGACTGCTCTCTAATGTCTAACCATGGAGCATCTATACAATTAAATGGAGGAATTGCAGGCTCTGGTGGAGTACGTGATCATGATTTTGGGAGTGTGATGAGGTGACCGCCCCACACTGTCCTGTAAGGGGTTAATGGAGCCCTACGGAGGCTGTGGAGAAAGCAGCCAATAGGAGAGGGGCTGTGATGAGCAGCCAACCAGGGCCTGGCAGGCTCATGAAAAGGGCTGCAGGGCAGGGCACATGCAGTTAGTTGCTCCTGGCCATGTTCCCAGAAGCTACATGTGGGGTCATGAGGGAATGTGGAGAAGGAGATCTAGGTGGGGACTGGCAGATTCTGCTCTGAGGCTGAGAGATATAAAATGTCACTTCTGAGTCAGATGAAGGGGATTCCCCTTCCCCCGATCATGGAGGTGCTGCTCCAGTTGGTGCTGGGGACCGGTGCAGAGAACTTGGCGATGGGCAGAGAGTCACAATCATTGCTGGCTTCCCCTTAGGACAGTACTGATGAGCTGACTCTCTGGGAAATAAGCAGCTGGTGTAGTACTGCACACTGTATCGCTGGCGTTGGTGTCGATGTTTCAACAGTCCTGAGGGATGCGACTCCTGAACCACCAGTGATACCAGTACTCAGAGGCAGAGTAAATTCCCTACTGTTGCAAAGGCCTCTGGGGTAGTTGGCACTGAGATTGTATTTGTCTGCTGCAATGCCACTGATGTTGACACTTCTAGCACTGGACTCGACAGTGTCTTCTCCAGCACACAGCCAATTGTGCTGAATTAGACACTGATTTGGAGGAGGCATGCTTAAATTTCAGTTACACTCTACTAGACTGCCTCTCACCCCTCTTTCCATGCGTGTAGGGTAGAGGTCTTCCCCTGGTCAGATTCTCTTTGGAAGATTTATACTTCTTCCGAGGCATGAGGTGAAAAAGTCCCAGGACTCCGACAGTTGTGGAGTTGCACTTCTAACTGAAGCTAAGCACTTGACAACAGGTTGGACCAGGACAGCTCCGAGGATGGTCTGAGCACCACCTCCATCAGCAGCAACTTCAGCCTAGCCTCCTTATTCTTTGTTGTCCTAGGCATGAATTACTGGCAAATCTGGCACCAGTGTATTTGCTCCTCCCTCACACTTAAGACAACTACAATGTGGGTCATTCACCAGCATAGGTTTTGAGCAGGAGGTTCATGGCTTAAAGCCCAGCAACCGGGGCATGCCTCAGTGCCAGTAGCAGAATATACACGCACACACATAATACATACATACACACACACATATAAAATTTTGGTTTTTTTAAAACAAAACATCTAACACTTACTAACTATAACAAGTACTAAACTACAACTATACCATATATACAGAGTAGAGACACAATTGTTCTGGCAATGAACAGGGGTTCCTCCAATGACCATCATGAGGGAGGCCGAGGGCAGCTCTGCCCTTTACACCTATACGCAGTGGCACACAACAGCAGATGGTGCTTGAGCTGCCCAACAAGTATCACCAAGGGAAAAAGTTTTCTGACAGTTGTTTGTGGGCACACAGACACCAAGAGCAAAATGCACAAGTGCAATTACTTTAGGAATTATAGAAATATTGGGCTGGAAGGGACCTCTAGAGGTCTTCAGAGTCCTTCCCCCTGCATTAAGGCATAAGCAAGTATATCTAGACCAGGGGTTAGCAACCTTTCCGAAGTGGTGTGCTGAGTATTCATTTATTCACTCTAATTTAAGGTTTCACGTGCCAGTAATACATTTTAACGTTTTTAGAAGGTCTCTTTCTATAAGTCTATAATATATAACTAAACTATTGTTGTATGTAAAGTAAAGAAGGTTTTTAAAATGTTTAAGAAGCTTCATTTAAAATTAAATTCAAATGCAGAGCCCCCCAGACCCGTGGCCAGGACCCGGGCAGTGTGAGTGGCACTGAAAATCAGCTCGTGTGCCGCCTTCGGCACCCGTGCCATAGGTTGCCTACCCCTGATCTTTATTATCCCTGACAGTCTAATCTATTCTTAAAAACCTACAATAATGGGGAATCCAAAAAACTTCTCTTACTAGTCTATTCCAGTACTTAACTATCCTTATAGTTTGAAACTTTTTCCTAATAACTAACCCAAACCTCCCTTGCTGCAGATTAAGCTGATTACCGTATTTCTTTTCCTACCTTCAGTAGGCATAAAGAACAATGGATCACAACCTCTTTATAACATCCATTAACACATTTGAAAATGCCCCCTCAGTCTTCTTTTCTCAAGACTAAATATGCCCAGTTTCTTAATCTTTCCTCATAGGTCAGATCTTCTAAACCTTTTATCATTTTTTGTTAATCTCCCCTGGACTCTCTCCAATTTGTCCACATCTTTCCTAAAGTGTGGTACCCAGATCTGGACACAGACTTCAGCTGAGGCACCACTAGTGCAGAACAGAGCAGAACAATTACCTCCTGTCTTATACAATATTCCTGTTACTAATCCTCAGAATTAAGTGAGTCTTTTTTGCAACTGCATGATGTTATTGGCTCATATTCAATTTCTGATCCTCTATAACTCCCAGATCCTTTTCTGCAGAACTGCCGCCTAGCCCATTATTCCACATTTAGTGTTTGATTTTTTCCTTCCTAAGCGCAGTGCTTTCCACTGGTCTTTAGTGAATTTCACCTTATTGTTTTCAGACTACTCTTCTAAGTTATCAAGGTCCTTTTGAATCCTAATCTTGCCATAGAATCATAGACTTTAAAGTCAAAAGGGACCACTATGATTGTCTCGTCCAGGGGTCGGCAACCTTTCAGAAGTGATGTGTCGAGTCTTCATTTTATTCACTCTAATTTAAGGTTTCACGTGCCAGTAATACATTTTAACGTTTTTAGAAGGTCTCTTTCTATAAGTCTATAATATATAACTAAACTGTTGTTGTATGTAAAGTAAAGAAGGTTTTTAAAATGTTTAAGAAGCTTCATTTAAAATTAAATTCAAATGAAGAGCCCCCCGGACCGGTGGCCAGGACCCAAGCAGTGTGAGTGCCACTGAAAATCAGCTTGCATGCCGCCTTCGGGACGCATGCCATAGGTTGCCTACCCCTGGTCTAGTCTGACCTCCTGCACAACACAGGCCACATAATCTCACCCACCCACTCCTGTAATAAACCCTAACCTATGTCTGAGCTACTGAAGTCCTCAAATCATGGTTTAAAGACTTCAAGGTGCAGAGAATCCTCCAGCAAGTGACCAATGCCCCATGCCTCAAAGGAAGGCGAAAAACCCCCAGGACTTCTGCCCTAGAGGAAAATTCCTTCTCGACCCTAAATATGGTTATCAGCTAAACCCTGAGCATGTGGGCAAGACTCACCAGCCAGACACCCAGGAAAGAATTCTCTGTAGTAACTCAGATCCCACCTCATCTAACATCATATCACAGGCCATGGACATATTTACCGCTAATAGTCAAAGATCAATTAATTGCCAAAATTAGGCTATCCCATCATACCATCCACTCCATAAACTTATCAAGCTTAGTTTTGAAGCCAGATATGTCTTTTTCTCCCACTGCTCCCCTTGGAAGGCTGTTCCAGAAAGCACTAGAAACCCTTGTCATCTGTAAATTTTACGAGTACTCTCTCCAATCCATTATCCAAACCATTAATGAAAATGTTGAAGAGTACCAGATCCAGGACAGACTTGTGCAGGACTGAACTAGCTATGTCCTCCCAGTTTGACAGCAAACCATTGATAACCTCTCTTTGAATACAATTTTTCAACCAGTTATTGATTATTGGAAGATAAGACTAACATTCCTGGAGTGCTACAAGAGGGACTTAAGGATCTGATGAAAATCCCTGGGTGAGTTGATGACCTAGGGATAAAAATACCCACATCCTGGCTACACTACAGCTTCCACAGTTGCTACCATCAGTAGATCTGCTCTAGCAGTGAATTACACATCTGAATTTAGCCAGGGAAAAGAGCACTAAAGGTACCAATATTTCTCTTCTTTGATTTGAGGTTCATCATATAGTAAAAATATTGTAGGATTAAAAAAAAAAAAAAGGTACTCTGCCGCCCCATTTAAATGATCGAATTTATTATGCAAGTCAGGTCCTGATAGGAAAGAAGTTGGCTAAAATCTCCAAAGTAAGTTTTTCTAACCATTTTTTAAATCAATGGACGAGGAGAGTTTGATATGAGGTACAATAGGGAACAACGGCATGGTTTTGGCAACAATTTATTATGGATGGGCTAATTGCTGTATAATTCTTGGCATTACATGGGTGTTAGAAAATCTGGATGGGAGGGAAAACGCCATCTCCAAGCCTAGTGCACAAGTTGAATTAGACAGATACTAATAATGTACCTAGACAGATACAAATCTCCAATCAAAGGTTCAAGAGGTGCATGCACACCTGAACTGGAGCACTCATAGGGACACTGCTCGAAGAATATCACATTTTAATTCATTTTGATGAATCTATTTCTTTCAACATGGTTTAACTCAGAGCTCAAAACAACAAAACCAACACTTCATCTACATCCTCAACTGATCTGTTATTCAGTAACAAGTGTCATAGCATACCATCTAGGCCATGAACACAGACTACAAGGTGTATTCCATCTTCTGAACCTTCATCCTCTTCTGTGCTGAAATAAGGTGCTGATGAAGCCAGTCTGAGAACATCACTATACATAAATCCAGGGAGTTTAAGTTGCTTTAATTCCTCTTTAGCCTGGAGAAAACTGGAACAAAACAATGCTTACTATAATAATTCTGTTGTATACCTTATTAAAATCCAATAAATGTAAAGTCTGCAAGAACATAATTTTCCACTGCTTTTTACTTAATTATTTCATTTATTTAGTTCATATAAAGCATAAAAAACATTTATTCCAGACTTAGGCACCCATGACAAATTATTAAAAAAGTGCAATCCAATACAAACAGTGCCAAACTAACAAAAGAAGTCAGTCCCCAAAATCCAACTTTTCCACCTCAGATCTCAGGAAATCCTGTTCTCCCCAAATAAAGTCCCCACCCACAAACACAAGCTCGCCATCCTCCAAAGACCTTTGCAAATTGGTCGGCTTTGAGGTATATCATAAAGGTACACAAGATTCTGGAGTTATTCCTGTCAAGTGCAATAAATAGCATTCATCTAAATAAATATTAGTGTGAATACAATTGGGTTTAATTCTTTCTTAAAGCCTGATCTGAAGCCCACTGGAAATCAAAGTAAGCAGAGACTCCAATTAATTTTACTGGAGTTTGGATTAGGCAGGCACTTAGGTCCGGATGCACAAAAGGAGTTAGGCATTGCAATGCATCACAGTGACATAGCTACCTCCTTTTGCAGAGGGAAGTGTTGTTAAGACAGTGGGAGGGCACTTTCTTGTCGACTTAGAGTGTCTCCTCCACAAGCACTACAGTTCACCACTTTAAGTACTGTAATGTAGATGTAGTCTAAGTCTAGACTGCGGGGAGATAATTAGCTCTGCTAGTAATTCACAGCTGGAAACTTTCTTTGCAGTTAGGCATCTTTGTTGTTTTGGCAAGAACAGTGTGGGGTCATGGGAAGAGACCCTCCCTCAACATTTAGCCCAGCAGTTAGGGTACTCATCAGGGACATGGGAGATATCTGGTTCAATTCTGCCTTCCACCTGAAGGGTAAAAGGAATTTGAATAAAATCTGCCACCTTTCAGGTGAGTGCTCAACCATTGGGCTGTGGGATATTCTGATGTAAAGGTATGTCTACACAACAGGATTATTCTGATTTTACAGAAACCGGTTTTTGGAAACAGATTGTATGAAGTTGAGTGCACGTGGCCATACTAAGCACATTAATTCGGTGGTGTGCGTCCATGTACAGAGGCTAGTGTCGATTTCCGGAGCGTTGCACTGTGGATAGCTATCTCATAGCTATCCCATAGTTCCCACAGTCTCTCCTGCCCATTGGAATTCTGGGTTGAGATCACAATGCATGATGGGGCAAAAACAGTGTCGCGGGTGATACTGGGTAAATGTTGTCAGTCAATCCTCCCTCCGTGAAAGCAACGGCAGACAATCATTTTGCACCCATTTCCCTGGACTGCCCTGGCAGACGCCATAGCATGGCAACCATGAAGCCCGTTTAGCTTTTTTCACTGTCACCGTATGTCTACTGGATGCTGCTGACAGACACGGTACTGCAGCGCTACACAGCAGCATCCCCTGGCCTTTGCAAGTTAGCATAGACGGTTACCAGCCCGACTGTACGGTCTGCTGCCTTGCAAGTTGATAATGACTGTTACCAATCATACTGCACCGTCTGCTGCTGTCATGGGTGCTCCTGACTGGCCTCGGTGAGGTCGGCCGAGAGTGCATGGACAAAAATGGGAATGACTCCCCAGGTCATTCCCTTCTTTAAGTTTTGTCTAATAGAGAGTCAGTCCTGCCTAGAATATCAGGCAAGCCTACTAAAGAACCAGAAAGGCAAACAGCCACTCCGAGTCAGAGCCCCAGACATCCCACAAAAATGATGAGCTGCATGCCATTCTAGGGGGTGCCCTGCAACAACAACACCCGTTGCTTCCCTTCTCCCCCACCCCTCCTGGGCTACCGTGGCAGTTATCCCCCCATTTGTGTAATGAAGTTATAAAGAATGCATGAATAAGAAACAACACTGACTTTATTGCCTCTGCAAGCAGAGATAAAAGATGTAGAGGGGTGGGGGAAGCAGCCTCCAGCTGCTATGATATTCCAGGCAGGACTGAATCTCCATTAGACAAGGCTTAAAGAAGGGAATGACCGGGAGTCATTCCCATTTTTGCCCAGGCGCCCCCGGCCGACCTTATCAAGGCCAGCCAGGAGCACTCACGGGCTGATGGTGACAACCGATATCAGTCATATTGTACTGTCTGCCATCAGGAAGGGAAGGGAATGCTGTTGTGTAGCGCTGCATCACCGTGTCTGCCAGAAGTATCCAGTAGACATACGGTGACATTGAAAAAAGGCGAGAAACCATTTTTTCCCCTTTTTTTTCACCGGGGGGGGGGCGGGCGGGGGTGGGGAGGGGGCTGACGACATATACCCTGAACCACCCACAGACAATGTTTTTTGACCCTTCAGGCTTTGGGAGCTCAGCCAAGAATTCAAATGGTTTTTCGGAGAGTGCGGGAACTGTGGGATAGCTACAGTCGTCAGTCACCCCTCCCCCTCCGTGAGAGCATCCATTTCATTCTTTGGCTTTCTGGTTACGCTTGTCTCAGCCTCCTTAAGTTTCAGCAGCACTGTGTTGAGTTCCCTGTTGTGGCCTCTGTCCATCATAGCCTTGGAGATTTTTTTCAAAATATTTTTGGCATTTTCGTCTGTTGAACAGAGTTTCTGATAGAACAGATTCATCTCCCCATACAGAGATCAGATTCAGTATCTCCCGTACGGTCCATTGCTGGAGCTCTTTTTTTGATTCTGGGACTGCATGGTCACCTGTGGCTGATCAGCTCACGCTGGGCAAACAGGAAATGAAATTCAAAAGTTCAGCGGGATCTTTTCCTGTCTTCCTGGCCAGTGCATCCGAGTTCAGATTGCTGTCCAGAGCGGTCACAATGGTGCACTGTGGAGTGTAGACCAGGCCTAAGGCTCACTTCATCTCTCTTGTTGAACCTGCTGCACTGCAGATGAATAGTGAATGGCAGCCATTTGAGCAGAGAGATTGTTTCTTGGATGACTGCTCTAGCCATCAGACTACAGAGACATTCTCATGCTTGTGCATATGTAAGAGAGAGAGACAAGGTGGGTGAAGTAACACCTTTTATTGGATCAACCTCTGTTGGTGAGAGAGAAGCTTTCAAGCTTACACAGAGTTCTTCAGGTCTGGGAAACATACTGAGTGTCACAGCTAAATACAAGGTGAAAGCATAAGCAGTTAACACATATTTCAAGGTGAAGTGGCCAGTTACACCTCCCCAGTCATGCATGGAAAGGGGAAGCTCAGGGAGGAGTTTTAATGGATTATAGATTGTTGTAATAAACCATAAATCCAGTGTCTGTATTCAGTCTATGATCTTTGAGAGAGAAAGGGCAAGAGTGAGAGCACACAAGCATGAGAATGACGCTATAGCCTGGAGGTAAGAGCACTCATTAAAGATGTGGGAGACCCAAAAATCAAACTGGGGTTTGAACTGGGGGCCTCCCAACCTCCTGGGAGAGTATCCTAACCACTTTGCTAAAAGTTATGAGAGTAGTCCTCCCCTTTGTTGTACTTTTTGCCTTAACATCCTCTAAGCACACCTATTGGATTGGGCCCCAGACTTGGCTTAGGAGGCCAGACGTTAATCATCCTCCCATGGTTTGTGAATAGCTCTGGGTCTTGGGCAAGAAATAGATATCCAGGCGCTTAGAGGGAGGCAGCAGGGCACCTACTCAGAAGAAGAAACGTAGGTAGCTAGGAAACTTTTACTGTAAAAATTTAGGTGCTGAGTTATTTAGGAATCCACAGGGTTAGGTGTCAGCTGAATGGGAATTGTGTGCATCTTAGTGGAGCCTAAAACTGGTACTTAGGTGCAGGGACTATAGGGATACGGAATGGTAAGAAGGCCTAACTCCTTTTGTGTATCCAGGCCTCAATCTCTAGGTCGGATGAGGATGAGAGACAATGCTCGGAATTGCCTACCAGCAGCCATTTGGAACAAACTGAAGAACCGGTACTGATGTGCTCCAAAAGGAACCATGTATCATCCTCATTAGTAGAGAAAAAGATAATTATGTGAGGTCTCCCAAGCGAGAGAGTCAGGAAAATGGGATCCTAAAATCACTTCACCATAAGAAACAACCCTATTCCAAGTGCCCTTTCCCATACTTATTTATATTTGATTACTGTATACATAGTCCTTAGTATAGAGCTAGACTTTATGAATTACTCTACATCTATAGCTCTAATAAATGTAAATGGAGAGTATTTTAATGCTCCCATTCTTTACCTGTAGGGGGTTGCACACATTGTAGCTTCTGTAGGCTGAGCACACTGCACCCACACTGCGCTTCTTACACTCCTCCATTCCTCCCCCCAGCCCCCACAAGCACCTTATATGCCACCTTCCCATGCCCATCCATTTCAGGGACTCTCTGCTAGTCCCATCCCCCCCTCCCTCATGCCAGGGGTTCTGTGTGTGTCCCCCATTCCGCTCCCGGTCTTTGTGTTCCTCCTCATCCCATCTCCAACTCCCAACACCACCACTACAGTGTCTGCTCCCCCTTCCCAGGGCTCCTCCTCCTTCTCTTACCATCTCTCCTCCCCAGTTCTTGCTTTCTTTTACCCAACTCTACTCCCCACCCCTGGGTCTCTGCTTCCATGCCCACCCAATCCCCCTCTGGGACACTACTTCCCTCATCATCACCACTCCCTCATCCCCAATCAATTCCTTGAAAGTTCCTCCTTTGCCCCTCATCCACTCATCCATACTCTGGGTCTTGGTTTTTCCCCCTTTGCCTCCATTTCCCTCCATCCACCCCCTCCCATTTCTCTCCACTCCTGATTCTACCACCGCAGCCCAGACCCCAGACATTGCCAAATCCCCATTTTTCCTCCCACCATTACCTATCCTCTGGTCCCTCCTGCTTCTCCCACTGGATCCCCACTTCTCCCTCATCCCCTATTCCCATTTTCCCCCTACAAGCCCTCCCTGTAAAGCTCTCTTATTTCTGTTACAGTCCGGGCTATGCACAATGTCCCCATGTGGCAAGTTAAGCTGTTGCCTCTGATATATGTACGCAGTAAGGAGGCAGAGACAGAGAATTTCCTTTGCCTGCAGCACCAGAGCAGTGTGGGGGCCCTGATTTCCCAATCTGTTGCAAAAATTAATTTGTGCCCACGGATGCCTGGAACATTCCCTATAATTCTGGAATTGGTGGGATGTAGTGTTTCAAAGTTATTGTGTTACAGACAAATAGATGACAGAAAATTGCCATTGAGTTGAGCACTACACCTCACTTTGCTTGGTCAGTTGTGCTGGGCAGCTAGTCTTTTTGTCTTAAATAATTTTATAACTCAAGATGTCCCTTTTCCTTTACCTACTATGTTAAGTTTTCATTTTATAAAACACCATTTTCTTTTCTCTGAGATCTGAAATATTTCTATTCTGTAGTTTCTCATTTTAAAAAATGTTTTAATGTAAATTTATTCAATATATAAAACTTAAAGTTTTAATTTTGCTTTAAACTTGCCAAACAACATGAGATGAGTAGATGTGATAACTGGAATTCTGTGGTAACACATACTTTCTAATAAGCCTCTAAAACCTGAAAAGTTAGTTATGTGTGCAGGAGAAAATAAATCCATAATTCAGCTACCTGGAAGATATCTTGATCAAAGACCATGTTTCTTTTCCCTCTGAATACCATATTTTAAGTTTTTCAAAATTTAAAGAGACTTTGTTTAAAAAGATCACTTACGCAAGCATTTGAGGTTTGGGGGAGCTTTCATACCAGGAAACAGATGAAGCTGAGCTGCAGGATGTGCTGCCTGGCTGTTTTGTTATTGCATCAGAATTGCTTTTTGAAGAACATATAACACTGCAAGGAGAGTCTCTCAGCACAGAGGGAAAAGACAAACAACCAGGAGTACAGATAGGAGCCATATTCATTCCATCCCGTAGATGTTCGCTGTCAATCCTTTCAGATCTCAAAGCTTTTTCTTCCATTAGACCAAAGTCAGCATTTGTATCTCCATCTAAAATATTACTATCATCCGTTTCCTCATAATACCCATTTTCAACCATTTCTTGATCCTGCTCCTCCTCCTCCTTCTGTTGTGAAGAGCCAACAGTTTGTTTTTCAGATGTTTCCTTTTGAGGACTATCAGGATTGCTGTTGTCAGTAGGGCAAATATCAGAAATATCTGTACTGCTTGTAGAGCCAAAGTAGTTTTCTACAAGACCTTGTTTTACAATATCGATACTGCTGGTTGATGAGGGATGATTTGCATCTGGGTGAGTCTCACTTTCAACTGTTTGCAGTTCCTCAATTGTTTGCCTTAATTCTAAAGGTTTGTTATATTGTCCCTCATTTGTTTTCTCTACATTACACTTAGCATTACTAGATACTGAACCTGAAACAACACATGGTTCTCCCAGATAAATAACTTCTGAATGCAATTCAGTTTCTCCTTCTGTAGTGTTCTGTTGCCTATTAAGGTTTTGAGAGTCCTTAAAAACTGTGTCAAAGTTTGCACATGAGCTGTAACTTTTCATCTCAGTTGATATATTTTCATCTGAAGCAACTAACTGGAAAGAATCTTTTAAGTTTGAAAGCGAGGAATGCAAAGAGACAGTTTCATTGTCTGAATACCCTGAAAATACAACGGACTGTTGCTGTAAAATGATATTTGATTTTTTACTGTCATCACATTTTGACAAATCAGTTGTTCCCAGATCTAAAATAGTTTTGCTGTCACTTAGCTGACATTCAGGTACAAGCGATATCTTTGAATTTTCATCAGGTGAAAGCTCATCATCATCTGACGGTAGAGAGTTTATGGATGTCAGGGATGATTGTATTTCACTCAGTGCACTAGTACTTTCAGTACAATAACTTTCTATTGCATTTTTTATGTAATCTGGTTTTAGTAAAAGCTGAGGAAATAGTCTTTCACTGTTGTAAGCACTTTGCCCTTGACTGGTCTCAAAAAACACATCAGGGTTGGAGTGTGTTGCAAAAGAGCTTGGTTCACTTTCTACACCTGAATCTGAAAACCTAGATGAGGCATAAGTGACACTAACATCTGGTAACTTAATCGTGTCTCCACTTATGGCAACATTAGTCTCTTTTGTAGAAAGAGCAGAATGATTGCTTTTTACTCTTGTCAATGCATCTCCAGTATGTTGGATGTTAGTTTCTTGCACATCATCCTTTTCAAGCACCAGTACCTGTTCCCCGGAGTTAGCTTTACTTCCAGATTCTGCAGTCTGAGAGCTGGGCATCTGTAAATTGTCTCTATCTTGCAGAAATTCTGTCCATGATCCAATACGAACATTAACGTTCTCCCCTTCGTAAGGATTTTTGTTACTTGGTTTGACTTCAATTGTCCTCACTCCTGATGAGGTTGGCTGACATCCAGGACAACCTTCAACTGTGCTTAAAGGTGTCAAGATGCTATCCACCTGTGTAACTCCAGTACCTGCCTAGGAGATATTAAGTCTGCCAAAAATGGTGGAATTTGCACAATGAGAGCTCACAGGGCTAAACTGGCTTTGCTGAACATGGTCAATTTGGGCAGATTTTTGTTCAGTTCTAGATGACACATATCTAAGTTCTTTCTGACTTATTTGCCTCGTGCAGGTCCTTGTGTCACAAGCAAAGCCACCTATTGCAGGATCGAGTCCTTTCTGATGAGATGAAGGCCTGCCTTCATAGCATTTAGAGACGTCCTCTGGTGCTGTGTTTTTCAAACATTTGTAGCCTACCAAGATCACGGAGTCCTTAGAGTTCTGTTTTACTATTTTTTTTGTGTTTTCAGTTTTCACTGTTTTCATTAGTTTAGTAACCTTAACTTTGGATTTATTTATATCTTCATTTTTCCCTTTCAAAGACTTTGTTAGTTGCTTTTCACTTTCTGAATGCCAAATGTTGGAGGCACCTGCAGGTCTGATTTTCAACTCTGGGCTAGAAAAACCAGCTACAAAACCTTCTTCGGCCTCAAATTTATCCAGCTTATTGGACTCTGACTTCTGAAGATTTTCAGTTGCCAACCAGGGTACATCCAAATCTTTTACACACAAAAAAAAAAAAAGTGAGAAAAGAAAAGTACAGTTATAACAAGATTATGCAAATTACTAAAGCTATACAACTTTCCTTACAAAATTTAAAAAACTTTACAGCTATTCAAAATATAAACTAGATAAACTTTTCAAGGGAACATTTCTCTACAGCTAGAAAATATACACAAAAATATACCTACTTTTTCTATAACTTTACTTACAGCATATTCTAACTGACATATGTTCAAAGGAAAAACATACAAGCTTGTATTTACCTTCAGTAATGGAATCTAAATACCGATCTTCAAAGATTATAGGTAATGAGTTCAGGTCTCCATCTAATTCACTGCATTCAATAGGAAGAGGTGGAAGAGAACTGCAGAAAGAGGTGTTTTTGATAGCTGTACACATCTGTAGATGACTCTGAGCACTGAAAAATATTACCTTGCATTAAGAGAATTATAAGAGAGGACGGTAATCCTACACAGTAAATTGTTACTGTTAATACTTAAACAGAATACACTAAATCTAAACCCATATTAAATTAGTTACACAAGTACGTACAAGGCATTTTTGTAATCTGAAGCATATTAAAGATAACACACCTGTGATATACGTTGTACACTACAAGCTGTTTCTGTGCATTTAGCAACACGATTTGGAAAAGTAATATAAAAAGCCTCAATATATTCTATTTCAAGTTACTCACTGTAGTTCTTGATATGCAAGAGCAGCTTGCCTTGGATGCTCAAGACAAAAGAATGCTTCAGAAAACCTTCGTACCTGAAAGATTCCAACCATTACAATTAGCAAAATAAGAATTCTTTTTACACAGAAAAATCAATTTAAAAAAACAACAACATTGCTATGTCACAATGTCAGTGTCGCGCATGAATAAACAGTAACATCATCAAGTCATCAAATTTCATGGACAAGAATGTCAGTTGATGTGTCTTTTTTTTTTTTTTTTCGCACTAACAGATATAGGATTGGGGCAGATACTGGTTTTGAATGGGAAGCACAGTCTTGAACAAATAGGGCAAATGTAACATGCTCAAGTTGCCTATCTAGACACATAACAGAGACATGAACAAACAAAAATTAAGATAAATTTGAATAAAAGGAAGTTTAGTTAATATCATATGAGCAAGCTCAAAAATGTATGATGGTTATCCTCAAGAGTGGAAACTCATCAAACATTCTTCAGTTCATGAGAATGCAGCAGGCCAGAACTATACAAGAGTGTGTAATTTGACCTTTTTCTGTCCCAGATTTCAAAGTGAACAAAATATAGTAGATTTTACACTGCCTTTACCATTGCTCCTGCAGTTTACAATGCCAAAAGTGCTGTGCCATTAATGATTACCCATTAAGATTTAGTTGTCAAAATACATGAATAAAATAAAGCAAATACAATACTTAGTTTTTTTTTACAGCACAAAGGATCTTATATTTACCTACTGTCAAAATACAAGAATGAAATATATGCTATTAATTTAAAAATGGAGAAGTTGGAACTGTGGAAGATATAGTAATCTATTACATGTAAAAAATTACAGTAGTGCAATGTTAATATTCCACGTGAGTACACAATAGTCAGGAACATCAGATCTCCCACATTGCACATATCATATATTAAGATATGCATATAGTAGTCTAATCAGTAACCTCAAGTCTTACATAAATGTAATGTGGGTAAATTAATATTGTTATGAGAACTTTTAGTTTTGCATCTCCTCACCGCTGTGTTCAAACACACAATTTTAATACTGCATTACAATAGATTTTACCTAGTTTGGTTGGTTTTAAAGGAGATGCAGAGAAAGGTGTTGGGATATAGAACAGCAGAGTTTCGAGCAACTCCGTATGCTATTATCTTCAGCACAAACATGTTTTATTTACTGGATTATATAATAATTGTAAGAAATGTTTGAAATCGCTCGGCCATCTAATTTGTACTTGTAGCTAATCTGTTTAACGATATTTTCTGCTACT
This sequence comes from Chelonoidis abingdonii, assembly GCF_003597395.2. Lineage (NCBI taxonomy): Eukaryota > Metazoa > Chordata > Testudines > Testudinidae > Chelonoidis > Chelonoidis abingdonii. The sequence continues at coordinate 58,143,760 of NC_133771.1, read as the reverse complement.
TTCTCCCCTCTGAGGATCTTGATCTTGATATACTCATGATCACTCTTTAGATTATACACTCTTCAGGGCAGAAGCTGTCTCATTATGTATTTGTAGAATTCAGTGGGGCCCAATTCCCAATTGATTACCCTGGGTGCCACCCTTTCAGCTACACACGTACACTAACAATCACAGCTACATACAATACAAGGAAAATCTAGTCAAGCACTACTGAGTTCTACAGCATGGGATTATAGCACTACGCAATTCATGTGTACTCACAGGCAATATTTAAAATGAAAAGCCAAAATGACTTTTTGGTTTATGTGTAAAAGCCCATTTAAATGTTATTTTCCCTGCCAATAAGTGTTCACAGTAAATATTTCTCAGGGAGAACTAGCCATATGTCAAAATCTGATTTCAAGTTTCTGTCATTAGTTTTTTTTAATGGGAAAAAATGAAAAAATATTTCTTCCCAGTTGCATAATTCAGAAAAGGAAAAAAACCCCACAGGATTTGAGTCACTTTACCACAAAATTCACCTTTAAGCTATAATCAAGCATGAAAAGGTTCAACCACAAGGGAAAGTTTTTTTAAAAAGTTATGGGGAAACGAAAACAGCAGGTTAAAAAGGAAACTGCATTGCAAACTTAACTTATGGCTTTTCTTATAGCTTTTACCAGCAGAGAAAGCTCATCTATTTTTCCTGTCACATGGAATCATATTTAAATGATACACAAATGTCCCTGGGTGTAGAAGTAGACTTTCAGTTATAATCTCTCCTTAGATCTTAAATTTGCTGCTCTGGAAGCATAAAAGCAGATCTTGGCTAGTTGGTCTTTGTTTTTATCATCAGACAAACCACACTTTCCACATCATTTCTGTAAGAGTTTGCGCTCTTTGTTCTGGAAAAATGGTTAAAGCATAGTCTAACCCAGAGATAACCCTTAGAAGGAAAAGTTAGCATGGCCTGGGAAATATGGAGAAAAGATCATGTTAATAGCTCTTCCTTGGAAGTCTGAGGAAGAGCTTGGACGGGTGTTCAAATAGGAAAGGCATAAATAAAACAAAACAAAAACTTCAATGAGACATTCCAATCAAATATCAAGGGAAAAGTTCTTTAGACAGAAACTAACTCTTCCTCTTTATCATAGGATCTGGCCCTTTCACACAAGTCTAGGACCAGCCTACCTGTGACAGGCTCCTGTAAGGGAGAACAAGCCAACTCGGACCCACCTGGAAGTGGTAGGTTTATTATTGTTTATTATTGTGGCACCCACATTCACAGAATACAGTAAAACAGTGCCTGCACTGAAGATCTTGAAATTTAGGAAAGGAACCCAGTGCATCATATTAATAAAAGTGATATTATTCAAATGATCCAAAATTAAAGTACAATTGATTTTTGTCCTAAACCAGTGATTAGAAATGGTGTGTGTGGGGGGGCTTTTAGTGGGTTATAGATTGTGGTGTATGTGGGGGGTTGTAGTGGGTTATTGATTGCTGTAATCAGCTGTAAAATCAGTGTCTCTATTTGGTCCACGATTTTTAGTGTCTAGCAAAGTTATGAATTTAAGCTTCCAGGCGTTGTTCGAGTTTCCCTTGAGGATGAGTGATTGATATAGAGTGATTGCTTTGTGAAAAGTGTTTACCCACAGGTGATTTGGTGTTTTTGTCTTTCATCATTTTTCTGTGTGAATTCATTCAAAAGCATAGCGACTGTCTTGTATCACCCACACAGATGTTATTGGGGCATTTAGTACACTGGATGAGGTACATCACAAGTTGTGACAGGCATATGCAGGACCCATGAACCTTCAAAGATTGTTGTTGTTGAATATAAAATTGTTGTGGGTGAGGATGAAATGAATGAGTTTGGGGATATGTTTGAGGTGGCTATGTGAGTGTTGTCCATTGCCTTGAAGATACTTGAGGCAGGCAGCAATGCCATCATTTTGACAGATGGTGGTGTACAGGGATTTATCACTGATGTAATGATATATCTAAGATCCATCAATGATATTTTCATGGGTCCTAAAACAGTGCACTAAATGCTTCAGTAACAACTATGTGGGTGAAACGAGACATTTAATACACTCTTGAATGCACTCTCACAGAAAAATGACAAAAAACACCAAATCACCTGCGGGGAACATTTTTCACAAAGTGCATCTGACTTCTCAGTTCTCTCATCTTCAAAAGGAAACCTGAACAACACCCGAGAGCTTAAATTCATAATTTTGCAGGTCACAAAAAATCACAGACTGAATAAAGACATTGGATTTATGGCTTATTACAAAAGTGTTACCCATAAAATGCCCCCCCCCCCACACCATTTTTTTTCCCTATGACTAGACACAAGTTAACTGGCCACTTCACCTTGAATGGTCTCTTACAATATCTGTTAACTACTTAGGCTGAACAATATGCATTAACTACTTATGCTAAACAACCTGTTTCACCTTATATTTAGCTGTGACACTCAAAATACATTTCCCAGACCCAAAGAAGAGCTCTGTATAAGCTTAAAATCTTGCCTCTTTCACCAGCAGAAGTTGGTCCAATAAAAGATATTACCTCACCCACCTTGTCTCTCTAATATCCTGGGACCAACAGAACTACAACAATAATGCATTATACACAACTGTTTATTAAGTGAATTTTAACACTTATGAAAGGAGCTGGATTAACAGCTCTAGACAGTTCTCTGTATATGTTGTTGGCAAGCTTGATCCAAACTGCCACAAACTTGACTTAAAGGGATCAGTACTTGGGATGCAATGGTAGTTCAGCCTCCATGTCTCATTGATGCTTGACTTTTATGTAGAGACCACAATAACAAGGGTATCAACTAGTGCCCAATATCCATGAGGAAATGGACAGATTATCAACTCATTTAATACATGACACCTACCAACCAGCTGATGGCAATGACTTTCTCTCATTACCAACTGTCATGGTATTTTTCTCCCAGTTTGAACTTTAGCGTCCAAAAGTGGGGACCTGCATGGACTCTTCTAAGCTTAATTCCTAGCTTAGATCTGATAGCGCTGCCACCAACCAAAATATAGTGTTTGGCACACTTTCTGTTCCCCCAAAACCTTCCCTGGGGAACCCAAGACACAAACCCCTTGGGTCTTAAAACCAGGAGAAATAAACCAGCCCCCCCCCTTCCCCCCTCCCAGACTTTCCCCTCCCTG
>NC_133771.1:58113377-58140319 GCF_003597395.2 Chelonoidis abingdonii | reverse complement strand
CAAACAGCACAAACAAAGACTTCCCTCCACCAAGATTTGAAAGTATCTTGTCCCCCCATTGGTCCTCTGGTCAGGTGTCAGCCAGGTTCACTGAGCTTCTTAACCCTTTACAGGTAAAAGAGACATTAACCCTTAACTATCTGTTTATGACACCAACTTTGGATGACTTCATAATAGAGACTTAGCTGTGAAAGGTTTTGTACTCTATTATAAATCATTTATCATGAAGTCCCCACAATTGTGTTTTATGGTCTTCCAATAAGAAATAAATAAATAAAGACCAGGGATCTTTTAAAACGAATCCTATTATTGTGGAGAACACATTGCTGCCCAGAGATGCGCAGGCAGGCAATGTGAGATTCTTAAAATTTTTCTTTTCTTAAAACTTTTCTTAAAATTTTAGTAGGGACATCAGGTGGGAAGAAGTAGTTTCAGGATGTGTTCAGGCCTAACAGAAGATGTCACTATAGAACAAAAATTTATCATTACAAAATGTTTACATACTAGATTGATTGATTTATATTATAAAAAAAAACGTTCTAATTTTAAATAATTTTCCCCCATAACCTATTTAACCAAAAACCTCATTAACTGTACATTGTAACTGTGTACACACAAACTCTCATGCAACATGACTATAGTTATTTTTGTAATGTAGCAATCAATATCTGTTGCAATTTTTAACTCAGAGGGATGATGTCTTATTAAAGGTAATCTGCAAGAACTTTAAAAAATAAAATAATTGCATTACGTGTTGAATGTCTCCAACAACAAAAATTCAACACAATTGCTTCAGTATTTATACTGCAATATCAAGACATACAATGAGCATAAAAAACAGACCCAGATGTCTTTGATAAACACTAGTATTTAGTGCACAACACAAAGTGCTATATTGTGCATCCCAGAATTAGGTTTCAAGTACACAGTCAAACATTCTCTGAAATCGATGCTCATAAATTTACTATTTCTTTTTAAATTTTAGGTTCCCATAACTCCAGGATTGTTGGCTGCTGCTCCAATGATATGTGAAGAGCAGATTGTCTTCTATGGACTGTAACATGAACCAAAGTTTTCTGCTCAATCCTGCAGCCAACCTATATGGGGTTCAATTAAGTGGACATGGATTTTTGGTTATTTTTCATTAAAAGGCATGTGTTTGCACACTGTTTCAGAGAAACAGGTTTTTTAAAATCTGTTGATACAGAAAATGATAAAAAATCAACTTTGCAAACCAGTGCTCTATAAACTTAAAAAGCTCCATTTAACTGCCCCCTACAAGTTGGCTCCAGGAGGGTTTCCTAGTTGATGGTATATCACTCAATTCATGCCCAACTGTGGCCAAAGAGCTAGACCAGGGGTAGGCAACCTATGGCATGTGTGCCAAAGGTGGCACAAAAGCTGATTTTCAGTGGTACTCACACTGCCTGCTTCCTGGCCACCGGTCCAAGGGGCTCTGCATTTTAATTTAATTTTAAATTAAACTTCTTAAACATTTTAAAAACCTTATTTACTTTACATACAACAATAGTTTAGTTATATATTATAGACTTATAGAAAGAGACCTTCTAAAAATGTTAAAATGTATTACTGGCACGCAAAACCTTAAATTAGAGTGAATAAATGAAGACTCGGCACACCACTTCTGAACGGTTGCCGACCCCTGAGACAGACCCAACAACTTGAGTTTGTCAGGCCTAAAACAAAAAGAAAAGTTTAATATTACTTATGTCCTGCATTCCCCTTTCACCTTTGATGTCTGGATACTGCATCTACTGTATGGGAACCTTAAAATTTTGTTTTAAAAATACTTGCAGATCACTTTAAAAAAGAGATGAGATTAGCTTAGTTCTTTTTAGCTATAAAAAGGGTCAACTTCAAGTACAGAGCTGTCACTTCAGAAACATGGCAGAGTGTGCATCCTTCCATATGACCCTACATTGTGGATAACACGGAATTATTCCATCCCAACTTGGGGCTGTGAATCTGGATTTGCATCTCTGGGAAGTATATTCCTGTAGCTACGTTTGAAGATTTAAAAGTTTGGTTTTCTACCAAAAAAGTAAATTTGAGCAATGTTTATGCTCAAAAATGATTCTGAGGTCAAAAGTAGCTTGAAAGCACAGTCATTGCTCAACTTCAAAAGACAGAACCCAAAGCAGGACCATGTAGTAGCAAATGACTTTATTAGTACACAGTACAAGTTCCTTTTAAATACATCATATCCCAAATGGATATAAAAAGAATATAAAGATAAAAACACTACTGTAAAACCATACAATGCTGTCAAAAATATGGAGGGGACCTCTACAGAAACTCTGTGGGACATTACAGTGGAGTGGAAGCCGGCAGGGATAGGGATCATGGGAAAAAATGTTTTTGATGATGTGTCTATCTCAACCCAGTTAATGGGGTGTTCAGCATATATGATGAAGTAGACTGAAATTACCTAAAATAAGTGCATCAATATTTAATTTTCAAAGATAACTGAGCTAGAAAGATTAAAAAAAATTAAAATCAGAGGATATTTAAAAACAAGATACTGCACATACAAATCATTACCTAAAATATTTTATCTTTAACATCAGGGCTGAGGTAGAGAAAAAAAAATTATGTTTTTGTATTCTTATTATACACACAGTCTGTAAACATCGACATACTATCTGGGCTTTAATACAGCTATTTCTAAGTAAGAGCATCTTCCCCTTTATGTCCAACCTCAGAAATAATTTGGAGGATCCTCACTATTGCTACTGATTTTACATGGAAGGTGCTCAGATACTACGGTGATGGGTGGCAGTGTAAGATTAGGATAGATACATAGTTGGGTGGGGTCATCCAACTACTAATAAAATATCCTCCCTACAGAATGAGTTTTGCATCAAGATTCAAGGCTTAGTCTGTCCATGAAAAACCAGTTCCACAGCCATGAGTTCTTTCATTAAGAAGGCAGAATATCCAGCTCTTGTGTTAGGTATACCCTGGACTCAATCAAAGTGTCCCCGATAACCATAACTGTGGGGCTCAAAGAAAAAGGTTTTTGAGACAGCTGGGTCAAAGGCCAGCCAATGCTTTGTAGAGGACTAGAACCTTGAAATGGACTTTATGTTGGATAGGTAACTACTGTAATGTATAAAGCCCTGGTATAATGTGGTCTGATGGGCCAACGGATCAGCTGCAAAGTGTTTTACCAGCTGCAGCTTCCAGATGACTTTTTGTTTATCCCAGATATAGTGCATTACAATAATTTAGCATGAATATGACAAAGTCATGGATCACTGTGGTTAAGTCTCATTCAATAAGGTCTGACACTGTTTCCTGATCAGCTATAAACAGAAGAGGTTTCTAGCTACTCATACTATTTCAGAGTCTACACTCCAATTTTGCACATAACCTTGATAAAAGGGATGTAAAATACTAAACAGTTAAACCGTTAACCCCCAGCCTGGCTGTCCGGAGCAGCCCCAGCTGTGCTGGCCCGCCAACTCCAGCCCTAGGCCAGCTGAAGCAGCCCCAGCCTGGCCCGCCAACTCCATCCACTGGGCTGGCCCTCCAATCCTATTTCCAGCTGTCCTGCCAAAGCAACTCTGTCACCCAGGCTGGCCGGCCAGAGCAGCCCCTCTCGCTTTAATCAGTTAACCTATTAAACAACATAATTATAATAATTTAAATGGTTAACTTTTAAAACAGATATTTACCTCCCTACTTGATAATTGAAGAGAGGAGGGAGAAAATATCTTCATTTGAGGTTCCGGTCATAGTTTTTGCTTATTCTTGAAAATATTTTACTCTTAACCAGTATCACCTCTGTTTTGCCCAAAATAAGCCCAAGGCAGATGCTTTTCACTCATATTCTAGGTTGTTTCTGATTTGTCTCTTCTTTTCTAAGATTTCCCATAATAGGCTTCTCTCTTTAAGAAGTTATGAATGCTATCATTCCTTAAGCTGCACATTTTCATTCATGACTGGCAAGGAATGCTTACGTGCAACAGCAAAGTACAATAGGTAGACCAGCTAGGTAGGACTCCTGAAGAAAAATATATTATTCTGCACAACTGCTACCTCTCCTGAGCCTGAAATTTATCTTCTAAGCTGGCTTTCTTATTCAGAAATGTAATTAATTGCTGTTTTGTAGTAAACATATGTGTCTTTTAATTACTGTATATACTCGTTCATAAGCTGAATGTTTTTAGTAAAAAAGGGAAGCACCAGAGAATGGGGTTGGCTTATGAATGGGTACAGAGAGGGAGAGGTGGGACATACCCCCTACCCCCAACAGAGGGGGCAAGGAGAGGCAGCACAGCCAGAACGGAAGAGGCGGGGCCAGAGTCTCTCCACTTCTGGCCACGCTACTCCCCCCCAGCCTCCGAAGCAGCTGCAGCTCCGGGGCTGGCAGGCTGCAGCCATGCCACTTGGCCCTGCTCCCCCAGAGCAGGCTGTGGCCGCGCCATCCGGGCACTGGAGCACACTGTGGCTGTACCACCTGGCCCATCCAGCTGGAACATGCTGCGGCCGTGCCGCCCGGTCTGGCCCATCGGAGCAGACTGTGGCCGCGCTGCCCAGCCTGCTGGAGCAGCTCCACCCAGGTCAGAGACATCCTTCCCAGCCCTCCCCAGATAAGATGGGAAAGGATGGTATGCGGAGAGTGTGGGCGTCCCAAAGGGATGGTATGGGGAGAGTGTGGGCGTCCCAAAGGGATGGTATGGGGAGAGTGTGGGGGCCCCGGGATAGGGATGGGGTCATGTGGAGGGTGGTCACAGGGGTTACTCCTCTGACTCCCAGCTTCACCCTCTCAAAAAAATTCCCCACCAGTTGCTGTCCTGGCCCATCACAATAAGCAGCTGGCGCGCCGGGACACTTTGTTTACTTAGGTTTACCTTCGTGCCTCCAGACGCTTGAGGTAAACAAACCATCTCAGCCCACCAGCAGCTTATCCTGATGGCCCGGGAACCAAAGTTTGCTGACCCCTGAATTATAGGGTTGGCTTATAAACGGGTTATAAAATATTTCCATTTTTACTTACCCATTTGGGGGGGAGGGCTGGCCTATAAATGAACAAGCTTATGATCAAGTATATATGGTACTTTTAAAATCACATTTCACCAATTAGCATCAATAATTTAATCCACAATTATAAATGCAGTACAAAAGATATATTCAAAAGTTCTACTCTTCTGATTTTCACAAACATAGCAGAAAAAAGTAGAATTTGTTATCTCATTGAAAACCTACCAGTTTACAGATTAAAAGCTCCTCAATAACGCTTTAAAAGAATTTGTTCTACTTCATGCTCAACTGTCAGGTTCAATACTTACCCTCAGTGTGTGATGTTCTTGTGCTAGTAAAGCTGTGACTTCCTCCTGCAAGGTAATGATCTCTAGAAATTGCCCCCACAGAGCCATCAGAAGAGAGCAAAGCTGTGCAAGATTCATGTTTATAAGTTCTGCCAGTTCATCAGGATTTTCCATTTTCTGAAGTTAGGAAAAAATATTCTTACTAAATCTATAAATGCTTGTTTATAAATGTTGCCTTCACATGTACACAAAACTAATGAAATAAACTCAGTTTCATATGGTAAAATATTTACCCTTACAATAATTCTACAAAAAAAGAACTCTTAAATTAAAGCTTTTTTGTCCAAACATCAAAAACAATTCATTTCATTTAAAGTTACAATACTAACAGAACACTTTTTGTGTGGTTTCAGATATTACCCTGGAAAGTCTTTTAGAATCAGGTCACATCGTCTTACATTACAATAAGAACTTGACTCGTGTCAACTGTAATTTTAAAATGAAGGCCAGGTTATATCCACTGTACTTGGTAGGGTTCTAAACTACAGCGTCAAGTACAAAAACTAGGAATCAGGAATTAGAAACATGACACTAACAAAACTTGTGTCACAGCCAATGATGGGTATTGTGAGGATAAAACTGAGATATTGATGCTATTTTACAACTAGTTTAAAACAAGAGTAATCTCCTCTCCAGAACTGACCCCACTGATTATGACTGTGTGGTACTTGTATTTTTAAGTCAGTTTGCTTCCTCAAGGCCCACTCTCACGAGGTGTTAATGACCTCATAGAACCAGGCCCTCACAAAAGAAAGACACATAGGAAATGAGTCTTTCCTTCTTCATAGTTTACTGCATCCCTCAGACAGTCTCTTGTAGCATGGCTCCATTAGAGTTAAATGTAATTTGAGTGCTAGGGATGGCGTCTTTGGTTAGTATTCCCCACAATAAGGGATCTCAATATTTCACTACTTTGTATATTTTAACACTAATCTAAACTGATCTCAAAATACAGCACCATACATTAAAATTGCTATTGGACCAGCTGCATGTTCTTGAAGCCCTACTATAAACATATGAATGGCAGGAGAAGTAGTAAGAGAAGGTAAGTGAGGTGAGAAATGACCAAGGTACTGAGGCAAAGGTTTTAGCAGCGGAGTTTGTAAAGAAAGAGCTGATTTTGGTCACGTTACAGAGAAAGAAGAATCAGGAATTACATGTAGTGTGATAATGCACAAGTCCTCCCTTCTTCAGTTCCTTCCCACTATTTGTTGCTCTCATTTAACATTTTGTCTGAACTTTAGGCTGCATGTACTTCAGGGCACAGCCCAGGCTGAAGGAGGGGGAGAGGCAGGATAAAGGTAGCTTCCATCTATCTCTGTGCCTCCAAGATTCTGTTTTGGGGGCTAATACTGACCATAGTGTAATTTAGAGAAGTCTAATGGGTTGCTCTAATTTTACCTGGCTGGTTATGGGTTGTTTTGCAGAATTGGGCAGAACTGCCGAAGCAGAGTGTGCTCCAATCACCTCCTTTCTTGCCCCACAACCCTGCCACATTCTGACACTGTGAGGCAGGCAATTTAGGGCTTCATCTACTGGTCCTATATGCTGCCCTTCCCCAGGAAGCTCTTTCTGACCTCTGTAAACCACTGTAGCAGCACAGAAATCATAGCAATGAAGGCTTAAAAGGGACCTCGAGAAGTCAACAAGTCTAGCCCCTGAGCGGAAGCAGTAAATTTAGACTCTCTCTGAAAGGTGTTTGTCTAACCTATTCTTAAAAACTTCCAGTGACAGGGATTCCAAAACCTCCCTTGGAAGCATATTACAGAGCTAAATTACCCTTCTAGTTAGAAAGCTTTTCCTAGTATTTTACCTAAATCTCCCTTGCTGCAGATTAAGCCTATTACTTCTTGTCATACATTTAGCAGACAGGGAGAACAACTTATCACAGTCATCTTTATAACAACCCTTAACATATTTGAAGACTTATCAGGTCCTCTCTCAGAGCTGGTCTACACTACGGGGGGAAATCGATCTAAGATACGCAACTTCAGCAACGTGAATAATGTAGCTGAAGTCCAAGTATCTTAGATCGAATTACCTACCGTCCTCACGGCGCGGGATCGATGTCCGCGGCTCCCCATGTCGACTCTGCTACCGCCATTCGGGTTGGTGGAGTTCCGGGATCAATAGGAGCTCATTCGGGCATTGATATATCGCGTCTAGATGAGACGCGATATATCGATCCCCGAGAAATCGATTGCTACCCGCCAATACGGCGGGTAGTGAAGACGTAGCCAGTCTTTTTTCCTCAAGACTAAATATGCACAGAGGGTTTTTTTAAACCTTTCCTCAGAGTTATTTTTTTCTTAACTCTTTATCATTTTGTTGCTTTCTTCTGGACTCTCTCCAGTTTTTCCACATCCTTTCTAAAGTGTGGTGCCCAGAACTTGATACAATACTCCAGCTGAAACCTCAGCAGTGCCAGGTAGAACTGGACAAGTACCTCCCATGGTTTACATAAGACACTTCTTTTAATACACCCCAGAATGAAGTCAAATTGTTGATTCATATTTAATTTGTGATCTACGATAACCCCCCCAATCCTTTTCAGTAGTACTGCCATCTAGCCAATTATTTCCCATTTTGTAGCTGTGCATTTGATTTTTCCTTTCTATATGTAGTGCTTTGCACTCATCTTCATTGAATTTCAGACCAATTCTCCAATTTGTCAAGGTCCTTTTGAATTCTAATCCTGTCTTCCAAAGTCCCTGCAACCTCTCCCAGTTTGGTGTCATCTGCAGATTTTATAAGTATACTCTCCACTCCATTATTCAACTCATTAATGAAAATACTGAATAGTACTGGACTCGGAGCTGACCGCTGTCAGACCTTATCAGATACGTCCTCCAAATCTGACAGTAAACCATGGATAAGTACTCTTAAGTAAGGTCTTTCCACCAGTTGTGCGCCCATCTTACTGTAATTTCATTTAGACCAGTGCTGCTTAACCTTTCCATACTACGCACCCTTTTCAGAAATCTGAAGCCTGAGCCCCACTTCCAGGGACTGAAGCATGTAACTTAGCTTGACAGGCCCCCCTGTGGTGTAGGGCCCAAGGCAATTGTCCTGCTGCTACACCCTAATGCTGGCCCTTCACTGCAACCCCATTAAATCTGTCTCGCAACCCCTTAGGGGTCATGACGCTCATGCTGAGAAACACTCAACTAAATGAGTTGATGTACCCCGGAAGACCTCTGCATACTCCTAGGAGTATGCGTATTCCTGGTTGAGAACCACTGGTTTAGACCACACTTCCCTAGTTTGCTTATTAGAATTTCACATGGGGACTTTGCTAAAAGTCTTACTAAAATCAAAATATATAACACCTCTACTGCTCCCACTGCCGCCCCTCCCACCCCCAATTCATGAGGCCAGTAACCGTGACAAAGAAGCAAATTAGGTTGGTTTGTCATTATTTGTTCTTGACAAATCCATGCCGGCTATTCTTTATAACCCTATTATCCTCCAGGTGTTTACAAATGGATTATTTAATAATTTGTTCCAGTATCTTTCAAAATATTAAAGTTAGGCTCACTGCTCGGTAATTCCTCTTTGTTCCCGTCTCCACTTCTCTGGGACCTCACCCATCCTATATGAGTTCTCTAAGATAATTGTTAAAAGTTCCAATATTCCTGCAGCTAGTTCCTTAAGCACCTTAAGATGAACTTCATCAGGCTCTGCTAACTTGAATGCATTTAACTTATCTAAATAGTCTAACTTGTTCTTTTCCTATTTTGGCTTCCATTCTTTCCACTTTGTTGTTAATATTAATATTGTGTTCAGCACATAGGTGGCTGGAATCTGGTCTTGTGGTGTGTTTGTGGGGAGGGTGTAAGTGTAAAACATCCAGCATGCTTTTGAGGGTTTAAGGAGTAAATAATTCAAAGTAAAAAACTTCACAGAGATTTTAATCCTGAGAGATAGGAAAATACTGGTACTTTCAACAGTCAGAAAAAAAGAAAGAGGAGGAAAAGATAAAAGGTTCCATTTGGGGAAAGATTAGTTTAAGATGACAGTGGGACAAGCCAAGAGGAGATATCTTGGAGACACAAGACTGGAGAGAAAAGAAAAAGGACAGAGATTTGGTAATCATTTAGATGAGGATGAGAGAAGAGATGGGGAACAGAGACAGAACCTCTAAGTGATACTAATGGATAAGAGAACAGGGGAAAGGAAATGATGACACACTTCTGAAGAAGATTACATGGTGTTCACTGCAATGCAGGGGAAGCCAGAAGAATGCAGCGGTGAGGAAGCTAAGAGAGGATCTAAGGAAGAGAGGTGTGGTCAGCTATGCCCAAAGAAAGAAAGAGATGAAGAAGACTACATAAATTTAAGAAGCTTTCAGTATGTGAAGCAATGTTGGCCTGTGAAACACTTCCAAGTGGTCCAGAGAGAGCTGCCTAGTCACATGGTGCTGACTTTCCTTGTTTCTAGCTTTCACATCATATTAAATACAGGAAAAGATTTATTTTTAGCTAATATTTCTTTGTAATCTAAGCTACACTGCTGTATGTAACTGCCTCAGTTATGCTATTTAGAATGAAGGAGAAAGTGGACTGCATATTCCTGAATAACAGAGGAGATGGACCACACTAAGAAAATATTTGTGAACTCCTGCTTTAAGCTTTAGGAAAGGAAATACAAAGGCATACTTGAAATTGTGTGTGTATTAGCAAAATAAGGAAAGTTGAGTGAATGAAAGTAGTGAGGGAGACTGGGAGGTTGGGCAGTTGTGGGATAGCAGAATGAAAACATCAGAACCTGGGGAGGAGATAAAGTAGAAGAAGAGAAGGCTGTTGAGAGAAAATCTTGTTTTTTTTTAATTTTCTCAGATTCTAGGCAGAGAAGGATTAGAAAGAGAAGACATCTTAGAAGAGAGTAGAATGTAAAGAAGCGTTGGTAGAGTTTGGCAGTGAAGAGTCCATCTGAAGGAGAAATATTATCAAAATTAAGACTGAGTCAGTAATCTTCTGCATTTCAAACATCACTAGTAACCGTATCTCTCAACCTGCCACAATCCATAAGTTGGATACAGCATCTCTTGGAATGAGCAACAAACAACACAGAAAATAAATTACCAAAATCAATAATTTTTCTCTGCAGCAATCTATGAAATACAGATAGAAAATAATTTGCTTTTAACTTATTTTACATTTATTATGAATAAAAGACAAAAAGTACCTTTACTTCTTCACACAGTTCTGTAAGGCGAGCTTCTACATCTATGTTCTCTGGAAAGATTAGGATGCATAGGCATGAAATTATATTTTACCAAATTCAGACCCATATTTTCCAACTTGTAGAACAAATCAACTTCCTTCATGAAGCAATTTAGCTAAAAAGACTCAAAGAAACCTTGATGTCATTTAAAGTACCACCATTAATTTGAAATCTATTACATTTCAAAATCTGAACTACAACATTTCAACTAATTATTAAGACCGCAAGTGTCTATGTTATTGTTTTTTATTTTATAATTACATTTGCCTGTTTTTTTAAAAAATCTCTCCTGTAGCTGTTTGAAAGACTTATAAAAACAATGGGAAATGAGTAACTGACAATACTGAGGGAACAGGGACACAAGATATGCTGACAAATACCCAAAGAAAATCTATTGATAAAGAGAGAAAAAAATTTCCTTTGATCTTAGTAACCTTAGATATTACCTATTACAACTTAAGGTAAAATAAGTGTGATTTTTTAATTGATATCCCTTTAAAGTAAAGCAGCACAATAGCATGGAATTGACATTTGTATTTTAGTGATTTGAAGTTCATGACTTAAATCAAGACTACGGTCATGATGATGCAATCAGATCAGTGTGGCTGGACCCCTGCACAGCATCACTCACTTCAGTAGGACTCATTCTCATGGATTGGATTGCAGGATCAGGGCCTAAGGGTTGGTTATATGATGTACATTCCTTATTTCAGGTAACACAGGCCTTGATCCCCTTCTAAATGTGAAAAATTAAGCACATAAGCAGTCCTGTTGAAGTTAGTGGGATTGCTTGCACACCTAATACTCACACGTGTAAGAGTTTTCTGGAGCTGTTCCACAGTTATACGCAGTTATTTTCTGAACGTTATAAATTGTTCATTTTTCTCAACTAAAGAAAACTTCTGGACTAAAATGCTTTCATATCAATAGACAATTTTTGAATAATTAAAACTTTAATTTATTCTTTTAAGAAGTCTGAGTAGACACTGTTTTATATGTACATAAGCATTTGTATTGTACATCTAATGTACATATAATTTGTATATGTATTTATATACTTGATAGTGTAAAACTAAACATTTTGCATAAAATTTTCTGAGGCATCTAAATGACTTAAGAGCCTAAGTCTAACTAGAAAAGGGTCCTATGCATTTTTAAAAAAATTATTCTTTAAAACTACACTTTTAAATATCTGCCAAACTGATGTTATCAGAAATATTGCAGCTCTGAAATAAATAACAATTAGAACTATTTTGTCTATACATTTGGAATGGCAGTAATTTCCTTTTGAAAGAATTTAGAGCATAACAGTAGAATCTGATCATGTGCAGGGGTGAGAATGGGACACAACCTATTTAAATAAAAAAGAGGGTAGCAACTGAATGCCAAGAACACTTACAAAACAACTACATATCTCTCATCTACTCAAAAATAATCTATTTTTAAAGAATTCTCTCAGATGTAATACCTTGTCAAATAAGTTGGCCAGGCTACCAAAGTTACCACTTTTGTTACCTTAATTCAAATTATTCAAGGCATACATATTTGTTCAAAAAGAACTACTCTTTATCATTTCAAGTTGTCAATATTGTGTAATCGCACATGAAGGCAGCTTGAAATTAGATCACAAAATGTGGATGACTAATTTATAAACATATTTCTACTTTTTGGAAATTCTTATGTGCCATCTTTACTCACACTGTTTAATAAGAATGAAGTTAGTGGTGAAATTAACAGGACTGTTTGCAGAGTAAGGCCCAGTTCTTACAAAGATTTATGCATGAGCCTTACATCAAACTCTCAATAGTCTCACTGATTTATATTGCCAGGAGATGATTTATTTCTTCAGTTGTCCTTGATTTTCATGATATTGTAGGTATTTCAAAAAATGGAATACCAGATAACTACCCTAGACTAATCTGTATACAAACACTAATTTAGGGAACATTCTGCCATCTTACTTCAGGCTGCATGAATAAGGATGTCAGAATATATCTCAAAATTAATTGCTGTGTTCAATTTGTATGGTTAATTCCATTTTTGAAACATTGCAATATCATAAAAATGAAGGACAAGTGAGGAAATACATTCTCTCAGGGAAACATGAGTTAACACAAAACTTCCTGTTATAAAATTTTCAGGATATACTTAATATTTACAGAATGACAAACATCAACTTAATTTATATCAATGGATTTCTTACAATGTTTTAGGTAAAAATGTATTTAAAATACCTATTTTCAAAAAAGCTTGAAAGTAACATCAAATGACCTAATCTACATAACTAAAAGCCTATTTCGTTTTGAGAAACCAAGCTTTCAATTTGTAGTAATGCAAGTTGTCAGAAACTTGTAAAAACCAGCAATTAAAAACAATTACATACATTCCTATAATCTAAATAGCTGATAAAGATAATTATTCCATCCTCACAACAAACTTAAATGAAAATTTGTCATCTGAGATATATTTTCAGTTGTGTGTGGTACCATGCAAATTCAGTTACTTGTGAAAAAAATTATTTGGCTTATTCAACCATCATCATTCTGAAAGCTTACCATGCGTGTCAACTGCAACCCAAAATTGATTTTACATCCCAGTTATAATACTTTGAGGAACAAGTTGAAAGATGAAACTGAAACTGTAATACTATAATTAGCTGAATATAACTAACCTTCAATCATACCACCTTATAAAGTAAAATATTCTGTATCAGTAATGTTCATCCAGCAATGATTTGATATGATTTTGCTGGATCTTTATATTATTCCAGACAAAACAGAGTCATAATACACTAGGCCTGCTAGAAGTCTCTGCACTGCCATGTAAGAGACCTGCAACTGATTTGTGGACTAGTTTCTCTCTCCCAACATCTGAGCTGGAGTGTGCTACAATATCATCCTCCCCCAACCAATTATGGAACAGTGCTGACAATCTCCAAAGAGAGAACAGTTGCAATTTAAGCTTTGAGAACTGGTTGGTTTAGAAATAAGAGAAAATAAGTCGGGAGGCTCCTGCAGAGACATGGAAGATTCCCCAGGAAGAAAATACATTCATCTTTATCATTTAGAAATTTTAAGTTGTACCAATTAATGAAGCTAAAATGAAATTCTTGTTTTCTCCGGTTATTTGATTTCAAATCAGTTGAAGCCATTTAACTAATCAATCACTTCTATTTTATTAAACAGAAAGAAACTAAACTGTGTATCAATAGTAGCTCATGGTACTGATATACAGTGCTAGATTTAGTCCAGCCACTGTTTTCACTGGAGTTCCACACATTTGCATCAGGGTTGAATTGGTCCTTAGTTTTTTTGCTCCTCCTTAGACCTGAAACAAAAATACTCTGCACTAATAATAAAAATCTAAGGGATTATATCACCTGCTTTAAAAACATACCTAGATACGCGTCTCTCTGGGTTCGTGGATATTTTCTTCTGAGAAGGCGTTCATAAAGGACCTGCATGCTGGCCTTGGCTAGTTATAAGGATTGCACACAGATGACTAGTTACTACACTCTTTTTTTTCCAATCTGTGCTTATTTGCCTTAAAGTTAGTAAGAAAGTTTATTGCTAGCCTAGAAATTAGTGCAATTAGAATAGAACATTAAAGCATATAATTTTAGTAAAGTTTCTAGATTAGGTGTTACTAATGATGTACATTAAGGATGTTTTTGAAATTTTCTAATGCCTGTTTTGTTTTTTAAAAATGAACATTGATTAAATGCTAACAATTAGGTTTATTTATAAAGTCCAATAGTATTTTGCGTATGCTGCTGCAAATACAATTTGTTTAAAAAAATACAGATCAACATTTTTAAATGAATAAAAATGTACATCATAGAATTAAGTGAACAAAAGAAATAAAATTAAAGCAAGATAAAGACATTTTATTTAAAACAAAGAACAACAATACTTTTTATGAGATCTAAAAAGGATTTAGGATTTTTTTCCCCAAAAAGCCTATTTGAATCTCAGATATAAAATATACTTTACCATGTAAAAACTCAAGATAAATAGTAACAACAAATGACAAAAATAAAACATGTATTATAGTATGTGAAAATCTAGTGTGCAGGGATTTTTTTATTTTCACAGAAGTGCAGTTGTCTCTGATTATTGCTAGTTTTTAAAGAGAACAGTCCTTGTTCTTAGCTATCAGTAATGGTTATTTTCCAGAAGCAAAAAGTGAATAATGTTAGTAATGTTAGTATCTGTATAAACGGCTTTAGTCACTGTTGTCATATAAACAGTCCAGATATAGGTATATACACAATATAACAGAACTAAGAAAAAAAATTCACAGACAAGAAAAAAGAAAAGATATTAGCATACTAAACTGTGAAGACTGAGAAAAAATTAAAACAGAAAATATCAATAAATAAAAGACGAGTCAATTGTCAAAGCACTAAATATATTATTTTTTATTATTTCTGTTCAAACTTGCAGAATCTCAAGGTAAATTAAGATTCTGAAAGTCAGTATGAGCCCAACCCACCTAACACTATGGGAATCTTTCCACTGACTTCAATGGGCCTTGGATGATACTCTACAGTTGTATTATTCAAATCCTGGATTCTATTTTATTATATATATTTTATTTTATACAATGTGTTAGGGAACTGAAGAAAAAGCTGTGATTCATTCAGGAGTTCAATCTGGAGTTTCAAGTAAGTAATTTTGGTATTCTAAGCATATCTTTACATAAAGAGTAAAACCAATAGATACTATTTGGCACATAAGGCGTTTCCTTACTAAAAGCTGAGTCATTCACATAAAAAGAGTGTTCCCCACCACAGGAAGATTAAAGTAACTGACACACAATATACTCTGCACTGTGACTATAAGCACTGATCCTGTTCTTGATTATAGAAAGCCTAGTTTCTAGTGTAAATGGTACTTTAATGAACATAAATTTTTATGCAGGAAGAAAAAGGCACTATATCAAATAGATTAGAACCTCAGAGTTATGAACACCAGGGAAATGGAGGTAGTTCATAACTCTGAAATGGTCGTAACTCCGAACAAAATGTTATGGTTGTACTTTCTAAAGTTTACAACTGAACACTGACTTAGTACAGGTTTGAAACTTTACTGTGCATAAGAAAAACGCTGCTTTCCTTTTGGGGGGGGGGTAGTTTACATTTAACACAGTACTGTACTGTGTCTGCTTTTTTTTTTTTCTTTTGTCTCTGCTGCTGCCTGATTGTGTACTTCCAGTTCCAAATGAAGTGTGTGGTTGCCTGGTCAGTTCGTAACTCTGGTGTTTGTAATTCTGAGGTTATACTGTATTTATTTATGTATTTATATAATAAATTCTTTTTTTTTTCTTCATTTTTTGCCAACTTTTCACATCTCAAAGTCCTGCATGGTAAATGCCTAGTGATTACTCATCCTATAATGTTAAAAGACATAGCTAATTAACAGTAGTGGAAATGGTAACACCTATCAAACAACATACTCATGGATTCCAAAATGCCCTTCTCTCTCCCCTTTTTTTTTAAAGCCAAAAAGTTTTGACGTTCAACACAAACATGCTTGATATAAACTCTAGTGATCTTTGAGAATGCCAATGTATTATCCCTTTACATCTATGCCATCTTTTTGGTTCCACAACTCAAAACAGAGATTACCTTAGTACTAATCTTGCATGTTAGAGTATGTCTTCACTTAAAATGCTACAGCATAGACATTGCCTACACTAATGGGAGGGGATCTCCCATTGGCACAGGTAATCTCCCTCCCCAAGAGGGACCTAGCTCTGTTTACACTGGGGGTTAGGTCTGTGTAGCTATGTCTCTCAGGGGCATGGATTTTTAATACCACTGAGAGACCAAGATATACTAAAGTAAATTCCTATTGTAGAACAGACCTATTATTAGAACTATATTTTAAAGCAATATTTCTTTAGCTCCATTTGCAAAAGGTGGCTGATTCAAACTCTAGTCAGCCTCTTTAAAGTCAATAAAATTTATTGAGACCCCTTGTATGCTTTCTCATTGTAGAAATATGTTCTCTAATGGTTCAATTTTAATCATGATAAGAAAGTGGCTACTCTGAAAACTAAGTGTAATCTTACTGACTGTTCAGTTACATAGATTTAGTCCATAGTGTAATCTGTTTTTCCAAAGTCTCAGGTAATTAATATTATGTCAATTTAGAGTGTACAGCCTTTAAACAACAAAAAATTGACTTAGAAATAATTTCTTCTTGAGGCTTTATTTTCAGGTTTTCCCCATGATATTCTTTTCAAATCAAAACTTAAAGCATTTAGAATTTTTTTAGAATCAAACTTTAAACTTACTTATATACAACAATCATGATTCCTTACAGCATGCACATAAGCATAATATAGTATTTAGACTAGGGTGGGGATTTGCTTCAAATATTTTTAATATTAACGTAAATGATTTGAAAAGGCTACAAGAAAATAATTTAATCTCATTTAAAGCCAGTTTTTAAATCTTATTACCTTGATGGCAGTATTTTTTGTTATATTTCTTTCTGATCATTATTATAAGACTCATTTCAATTCCAGTCATAAAATAGCAGGTGCACAACAGGTACAAAGTGTAAGATGAATTATATTTCAGTTAAGAAGAAGGGAGAGAAAGCAGGCTTTTCTAAGGAGCACCGCAAGAAGACAGAAAAATATCTTTGTGATAGAAAATAAAAGTGATTTATTTTCTTGTGTTCAGCATACCCAGTTCTATTCGGTGAGAGGAGGGGAGCTCCTTTGCTATCATGATGAAATAGCTGTGTAACCCTTTAAATGCAAGCAGCAAACTGGCACAAAGTGTATAGTGGAGATTGTAGGCATGATTCAGGAAGGACTCCGCAATCACAAAACTGCAACCCTAAAAAAAGATTAGTATACATATTAATCACATACTATAAAATTGCACTAGCAGAATAACTAAAAAGATTTTCTGTAGATCATCCTCCACCCCAAACTCATCTGAAACTGAAACTCATCCCTGGGCCTGCAATTTCCACTGGAGTGCAATCTCACAAAAAAGATAAACACACTAAATTAGGGTGGTCAAGTGATTAAAAAAATTAACCACAATTATTTGTACTGCTAAATAATTATAGAATACCATTTATATTAAAATGTTTAGATGTTTTCCACATTTTCAAATATATTGATTTCAATTACAACATGGAACACAAAATGTTCAGTGCTCACTTTATATTTATTTTTATTATAAATATTTGCACTGTAAAAAACAAAACAAATAGTATTTTTCAATTCACTTACTACCAGTACTGTAGTGCAATCTCTTTATCATGAAAGTTGAACTTACAAATGCCGAATTATGTACAAAAAATAACTGCAGTCAAAAATAATACAATGTAAAATTTTAGAGCTTACAAGTCCACTCAGTCCTACTTCTTGCACAGCCAATCTCTCAGACAAACAAGTTTGTTTACATTTGCAGGAGGTAATGCTGCCCGCTTCTTGTTTACAATGTTACCTGAAAGTGAGAACAGACGTTTGAATGGCAATGTTGTAGCTGGTGTTGCAAGATATTTACCTGCCTGATTTGCTAAAGATTCACATGTCCCTTCATGCTTCAACCACCATTCCAGAGCACATGCATCCATGCTGACGATGGGTTCTGCTTGATTAAGATCCAAAGCAGTGCAGATCCATGCATGTTCATTTTCATCATCTGTGTCACATGCCACCAGCAGAAGGTTGCTTTTCTTTTTGGGTGGTTCGGGTTCTGTAGTTTTCACATTGGAGTGTTGTTCTTTTAAGACTTCTGAAAGAATGCTCCATACCCCGTCCCAATCAGATTTTGGAAGGCATTACAGATTCTTAAACCTTGGGTCGAGTGCTGTAGCCATCTTAAGCAATCTCACATTGATACCTTCTGTTTTGTCAAATGTGCAGTGAAAGTGTACTTAAAATCAACAACATGTGGGGTCATCATCCGAGACTGCTATAACATGAAATATATGGCAGAAAGCAGGTAAAACACTGAGCAGGAGACATACAATTCTCCGCCAAGGAGTTCAGGCACAAGCTTAATTAACTCTTTATTTTTTTAATGAGCGTCATCAGTGTGGAACCATGGCCTCTGGAATGGTGGCCAAAGCATGAAGGGCATAGGAATGTTTAGCATATCTGGCACGTAAACAGCTTGCAATGCCAGCTACAAAAGTGCCATAAGAATGTCTGTTCTCGCTTTCAGATGACATTGTAAACAAGAAGAGGAAAGCATTATCTCCTGTAAATGTAAATAAACTTGTTTCTCTTAGCAACTGGCTGAACAAGTAGGACTGAGTGGACTTATAGGCTTTTGTTTTTGAGGGCAGTTATGTAACCAAAAAAAATCTACATTTATAAGTTGCGCTTTCATGATAAAAAGATACACTATGGTACTTGTATGAAGTGAACAGAAAAATACTATTTCATTTGTTTATCATTTTTACAGTGCAAATGTTTGTAATAAAAATAATATAAAGTGAATACTGTACACTTCGTATTCTATGTTGTAATTGAAATCAATATATTTGAAAAAGCACAAAATATTTAATAAATTTCAATTGGTATACTATAATTTAACAGTGAAATTAAAACTGCAAATAATCACAACTAATTTTTTTAATCATGATTAATGTATTTGAGTTAATTGCGTGAGTTAACTGTGATTAAATCAACAGCCCTACATTAAATATTTTAAGTTTTCTATAAAAGGGAACTTGAAACATATATCACAGCCTTTTGGTAAAATTATTCCCTTTATGTTATGTCACTAGGTATAGTAAAGTGCCTTTAATTAAGTTTGCCCTTTATTACCATTCAAAAAGAATTATTACCCAATAAAAATCAGGAAATATTATAAATAAAATAATCAATAATATTCTTACATCTGCTGATAATTGTTTTGTATAGTTACTGCCGAAGACCACACTTTCAAGAGTAGGAATCACAGTGTCCCTCTGCTGTGCTGGTGTGTTCCTGTTTAACCAAGTATTCTTCATGGGACGAGGAAAGCTGCCAGAACCATTTAAAAATAGAGAAAAATATCCACTTGATTATAAACACAAAGTGAATTGAATACATGTAATAAGGAGTGTGTGCCACAATTATTTATCATAATAGCAGAAATTCTTAACACAAATCATTTGTGTTTTTAATGAAAGTCAAAGGGAATCAAGATGTTCAGGTAATTACTGGTTTTGAGTACCTTCTTATAACAACTGCAAAGCTTGTTTGTTGAAAATTTCTTGAAAAGTATTTAAAGGGACACTCTGGATAATTAGATTTTTAAAAGTATTCAAAAATATTTCTGGGTGAACCGGTAACATTCTGCTCCAATGATGACTACAGCAACTTGAAAATTACTGCTTCATTTTAGTGTCTCTTTTCACGTTATACTGAGATGAGATATAAAGTTAAATTGCTCCACTCACTCACCACTGTAAGAGCCAAAACTGGGAGGAAAAATTTGCACACACAAAACACCAGCAAACTCAAAATTTTTGCCAGTATTGTATAAAGGTGCCATGGAAAAATATTACCCCGATTCTCTGAAAACATCATACATACAAATAAGAACAGTTTTTGCTAGCAAATGTGAAATTTGTGCACCATAGCTAAGGGGATGCTGCAGCTTAAATAATAAATTCACCTTCCTGTAATATCGTTTTGTGGACTGACATTTACCCGTGCACTTTGTGCATTGGAACTCATGAGGAAGATTTCAGAGGAAGAGAAGGAGCTGGCATGGAGTATTTGAAGATTCGGGAGGAAAGCAAAGAAACATAATTTAAAGAAAAATCTGTGTTTAAGAAACAAAATAAATATTATTAGTGTAATGCTGTTTGTTTTTCCACCCATTACACTTGTTTTTGGTGTGTTCTGTAAACAAAAAATTTGTGATTCTTCCCCCACACACACCTCACACCCCCATATGAGGAACAGTTTAAGAGAATTTGGGGAAGGTGTTTGAAGACAGAATCTGTTGACTCCTACAAATTTAGGAGACTAGGCAAAGGATGGCCAATAAAAAGGAAGGGCAGATGTTAATGCCACTGTGGCAGTCACAAGAACCTCAAAGAAAAAGGCCAGGGACAAGGTCAAGGGCAGCAGTGACAGCAACCGCAAGTGCACTAACAGCAGCTGCTGCAGGCACCTCCTTATCTATTGGCTGTTAACCACAGTCAGCAGCTAAGTCTTTTGGCTTCTGCATTTGAACCAAATAGTCTTCTTCCAGTAAATCACCACGAGTCAATGAGCCACCACTTTCTCTGACTAGTCTGCAGCATAAATTGCTGTATTGCAAGAGAAAGTATAAAAGTCAACTCCTAAGGTCAAAGACATTGACAGAATATATCTACTTAAAGAACTGCATCAGAAAAGAACTTCAATAATGTTTCTGAGTTAGTCCCAGACTCAGCACCATTGTTGACTTGTATTGTAAAACCAATAAAGCAGATGTAGTCAGTGTCACAGACAGAATATATGTTCTAAAAAGGAGATGGTAAAAGGAGGATAATCTTGTCGTTAAGATGCTGCTCTGAGACTTTGGTAATCTGGGTTCAATTCCCAAGCTCTATCACAGACTTTCTGTGAGAGTTGGGTTGGTCACTAAGGCTATGTCTACACTGCACACCATGGGTGCCAGAGAGCACGGAACAGTAACTCCTCACTTAATGTCATCCTGGTTAACATTGTTACGTCACTGATCTATTAGAAAACATGCTCGTTTAAAGTTGCTCAGTGCTCCCTTATAACATTGTTTGGCTGCCGCCTGCTTTGTCCACTGCTTGCAGGAAGAGCAGCCTGTTGGAGCTAGCTGGTGGGTGCTTGGAACCAGGGTGGGCTGGCAGCCCCCTATAAGCTTCCTTAAGTTCCCTGTGTGGCAACTGCCCAGCAGGCCATCAATTGCCGGGCAGTTCTGGTGTCCCTCCTTCCACTGCCATGTGCAGCTCCTGCCCTCTGCCTTGGAGCTGCTCCCAGGAGCCTCCTGCTTGCTGTGTAGGGGACGCAGAGGGGAGAGGAGTGCTGATGTCAGAGTGTCTCCCTGTCCCTGCTCCTGTACCCCATCTCCACAGAGCGATGGGGGAAACACAACAGGGCACAGGATGGAGGGAGCTTGCTGGCAGCAGTTGCTGTCTCAACTTGCTGATCTACTTAATAAGGCAGTGTACTTAGAGTGGGGTCAGAGTACTTAAAAGGGCAATGTGTGTCTCTATCTCACTCACTCACCCCCCCCCCCACACACTTTGGAAAGTGGAGGGAATTGATGTGCTCCAATTGGATAGCGTGGGTTCATCATCATGTTCAGTTTCCGCAAGGAATGTTTGTGGCCACTGCCATGCATCTATTGTGTTTTCTCCCTCCATTTGTGCTGCCTTGTAGAGTGTGAGGCTATATTAACAACACGTTAACACTTAAGGGCTCATCCGAGTGCTAAGTATCAGGGGGTAGCCGTGTTAGTCTGTATCCACAAAAATTTACCATCAGATGCATCTGAAGAAGTGACGTTTTTTACCCGCAAAAGCTTATGCCCAAATAAATCTGTTAGTCTTTAAGGTACCATCAGACTCCTTGTTGTTTTTATCTGAGTGCTAGTTCAACATTTAGCAGCAATATCCCACCCTCTTCCACCTTCTCACTTCACCAACTCAATCAAGTTTCACAATCATCATTGCTGTGTACACTATTAAATTGTTTGCTTAAAACTGATAGTGTGTGTGTGTGTGTGTGTGTGTGTGTGTGTGTCTGTCTGTCTGTCTGTCTGTCTGTCTGTCTGGCGAAAAAAATTTCCCTGGGACCTAACCCCCAGATTTACATTAATTCTTACAGGGAAATTGGATTCACTTAACATTGTTTCTCTTAAAGTAGCATTTTTCAGGAACATAACAACAATGTTAAGTGAGGAGTTACTCTAGTTGTAGCTACACACCAGAATGAAAAGCAAGCTTCATCCACATTGTGACTTGTAGTTACACAAGTTAGTGAAGGTCTCTGGTAATGACGAGGTAGCAGGGGAAGGGTCTTGCAGCCCCCTGAAGCAGAGAAAGGCTCTCGCAGCAGGGAGCTGCCAGAGCCTTTCCCCAACACAAAGAGAGACTCTGAAAGTGAGGAAAGGCTCTCACAGTGGGGAAGAAGCAGGATACTACACTGCTAAAAATAGCAGGATATACAGGAGATGCACTACTTGAGAGCACAGAGAATCATGTAGAGTACATACCCGAAGGGTTCTGGTACGTCTTTACTCACAAATGCAGTGCCGCACTGTCTCCCTTGCTATTTACAAACATTCTAGAGGGACATGCAGTGTATGTACTCTACACGTCGCTGTAAGGAGTGTGCAGTATAGACATACCCTTAATGTTTCTTTCCTCAGTTCTGATCTTTGTAATGGCAAGGGAAACAATACTTTCTTTCTAAATAGACAAGACAAAGGGAGATATAGTCTCTTAAAATGTATACATACAGCACCAAGCACAATAAGACCTGCTCTCATTTGGGACATCTAGGTACTATTGTAATACAAATAATATTCAAATAAAACCATTCAGTAGGTTCTCTGATTGCAATAATGGTAAAAGCTGCTCAGCTGAGTCCTGTTTTTGTTGTTGAGTCACAATAGTACAGATGTAGAATATAAATGTAGGCTACAGAGCATGATATTGCTTATTTGTGGTGGGGGAGAAGAGAAACAGATAGTTGTTTTGTTAATTTGGCATTAGTAGTTTAGTTTACCTGTTTGCATAAATATATATAGTACTTTAAAAAAAGTTTTTTTTGCAGATTTTTCCACAGCTGCAGACAGCCTAACAGAATACTTTTAAAGCTCCATCAGTTAGATTACTGAAATGTAAGTTTCGTATGGGCATGTAAATAAGAAAAAGAAACTCTTAAAATAAACACTTTAATTTAACACATACTGGTAAGGCCATCAGAAAGGTACCAGTAAAGAATACCACTAAATACAGGGTCACTCCAAACCCTGCTGGAATGAGAATGTATACGCCCACATACTCCTCTATTCGTTATTCCACAGGGTCTTCCTGCAAAAAATAATTATAACATAACACTGTGGGAGGAAAAAGTGGTGTTACTCTCCCAAGCTCTGTCCACGAACTAAGCTCCTTCACCCAGGACAAAATGAAGCATCACGTGCAGTAGACTACGCTCAATTCATAACAGGGTTATCCTCCTTCTTTCTGGCATATCCTTTGATAATCTATGTACTAGTTAAAGCTGATGTGGATAGTGTCATCACTATGCTTCAGAGTTAACGGTCCATTTAAATAATCAATGGAAGTTTACACCTCAGCTACTTTTTCAACTGCCTGAACACTCAAAAAGACACTACCACACTAGTTATACTGTGTTCATATTATATAGCTTTTCTTCACATCTACGAAGGCTAGAGATGTAATAAAAAAAATGAACGCAGATTCTGGAGTACAAAGTGTAGAAATCAGGGAAGAGTACTATCTCAAGAAGCCGCTGAGCATCAGCTCAATTCAATCCATGGATAAAAAAGATAAATAAAATGAATAGAGATCACCTCACCCTAACTACAGATTGTATGAACACTAGCAGAGGATGATATTGCTTGCTCTCTACTTCTTTTCTCTTGAGTGTATTAAATTATTATAGTTATCTGTGTTTTACCACCTGCAGTCCTTTTATTCTAGCACAAACTAGAACTCAAAATTTCGCAGTTTTAGGAAAAGAACAAAAAAACACCAAAACAGCTTCTAATCTAAAACATCATAAAGCACAATATATCATATACATAAACTTACTCTAAGTATTACATTCATTCTCATCAAAACTCTAAAGTAAGTTACAGTAACTAATAATCCAATACATTAATTGAATCTTATTAATGGGATATTACCTGATCAATGGCTGGTGTAGAGCAAGCAAAGAAGCATGGACTGTAACAGATATGACGGAGAGGTGGAAGTAATCAAACATAACATTGACGTAGTGATGAAGGCCCTGGTGTAAGCTAAAGTGCAACTTTAAAGTTCGGCTACTAATTAGTTGCAGTGTGCTCAGATCATCTGGCCTTGGGGGAAAAAAAAAGTGTAATTACTGGAACAATGTTTTAAGTTATCCAATAATAAAATCCCCAATACAAGAAACAGCAAGCCATTATTTAAACAACACAAGGCCACAGCCATATTGGTCTTCAATAACTTTAATATATTAAATATAGTATTATTTTATACCATATCATGTATAAATATAATTACATCTCTAAAAGGGAACAGCAGGATGAATAGGTAAACAAGGAACCTCTCCTAAACCCAGTAATTAAAGTCTGCAAGCTGTCTCAAGAGATTAACCAGATATCCTTGCCTATAGAAATAAACTTCTTATATATGAACAGCTGATTTAAAATAATTTAAGCATTGTAGATTTTAAAAGTGTTTGAGCAATATTTTGTATGTACGATGTTATAATTTTAATCTATCCATTTAAAAAAAGCAGTTAACAGGCATTTCAATTATTTAATAAAATATAGATTATTTTTAAACTTACGAATAATCTGTGTCTGTGAAGTGTAGATCTAAGGATAGCAGGAAATTCATTTCATTAAGGGATTCTTCAATCTGAAAAGGAGTTAAAAACATGACAATTATGTTTAGTATTTTGCAAATTATGCCGAAAGGATCTGAAGTATCTGAATAGTTAAATATACTTGAATGACAGATTACCTTCCGTTCATCGAAGAGCATTTTAATTTTGAAGATCATAACATCATTCACAGAAACCTCCTCATTTTTGTAAAGAATTTGAAATGTTTTACTGCAAATTACATTGTCATGGACTGAAGCTGGAAAGGCAAGATCAGTACCTGAAAATCAAGCAGACATTGAAGTTTTAAAAGAATACAGTGCAGATAATGAAAATATTCTTTTGTTCTACTTTGAAACCTATTATTATTTTCCAGCATTCAAATGTGTGCTAGATACCTTACTGCAGCCAACGTCCTAATCTCAAAGAATTTCTATCTAATTTCAGATATGATGCAATGAAGTGAGCCAGTAAAACCAGGGAGAGAGGACACTGCAGGAAGAACAGGAGGTTACAGCAATCAGATTACAGAGTTACTGAGCAAAGGTGTAACACAGGGCAGTCAGATTTTTTTTAAAGAAAAATTATATTATATAATGTAACATACAAGTGTATTTGTTGATTCACTTCTTGTGGCACTGGCTTAGAAGTGATTCTTCGGGAGTGATTTAAAATGAGAAGAGGGCAGTTAAATGTTTACTAAACCTGTAATATATTACTTCCTCTTTGTTCCCTTATAAGAGCCAAGAGTCTCATGCCTTTTTTTTCTCATTGAAAATCATAAACAAACAGTACAATTAAATTCTTCAATCATATACAAATATGTACTACTGATAAAAAATGTAGACACTAAACTATTTTTGCCTAATTAATAAACCAAATAAGGTAGTGAAATGTAAAGATGAGAAGCACACTGAGGTTGCCTGAATCTTCAAAGCAATGATACTTAGCACTTTTCATCTCCGTATTGTTTTACAAACTTTAAGTAATCAGTCCTCTCAGCATCCTGAGTAATACAGTTATGTATTACCCACATTTTAGAGTTGGCAAAATTCAGGCAGAGAGGTTAAGTGACTTGACCAAACCTACCAAGTAAATCAGTGGATGATCTGGAATTAGAAAGTAGGTGTTCTTGACTTCCAGTTCTGTGCACGTTATTCTGACTACATTACATCACATCATATCCAAGTCTTATATTTGTTCAATATGGCACATTTACTTTAAGGACATGATGGACTGAAGAAAATGCATGAACAGAAATATGACAAGAATGGTTAGAGAAGTGGAGAGACTGACTTGAAAGGAAAGATTTAAAAAGTTGAGTAAGTAATGAATAGTCTACAATTATTTGAAGGGTATGATCAAAAGGTAGAGGATTCATTCAGCAAACAGAAGGGATTTAGGTAGGAGTAAATGAGATACAATTTTAAAAGCAAATATTTACGATAGTGAAATGCATTAGCCTATTGAATAATGACCAAGGAAATACACTTAAAACTAGAGTAGGCAAAATAAGAGTAAGAGCACCACTATGCAATAAGGAACAATCCTCAACGGGCAGACGGCAATATCCTAATAGATGTTTTCCACTTCTAGATTCTGTGAGTGTGGCAGACAATGCCCTTCTATAACCCCCATAAAATTTTAGTTTTGCCTTTTGCAATCTATCAGGAACTAGATGCAAAGCTAAGTATTAGTTCATTGGAGTGTTTATATCTACACATTGTGACAAAGTTCCTCCTCTACGTTGGTGGGTCCTGCGCTTATTGGCGGATTTGTTCACCTCAGTGATCTTCCCCTCTT
>NC_133771.1:58069593-58113277 GCF_003597395.2 Chelonoidis abingdonii | reverse complement strand
CACTCTCAGCTCCTTGCCTTCTTGCTCCCAGCTCCTCACACACGCTCCTTCTCCTCTGGCTCCTCTCTGCCTGACTGGAGTGAGCTCCTTTTTAAACCCAGGTGCCCTGACTAGCCTGCCTTGATTGCCTGCAGGTGTTCTAATTAAAGTAGCTATCTCTACTGCCTTCTAGAAAGATCTTAATTGGCTCCAGGTGCCTTGATTAACTGGAGCAACTGCCGTTTGGTTACCAGGGTACTAGGGATTTGTTTAGCCTGGGGCTAATATACCTGTTTCTCAGTACTTTATTGTAGCCATCTGGCCTTGCCCCATCACAATACTCAGGTTACGTTTATGATTGCTATGAGCTCTATCTAACTCAAATTCAAGTTCTCTGTCTCCTGCCCTGCAAGCTCTCTGCATTCTTCTTGGATTAAACAGCTATACAAGCTGCATCCTATCAATCCCAAGGGATAGTCACCATTGACAATGACTTCACAATGAGTCACATTTTCAGCTTTACACAGTTGCCCAAATCTTGTCCCTTTTATAGACTGCACTAATCCAGAATGGTATAGGCGAATGATGCTGAGGATGCCTTGACCGTACATGAGTTTGGTGGTGAGAAAGAACAGATTCTTTCAAGGCAGACCAACAGTCAGCAAAGAAGAATCTTTAAAGTCCACACATGGACAAACACAATGTAGTACCATGAGCACTCCCTCATGGCTTGAAGTCACTCTCCAGCACCTAGGGTTGCCAACTGTCTAATCACACAAATCCAAACAGCCTTTCCTAGCCCCCTTCCCCACCACTCTCCCAAGGCCATGCCCCTGCCCTGCCCCTTCTCCAAGGCCTTGCCCCTGTTCACTCTAGCCCACCTCCCTCAGTTGTCACTCTCCCCCAGCCTCACTCACTTTCACCGGGCTGAGGCAGGGAGTTGAGGTGCAGGAGGAGGTGCAAGCTCTGTGCTGGGGCCGAGGGGTGTGAAGTGTGGGAGGGGGATTAGCCTGGGGCAAGGGGTTGGGGTACAAGAGTTTGGGTGCAGGAGGGGGCTCAGGGCTGGGGCAGGAGGTTGGGGTACGGGGGGGTGGACTCTGGGAAGGAGTTTGTGTGTGACAGGGGACTTAGGGCTGGGGAGGGGGTTGGGGTGCTGAAGGGGGTTCAGGGTGCAGGCTCCAGCTGGGAGATGTTTACCTGGGGCTGCTCCTGGAAGTGGCAGCATGTCCAGCAGCAGCTCCTAGGCTCAGGGACGGCCAGGCAGCTGTGCATGTTGCCCCCGCCCGCAGGTGCCGGCCGCACAGCTCCCATTGGCCACGGTTCCCAGTCAATGGGAGCTGCAGAGTTGGTGCTAGGAGTAGGGGAGTGCAGAGACCCCCTGGGCCTGCCTGTGCCAAGGGGCCACAGGGACATGCTGGCCACTTCCAGGAACTGCAAGGAGTCAGGGCAAGTAGGGAGCCTGCCTTAGCCCTGCTATGCTGCTAGACTTTTAGCAGCCTAAAATCTCCCAGATTGGCTTCAGTAACCTTTGAGAGATCGAGTCCAGCCCCAGCCACGCCAGCCAGATCAGCCCTCAGCCTCAGCCGTGCCAGTCAGCCCTTTGATCGGTTAACCACTTAAACAAAATATTTTTAATTGTTTAAACGGTTAACTTTTTAAATGATATTGACATCCCTACTTACCAGTACCTCTTGTCTGAAGTTTGTCCTTCTCCAGAGGTCTTTTCAGACAGCCTACTGCAGTCTCAGCCCTGCTCCTTGGGCAGGGTCTCTCATAGGCTCCCTTGCCTGGAGAGCTTTCTCCTGAACTTCCACACATTACTGTCATGTTTATAGCCTTTGGCAGTTTCAGTTACTCTCTCAACCACACTCCCTTGCAACTTCCTGCTACCTTTTATATTGGAATCCCCTGATTCCACTTAGGGAAGGCTCATCTTGTAATAAGGGCTGGCTTAGTCCCAGGCTCTCCAGCCCACACGCAAACCATTCTGTTACAAACACATATTCCTGTGAAGAGTCCTTTTGGGCTCTTTCCTCAAACCCAGTCATCAAGTAGGGGCCTATGCATCATCATTACTGTATCATCCTCCCTCACATTTACATGATTGGGACAGTTCCCTCTCCTCATTCCTCCCCATTAATAAACAAACAAACAAACAAACAAATAAATAAATAAAACTCAAAGAGCAGTGATTGTGAGTGAGACCTGTTACCTATGTATGGAACCCAATGTGACAGAGGACTTGACAGACTTCACCCAAGTCTTGGCAGTATTGGCAGAGAAAGAAACTACTCCTTTGATACCCAGGCAGATACTTAAAAAAAAAAAAAAGAGTAACTACGGACTCTTCAGACTAGTCTCTCAACAACCTTAGATATACTCCAGGGGGTTAATTCCTGAAGCTGGGGAATTCAGAGTGGGGGAGACTGAAAGGTCAAACTAGGGAATCACTGAACAAAATCAGTGGAGAATTTATTCATTCTTGTACCAACATGGAAGTAGACAGACTATCCCTAATCTGATTAATCTTCTCCTCAAAATAACAAGCAATTTCCACACAACAGGAGGGACTCAGAGCAGCTACTGAACTAAAACTGTCCAGATTTATTAAACTGGGACAATAGGCACTAATAATGTTAGAACAATTCCCAGGGCATATGATTGTATCCCTTTCCACACATCCTTTATATAACAACTGGTTTTAGATTGTAAACTCTAAAAAAGAGGAACTGTGTATTTCCATGTGTGTATATATGGTACAATGCACAATGAGACTCAAGCTTGATTGAGGTCCTTGGGCATTTCTTTAATATCATGTCTACAAAACTTACATTAAAAGAACGTTAAAGTTGCAAAGTCAGGAATTATTAGGAAATACCATAATTATGGTTGCTTATGCAAACTTAATTTGTCCCCATTGAGCCATTATGGACTAGGCTTGTTAGAATTTGATTTTTATTTTCTTTGAACTTCGTGGATGGATAATATCCATGTTTTTAATTTTTTAAAATCAATCAATTTAAATTTTCTCACAGTTGTGGGAAATTATGGTAGTGTCAGACAATAATTACTTAATGAAGGCTCTTTAGACATTGAAATTCAAAAAGTTAAAACTTTATAAACATTAAAAAACAAATGATTGTCAACATCACGTGTCAAAATATACAAAGTAAATAGCCTTAAATCAAACTCTAGGAAGTTTTCAAGTAGGTTTTTCATACTTTTCTTTGCTGTAAATTTTGATCAATATTGATGGAATTAATGAGCGTGGGTGATGAAACTGATATTTAGCTACATTTACCAATAAAAAACTAATCCCTCCAAGCCTAATTATGACACAGTCTTTACTTACACATACTATTTACTTTCACAAGACTCTCTTGCCCATTCAATGAATGGGTAGTTACTCAGCGTTTCTTTTTATCCTCCTCATTCAATGTGCAAATTCAAACCTTCTTGGCTGGAAACACTATCCACACCATGCACTAGATACAAAATAGTATCTATTTTTAAGAAAGGGGAAAAAAGCGATCTGGGAAACTACAGGCTCATTAGTGTGATCTCAAATATATGCAAGGTCTTCAAACAAATTTTGAAAGAGAAAGTAGTTAAGGAAATAGGAGGTAAAACACAACATGGTTTTACAAAAGGTAGATTATACGAGACCAACCTGATCTCTTTCTTTGAGAAGATAACTGATTTTTTAGACAAAGGAAATGCAGTAGATCTAATCTACCTGGATTTTAGTAAGGCACTGATACAGCTCCACATGGGAAATTAGTTAAATTGAAGAAGATGAAAATTAATACAGTGTGAGAATTGAAAGGTGTATGAGGAACTAGTTAAAGGGGAGACTACAGTGGGTCATACTGAAAGGTGAACTATCAGGCTGGAGGGAAGTTACTAGCGGGCTTTCTCAGGGATCAGTCTCGGGACTAATCTTATTTAGCATTTTCATCCATGACCTTGGCACAAAAGGAAGGAGTCTGCTAATAAAATCTGCAGATGATACAAAGTTAGGAGTTATTGCCAATACAGAAAAATGGAACATTATACAAGAAGATCTGGAGGACCGTGAAAACTGGAGTAATAGAAATGGGATGAAATTTAATAGTGCAAAGTCGTGCACTTAGAGATTAATAACAAACATTTTTCCTACAAGCTGGGGACATATCAGTTAGAAGCTACAGAAGAGGAGAAAGACCTGGGTATATTGGTTAATCACAGGATAACTATGAACTGCCAATGTGATGAGGCCACGAAAAAGGTTAATGTGATCCTAGAATGCATTAGGTGAGGCATTTCCAGTAGAGATAGGGAAGTGTTATTGCCATTATACAAGGCACTTGTGAAACCCCATCTGGAATAATGTGTGCAACTCTGGACTCCCATGTTTAAAAAAGATGAATTCATACTGGGACAAATGATGAGAAAGGCTACTAGAATGATCAGAGGAATGGAAAACCTACCTCAGGAGCGGAGACTTAAGGAGCTTGGCTTGTTTAGCCTAATCAAAAGAAGGCTGAGGGGAGATATGATTACTCTCTATAAACACATCAGAGGGATAAATATCAGGGAAGGAGAGGAGTTATGTAAGTTAAGCACTAATGTTGACACAAGAACAAACAGGCCATTAACAAGTTTAGGTTTGAAATTAAATGAAGGTTCCTAACTATCAGAGGAGAGAAGTTCTGGAATAGCCTTCCAAGGGGAGAAGTGGGGGCAAAAAACCTAACCGGCTACAAGACTGAGCGCGATAAATTTATGGAGTGCATGGTATGATGAGATGCCTACAATGGCATGCAGCTCATCTATGACTGCTAGTAGCAAAAAAAACCAATGGTCGGAGATGGGGCACTAGATGGGGAAGTCTCTGAGTTACTACAGAGAATTCTTTTCCAGGTGTCTGGCTAGTGGGTCTTGTTCACATGCTCAGGTTCCAACTGATAGCCATATTTGGGGTTGGTAGGAATTTTCCCTCAGAGACCCTGGGTTTTTTTTGCTTTCCTCTGCAGCACGGGTCACTTGCAGGTTTAAACTTGAGTAAATGGTGGATTCTCTGTAACTTGTAACTCTTTACATCATGATATGAGAATTTCAGTGACTCAGCCAGAGGTTCTGGGTCTATGATAGGAGGAGTGAGTGAGGTTCTGTGGCCTGCAGTATGAAGGAGGTCAGACTAGATGATCATGATGGCCCCTTCTGACCTTAGAGCCTGCGGCTCAGACACAGCTTCACTGTTGTAGCTGAAACTTTCAACAACAACAACAACAAAAAATTTCAGTCTGAGGCAGATACCCTACATGGAAAATTTCTACTCAAACAGTTAAAATTTGACCAAGTTATAAGAAACTGAAAATGCGGTCTTAAAATGGAAAGTATTAAGCAAACTTATGTTAGGAATTCAACATGGCACACATTAAATGGATTGCTAACCGACAGGTCTCTAAATTTAATTGTAGAAGGGGAATCATCAATAAACAGCTGTGTTTCTAGTGGAGTTCTAAGGGTGGGTTCTTAGTACTACACTATTTAACATTTTTATCAATAATCTGGAAGAAAATATAAAATCTGATAAAGTTTGCACATGATACAAAGATTGCGGGAATGGCAAATAATTAAGAGAACAAGTCACTGATACAGAGTGATCTGAATGACTAGGTAAGATGGGCACAAGCAAATAATATGCATTTCAGTACAGCCAAATATAAGGTCAGCCATTTAGAAACAAAGAACATAGGCCATAGTTACAGTATAGGGGACTCTACCATGGGAAGCAACAACTCTTGGAGTTATGAGAATAATCAACTGAACATGAGCTCCCAGCACAATGCTGTGGCCAGAAAGGCTAATGCAATCCTTGAATGTACAAGAGAAGCTCAAGTAGGAGTAGGGAGATTATAGTCTGTCTTCGGCACTGGTGTAATTGCTACTGGAATACGGTGTCCCAAATTCATGAAGGATGTTAATAAATTGGAGGCGGTTCAGAGAAGAACCATGGGAATGATTAAAAGATTAAAGAACCTGCCTTACAGTGACAGACTCAGGGAGCTCAAACTATTTAGCTCAATAAAGAGGCTTTTATACTCTGTGATCAAATCACTTCATAAGAATCTATTTTCAGAATAGAAATTTATATAAGAGGGCTTTTCACTGCAGCAGAGAAAGGTATAATGCGATCCAGTGGTTGGAAATTGAAGTTAAATAAATTCAGATAGAAATAAGGTGGAAATTTTTAACAGTGGGAGTAATTAATCATTGGAACAATTTACCAAGGGTTGTGGTGGATTCTCCATCACCAGAAATTTTTTAATCAAGATTCGATATTTTTTCTAAAAGATATGTTCTAGTTAAACTAAAGCTACTGAACTTAAAGCAGGAATTAATTGAAGGAAATCCTCAGGCTTGTTTTATGCAGGAGGTGATGATCACAATAATCCCCTGAGTTTAAAATCTATGAATAGTGCCCATTTATAATTATAAGCAGGAGAGGTAACACCACCTATTAAGGTTGCCTCATACTTCCTATTGCAAAACCTATTTACAATTGCTTATAACTTTGCCCAACTTTAACCATTTGGGCTAAAATTTTACATGCTAATTGTCAGCCTTAGGCTGACCTGTTTTGGGAAATTTCAGCAATAATGATTCACCTATTCGCAAGAATGAGGTTAAAGAAAATACATTATTTTGCACTTATTAAATTCAGGCAACCTTTTCTTTGAGAAGATTCAGCACCCACATGCTTTGGAGCAGAGATCTGAAATTTGGCCAGGTTCAGTTGGGGAGGGGAAGCTTTTTTGTGTGAGTGTATGTGTGTATGTCAGCCATGTGCCTTTTGGCACCCACATTTGGCCAAGTTATAAGTGTGTGGAAAAACTGCAGTTTGTACATGCTCAGTAGAGAGTAGCTGGAGCTTCAAAACAAAACTTCCCTGAAGAGTCCATCAGCCCAGGGCTGAGCCAGACCGTCTCTGAAACTGGAGCTGTAGGCGACAGGCTGGGCTGGATCAGAGCACTGGAACTGAAAGCAGGAAGCCTGTCTCCCCTAAGCTTTCAATGAGCCCCTTGCTTACACCCAAGCAAGCATGGAGAAGGACCGCTGCCTGATTCAGCTGACAAGAGCTGGACTGGGGTGTGGGGTGAGGAGGAGAAAGGCATTAGATTGGGTCAGGGAGCATGGGGTTGAGTGGGTAGAGAGACTGGGATTAAAAGCTCTTGGGGAGGGAGTGGGAAACTGGCACTGGGAGCTAGGTTGGGGAGAAGACTGGAACTGGCTGGACAAAGAGGCTGGGACCAGGAGTAGGGTTGCAGGGCAGGAAGGCTGGGACTTGTTTTGCAAGGAGACTGGGCAACACAGATTGGACAAGGAGATGGAGGAGGGGAGACAGACTGACTGGAAAAAGAGACTGGGACTGGGTGTGGGGAGGGAGACTTTAGGAAACAGCTATTTAGATGGTATTGTTAAAAGCTATGTCAGTAGGGCTTACCCTGACTCTCCTTCCCCACTTTAGAGCTATGTTGTACTCGACTTCCAAGGTTTACATCAGGGGCAATAAATTCCTTTTCATCAGAATAATTTAATATATATAGTATTACATAAAGGCAACGATAATTATTCAAACAAATGGACTAAAATTCTAATCTCATAAGTATATCAGAACATTTTCCCTTTGAAGTGTGGTTCCACTTAAAGTTACTTAGTTACTTTTAATAAAGTCACGGCGATTGAGGTCTCTCAGTGAGTCCACATTAAATTTGCTCACTTTACAAGCAAAAAGATGTCTTTCTACCTGGCAACCCTGCAAACTCAACACAAAATCTGAAAGTTAAGCTGTTTTGTTTCTCCCCTACCATTTCCAACAATAGAGTGTACAGTCAGCTTCAATGAATAGTTCTGTGAAGATGAGCAAGGCACATAATTTACATAGGTCAGCACAAAAAGAGACTTTATTCTCAGTTACTATTACAGATTTTTTAAAAAAATTACGAAATGAGGAATGTGAAGCAGTGCTGGCATTTAGCTTATAATAATTTAAAGCAAGTCAGACTCTGCACCTAAAAATCCTGGAGGTGCCCTCTTAATTAATGTAGTTAAACTAGACTACACTCACTACAAAGAGTCCTGTACTTACCTGTCACAGGTAACAAGCTGGCTTCTAATTTGTGCGGAACTCTTGGAGGAATTTTCATAGATGCACGAATCTGGTAAAAACTAAAGAAAGAGACCAAAAAATCATTTGTAAATTATGAAATAAACAGTCACTTTCATATATTTACCAATATACAGAGACACAAAAATTCTAATACAAAATACATATTTTCCTTTCATGACCTTCTTTAAGTTTCACACTTTAAAAAGTGGGGAGGATGGGGGAGAGAAAATTTCAAACCTTAAAATGTGAGATTACAATTGTAACTTTCTTTTATTATCCACATGATTACATACCATTAACTATAAGGATAGGTAGAAAACTCAAATACATTCTGAAATCTAAATTATACAATTCGTTTCCATCTTTATTTCATCTTCTGGTTCTCTCTTCCCTATTTTATTAGTGCCTCTATCCCGTTCTAGTTCCTTATTGATACTGATTTGGTTTTTGGTCAAAATAGCTCAAGAAAATATATCTTCAATTTTGCTTTTAATCTATTGAACTCCGGCTGATCTCATCACCATGACATAAGAGTCTAAAAGTATACTACATGATCTTTGTTCTGTCTATTCCCAATTTTCATCATCATGGAAAAACTAGACTGAAGGGCAGATTTTACATTTAAACCAGCTCATTATCAGATTATAATCTCTTTAGGACAAGGACTGTGTCTACCTCTATTTTTATATAGCATATAACTTCAGAATTGCCACACTGCATTCAGCCCAGTGTTCTCTCTAGTCTAGTATCCCATCTCTAGGACAAGGTGCTTCTCAGGAAGGTGCAAGAAGCTCTACAGAGGACAAGTAAGGAATAACATGCCCATAGCAGAAGCTTATTCATAGAATCTCAGAAGCACAAAAAGAACAGGAGTACTTGTGGCACCTTAGAGACTAACAAATTTATTTCAGCATAAGCTTTCGTGGGCTACAGCCCACTTCTTCGGATGCATAGAATGCAACACACAGACAGAAGATATTTATACATATAGA
Organism: Chelonoidis abingdonii; assembly: GCF_003597395.2. NCBI lineage: Eukaryota > Metazoa > Chordata > Testudines > Testudinidae > Chelonoidis > Chelonoidis abingdonii. Next base: position 58,104,151 of record NC_133771.1, on the reverse strand, counting down.
GAACATGAAAAGGTGGAAGTATGCACACCAATTGGAAGAGGCCAATCAACTGAGATGAGCTATCATGAGCAAGAGAAAAAAAACTTTTGAAGTGATAATTGAGAGGACCAGTAGAAGGTGTGAGGAGAACTTAACTTAGGGAAATAGATTCAATTAGTGTAATGACCCAACCATTCCCAGCCTCTGTTTAAACCTAAGTTAATTGTATCTAATTTGCATATTAATTCAAGTTCAGCAGTCTCTCTTTGGAGTCTGTTCTGAAGTTTTTTTGTTGCAAAATTGCCACCTTCAAGTCTCACTGAGTGGTAGAGAGGTTGAAGTGTTCTCCCATCGGTTTTTGAATGTTATGATTGCTGATGTCAGATTTGTGTCCATTATTCTTTTGCGTAGAGACTGTCCGGTTTGGCCAATGTACATGGCAGAGGGGCATTGCTGGCACACTGATGGTATATATCACGTTGGTAGATGTGCAGGTGAACGAGCCCGATGGCGTGGCGTATGTGTTAGGTCCTACGATAGATATGTGGACAGAGCTGGCATCGGGCTTCATTGCAAGGATAGGTTTCTGGTTAGTGTTTATGTTGTATGGTGTGCGGTCGCTGGTGAGTATTTGCTTCAGGTTGGGAGGCTGTCTGTAAGCGAGGACTGGTCTGTCTCCCAAGATCTGTGAGAATGAGGGATCATCTTTCAGGATAGGTTGTAGATCTTTGATGATGCGCTGGAGAGGTTTCAGTTGGGGGCTTGTTGTGATGGCTAGTGGCATTCTGTTATTTCCTTGGGGGCCTGTCCTGTAGTAGGTGGCTTCTGGGTACTCTTCTGGCTCTGTCAATCTGTTTTTTCACTTCAGCAGGTGGGTACTGTAGTTTTAAGAATGCTTGATAGAGATCTTGTAGATGTTTATCTCTGTCTGAGGAATTGGAGCAAATGCAGTTGTATCTTACAGCTTGGCTGTAGACAATGGATCGTGTGGTGTGTCCTGGATGGAAGCTGGAGGCATGTAGGTAAGTACAGCGGTCAGTGGGGTTCTGGTATAGGGTTATATTGATTAAATGAAAAATACATTGCATAATCTTTACTTTTCCTCCCCATTACTCTCTTCCAATTCAGGAAAACGCCACATACTACTACCTACACTATGTATTTCAATTTAGCTTAGCTGAAGAGGGAAGAGGGTTGTTTGTTTGTTTTGAAGACAGGTGGTCTCATGATACTCAGTGCAGATTTATACTTTAAGTAGTTTTTAATACATAAAACATTTATCTTCTCATCCTAATATCAAAATCCTGTAGGGGTTCAGCTCAGGGCAAAATATGTGAACATTAAATTAAAATCTCATCCCGATTTTTGAAGTAAGTAATGACTTAACTACAATGATGTGAACATCCGCATGCGCAAGCACACACACAAACACACACACTCTGTTTACCAAAACTGTGCAGTACACTGCCTTACTGATTTGAAAATACAGTACTGTGAATATTAAAGATTTAGCTGCAGACAAAGAGCTACAATGTCAAAAGGTATTCCAGTCACTGAGATATATGCATAATCTAGAAACTCTAAAAGAAATGTTATGTTATTTGCCGGACTAAAGAAAACTATACCCTCCTCACTTACAACCTATTTTGTTGCCTTTATCTCTCATACCCACTCTCTTTGCTTGACCCAAGCTTCACTCCTGACCACTCCCCTTTGCCTCTTTCGCCCACTCCCATCTTTCCTGACTTTGTGCCTTCTCTCTGTATGCTTGGTTCAGCTTTCCAACTAATTTATGCCAAGCTCCTTCCAGCTCTATTTTCAAAATAATTTCTAACAACCACCCATTCCATGAAGCATTTCAATTATGATGCTCTGTTTAAGTACTCTACTGTATTGCACCTGCTTGTGCCTCTAGATTACAATATTGCAAGGACCTATTACTTGTCTAGCACAATTCACCAGTTAAACTAGGTACCCTTACATTTCTTTATAAATCAGATGCAAATGTGTGCATGAATTTACCTCCTATCTACCACAAGACGTACACAACATCTCAAACTGAAAATAAATAAATAAAAATAAAAAGATAAAACTTCGTAGGTGACCTTTAAGGTCTAAAAATTGTATGGATAATTAAAGATTAACATAATAATAGATTTTTTTTATCAATAAGCCAGGTTACTGAAAAGTAACCTATATGTCAGAACTTTTATATTTTACTTATTTACAATTTTTCCTGACTGTATTAAATGCTGTTCGATGTAGTTAAAATTTTAAAGATTACATGGAAATCAGAAACAATTTGTGATAATACAAGATGATGTAATCAAGGAACAGCTACATATTTTTTAAGAAAGGAAAGATCAATGCAGCTTATAACAATCACTCTACTTTATGGTAACCATGGTTCCTCGAGATGATGTCAGTGTGTATCCTATTGTAGGTTTGAATGCAATTCACGTGCACAAGATCTGCATTTTTGTTTTAAACAGCTGTGACTATCAGGTCACACATGCACCCTATGACTCCTCATGCTTGGAAATACAGGGAAGACCAGCAACGACCCTCATTCAGTTACCTCACAATTCAAACCCGTGGTAGCTCAGGACTCAGAAAAGAGGGGACAGGGAATGGGTTGTGAGATTCACACTGATGACATCTTGAAAAACCATAATTACTATCAGGTAAGTCACCATTCTTTCTTAGATTCATAGGTTATATGACCAGAAAGGAACACATGTTCATCTGGTCTACGTTATGCCCTCAAATAATTTCCTGCTTCAACATCCAATAGTTTTGGTTTAATAGGAGCATATATTTTAGAAAAACATCCTATCTGGATTTTAAAATGTCCAGTGATGGAGAACCCACCACAATTCTTCATAACCTATTCCAATGATCAATCACCCCCACTGACAAAAATCTGCACTTCATTTCCAGTTTGCATTTGTCTAGCTTCAAATTCCAGCTACTGGGTCATGTTACACCTTTCTCTGCTAAACTGAAGAGCCCATTATCATATAAGTATGGCCTATGTTCTTTGTTCCTGGATGTCTGACCTTACACTGTCCATACTGAAATGCATAGCGTTTGGATGCACCCAGCATATTAAGCAATATGGATCTCTATGTATCAGTGACCTGTCCTATTCATAATTTACCACTCCTCCTTTGTGTCATCTGCAAACTCTGGGAATAATAATTTTACATTTTATCCAGGGCAGTTGAAAACATGTAAAATAAGATAGGGCCAAGGATTGGACCTCATTAGAAAAAACAGTCACTTGATGATTATTTCCTATTTAGTAGAAGGGAAGGTGGCAGAGGTTACAGAGTGATTCACAATTCTTGCCCAGCGTATCACAGTGGACAGCTGGAAGATGATGAAAATTGTGTTACTGTAATTGCAGAGGCTGAAAGTCACTTTTTCTGAAATACAGGCCCCTTTCAAGGTGGGTCATATGATCTATGATAAGTTGGAAATGGAACAGGACAAGATATCCAGACTACCTGAACTACTGTATTTTATACTGTATTTTCTTTTATTTGCAGGAGTGAGCAAAGCATTGCCCTTGAATCTTTTAAAGAATGAAGAGATTCATCTTCCGTGTCACTGAACTGCTTTGTTGCATCAAACAGGAGATCTTTGACAATATTCTGCAATTCTTTTGGGGATTCCAGAACATTGCGAACAGGATGTATGCCGCATCACTGTTTCTGTTGCCACTGAGTGGGATGCAATACCCTCTGCATCCAACAAAGCTTGCAATGATGCCTTAGCAATAAGCTGAGCCTCTGTAATAACTGTCTGGAATTGCTCTCTTTGTTCCTGAAAAAGAAGTTCAATAAAAAGTGTGAACTTACTATAGTGGATATAATTGTATTTGGCAATGAGAACTTGATAATTCACCACTCTGTTTAGCAGTGAGGCCAACTAAGTCTAGACATTTCTGGTCTCTATCATGAAAGGTGGACTCACAATGTTGTTGTTATCGTACTTGTCAGCATATGCCACCAATTAATTCAGTGTTGCATGTGTAAATAAATAAATATTCTGACCCTTTTGCAGGCACATAGTATTTCTTGCCTGCCCTTTTACACGCTAAGAGGTACTGACACTGGGATTTGCCATACTGTTTTAGCCAGTTCAAGAAAAGCTTCATTTACTGGTGGAGTTACTTGACCTGAAGCAGCAGTATGGAGTAGGTCAAACAGCTTATGCTTCTTTACTGCCTCTCTTCATGATGTCCTGAAACACTCTGAAGTCATCTGTATAGGAAGGAGGCAGCAGCAACACCACTGCCCCATAAAGCAAAGAGGAAGGTATATTTGTTGGTATTGCTTCCTCATCTGTTTTTCTTTCTTGCTCCTCAAACAACTCCTCATGTTAAGAAGATTGATGGGAAAGATCCTGTGGTAAAATGGTTTCTCAGTGTGCAAATGGCTGCAGCATGCTTTTCAAATGGGGAGGTGGGGGGGGGGTAGCGTGTGACAGAAACAGGGAGTGTGACAGGGAGTGTGTTGTGTGCATGTGGGGGGAGAGTGTGTATTTTGGGGGGCAGAGTGTATGTCAGCATGCTGTCTTGTAAGTTTAAACAGCAGCAGGGGGAAACCCCAACATCAGCCCCCCCATCCCTCGCTCTCACACACACACACATGCAAAAACGCTTGCCTTGGCAGCAGCAGCATTTCACAGTAATGGTTTGCTTTGTCTCCCAGAGCAGATAAGTATGCCAGCTGTCAGAAATGGAGCTTTGAAAGGGGATATCTGCATGCCTGCAGCCGAGTTCAAAACAATGACCAAAGTGGCCACTTGACTTCAGGGGATTATGGGACGTTTCCGGAGGCCAATCACAGCGCAATAATGCAAGACGTCGTCCACACTGACACCTGGACATTTCAGCCAGGGCGCAGCAAACTTTAAGCTTCTCGTGGAGGTGGATTACCAGGAGCACTCCAGCTGCAGAGTCCAGGCGCTCTGTGTGCCTTGCCAGTGTGGACATTTCTGGAGTTAGGGCGCCCAGGGCTGATTTAATGAGCTCTAACTTGCAAATGTAGACAAGCCTTCAGTGTTTGAGCACAGGCCAACTCAAACCCAAGTTTTACCTTAGCAAAATCCCTTGACCAAATGTCCCTGTGATTTGCTTTCCTTTGATAATACTCAGTTCCAGTTGCCCAGAACAATTATATTAACTTACCTGCTTTCATCATTCCTTTATTTAATTATGCTTATTTCTTGATTCATAAAGTAAAATAAAGTCTGCATGTGGATTTTAGAGCACTTTAGAATATCACTCTTAGACATATTTTGTGTTCTCTGACTGCAGGGGCTCCTCTTGGAATTTTTGCCCTGAGATAAAAATTTCTGTTTAACATACATTCTCCGCTGCCAAGGGTAGAGCTCAAATGCACAGTGCATGGCAGTAATACAGGTTCAATTACTATAGCATGTCTCCCAGAGCCACCCAATTACTAGCCACCTCAAGTACAATCCCATCCAAGACCCAAGGCAAAGGGCAGCTAGCCCATCCTGAAGTTTGTGCTGCTGTGGCTATAAGCAGTTTTCAGCGCACTAGCTCAATCAGAGCTAGCACGAGTATGTCTTTTCAAGCAGGAATTTACACTTTTGTGCTCTAGTATATACATACTCTAAGTATTCTGGGAGGGAGAGGTAGAAACTGCACAAGGAATTCAGGGCATGAACTGATTTCCAGGTGGGGATCACTATCTTCAGTAAACTTTGCATGACCCATGTTAAGACATCACATAAAATATAATAACAATAGCTGAAAAAGCTGCACTACTTATGCCCAACCAAAAAATATAACACTTATGCCTAGCAGTCATTCTCAAATGCCAACCAAGAGCAGGACTCAAATTCTTAGTCAATGAGTATGACCGGAGTTCAATGATTATCACCCTGAGTTATTCCAAGTCTGTGATGTCAGATAGGGTAGAGTCTGTGGAAGTCTATCTCAATACAGTGCAGACCTATTTCATTCTCTGTGAATCAACCCATACTTGATTTGGAAACTTTCCTATGGGAAATATCCGTTAAGGCACTGCAGTATGGTACACAGAGCAACAGTTCAAAATAATATTAGAGGGTCTTTTCAACTAACTATGCTACTCTAGGGGAGTTTTCAAACAGGGAAAAACCTCTATCCCACTTCCATAGCAACACGCCCAACAACCATTCATACATATCTATGTAGAATGGAGGTGTAATATGTTATTTATCTTTCAGAAATAGTTAGAGCCCCTTTTAAAAGAACTGTACTTTGCAAGCCACATTCCCCAAAAGTATAAAATTTCCTTGCTACAGACACAAAGTAGCAACATGGCCAACAACTATTCTCAGACTCCAGATGACACATTTGAGTATAGCTGGAGTTCAATGGCTACAGCATGTCACCCTGAGCTGTTCTGCGACCAATGTCAGGTATGTTCAGGGCTATCCGTAGACATTTTGGTGCCCTATGCAGCCCCTATGCAGGGTGGGAGGACTGGCCCCAGGCCTCCACGGGGTGAGGGGCTGGCTTTGGGGGCAGGGAGGAACTGCCCCCCACCACAAGCCGGCGGAGTGGAGTGGGTTGGGGCCACGTTGCTCCACTTCCTGCTACCCAGTGAGTGCAGGACAGCCCCGACACCACACTCACAGGGCGTTGGGAAGTGAAGTGACCTGGCCCCAGCCCACTCTGCTTTGCTCTGCTCCCCGGGCTCCAAGTCTTCAGGGAAGGAGGGGAACGACCCCCCAGCACTCACCAGCAGCGCGGCTGGGAGCCAGTGGCGCAGAATGAGCTGGGGCTGGGTTGCTCCACTTCCCGTGCCCTAGTGAGTGCGGAGCGCACAGCACCTGACCCCTGTTGCAGTCCCCTGGGATGCTGCTCAGGGGAATGGGTGGAGCGGGAGCAGGAAGAGGCGGGATGGGGGCAGAGCAAGGGCGGGGGCTTTGGGTAAGGGGTGGAGTGCAGCAGGGCTGGGGTGGGGTAGGAGCCATGGGGAAGAGGCAGAGCAGGGGCGGGGGCAGCTTTCCTGGGTGCCTCAGCCATCTGTGGGATTGGGCTGGTCACGGGAGCAGCACACAGCTGCGTAGGGCACCAGGAAATCTGGGGCAATTTGGTGCCCCAAATTTCCCGGTGCCCTATGCAGCTGTGTACTTTGCATATGGATAAGGACGGCCCTGGGTATGTTTCACCATTCTATTCCTGATCCCAACACAAAGCACGCTCACTTTAATGCATTAGGTGTGACAGTTTGACACATGTCAACCTGAAGTCCCCAACCGAGTAACTTTTTCAACATTGCTTCCCTAAAAGGGCAACGGGAGCTGCGCACTACACGACATAAATCCCAAGCAACTGAGATCAGTTTGTGGAAGATCATAGCCATTGTTGGAACCCCAGATGTGCACAAAGAAAACCTTCAGAAAAACGAGGCAATTTTGTAAAATACAGGGTACCTTGGGAATGCTTTGCTCAAATGACTCAAATTTGGAAAACTGGCACTATCACTACTCCCATTTTGCCCAGCAATTTCAAGGCAATCTGAGTCAGAATGCAGATTTTTATAGCATTTAGAATAGTTGACCTTTAAACAGAGTGACGCTTAGCCTTAACTATAGCAGATCTGGTGTTCCACTACAGTATCTTCAAAGAAACAAGTAATTTTCTCTCCTTTAGCCACCATCACGGGATGATGCCTGTTTTGTTTGAGGACTTTTTTGGCTTTGGTATTTGGAAACTAAGTTGAGAACCATATTCATCTTGGCTAGTATGGAGCTATTAGGAAAAATAAATGCTGACTCTCCTTTGTTTTGCCAGGAACCTTTCTACTAGAGATTCTGATGGAAAGGAATACAAGGGCATCCTCCCTTTGTATGAAGAAAGCATCCCATCCCATTTCTTTGTGGTACTGTAAGTAGGAAACTAGTACCTTCTCATGGGATAAAGGAAAAAAAGACATACAAATAAGAGAGATAAAACAACAGGAAAGAGATCGTAAGGCTAAGAGAGACAACAAAAGCCCCTCCTAACAAATGTAAAAAATCTGACAGAAGAAATAAATGAATAGTAAAATAAATCTGTTTAAAACCTGAGGACTATCCTAGGAATAAGAAAGAAATCCAGCCAAAAAGTTACCTGGTCATGGCTACCGAAAGGTGCAGCCCAAGAAAGCTCCTCAGTTATTAGTTGCAAAAAGGAACCAACAGCTAGGATTACCAGTTGGTTGGAACCACTAACACAGCAAGGTTGAAATTAGGGCTAGACAGAGAGAAGATAAGAATCCACATCTCATACCTCACAGGTGACTGCCTTAATCATATAATATCAGGAGGTCATCTAATCTAACCCCCTACTCAAAGGGGAACCAATCCCCAGACAGACTTTTGCCCCAGATCCCTAAATGACCCCCTCAAGGATTGAACTCACAACCCAGGGTTTAGCAGGCCAATGCTCAAACCACTGAGCTATCCCTCACTTTTAGAGTCAGTTTCTCTCTTTTTCTTTGGCCCAATGAATCTTTAAGTATTTATGCAAAATGGAACAGTTCAACAGGAGAGCTTGAGTGTAACCAACCCCAGAACAACAGATAACCTGGTGGTCAGGGTAGTCACGTGGGATTGGAGCAGATGTGAGTTGATCCAGAGTAACGATCAAATCTGGCTCTCTCTCATCTCAGGCAAGAGCCCCAATCACTAGGCTAAATGTTATTAAGTGGGAGGGACAGATACACTGACAGATGAGGACTCACAGCACTACAATGAAATACTTAAAGCATGGAGTCTCAGAGCCCATGTCAGCTGACTCAGGCACATGGGGCTTAGGCTAAAAATTGCAGTGTAGAGATTAAAGCTTTGACTGGAGCCTCCCCATTTGTGAACTCTCAGAGCCCAGGCTCCAGCCCAAGTCCAAATATCTACACTGCAGTTTTTAGCCCCACACCCTAAGTCCCATGAACCCAAGTCAGTTGACCCAAGCCATGCACAGCCATGCCACTGGGTCTTTTATTGCAGTGCAGACATACCCACAGATGGTATACTGGCCTGGAAAAAGTTCTTCCCAGCAAAAACTAATTGGGTCAAATTCAGGAACAATTTTATGTTGGCTAAAACTGACATTTGCAGTGCATTTGTCTGAAAAATTTTGCCCAGCTCAATTTAAAGTGTTCCATCTGTTAACGTGTGCCAGCTCCAAACCTTTGACCTTTGGGACTTCTAGACAGTGTTTGCAAAGAGTAAGAATCCTGCAAAGATGGTCGTCTTCAAATAAAAAACTATTTTTCACTTGAATTAAAAAAATGAGAAACAACCCCACCCCCCCACAGTTCTGCTACTTTTAGGCTTTTGTCAGATTGTACAAGACCTAAATTTAGATTTAAAAATCAATCTAACAGTGCCACTTTAATATTGAGGAAAAGGTATTTGTCGCCCATCCCATTGTCCTCCGTCTCTTCAGAGTTCAGAGAATTCTAATTTAAATTTTCACTTTCCTATCTTGAGGGAATCCATTTGCATCCTGTGTCGGATCTAATATCTTTAAAAGACTCAGAAAGGACATACCCTTAACGCTGATTACACTGTTAAAAGTTGCAAAACAGATGACATTTTGGGAAGCTCTAGATTTTTCATTGGTTGTAACAATTTAATGTGTGAGAGATCTGGGGCAGCTTGACATTTTTGTCAAGCTGTTTATTGATGAAAGTGTGTTTCAAAAATAGACAATGCCTTGCGCAAAATTCAGCAATAAAAAGTACGATGAAAAACAAAATGATTTACAGACAAGCAGAATAAAATCTCCTCTTCAGTCATTGTGCGTATCAATCCATGTGACAGCTTATAACGTTTAAATCAGTTCAGCCAAATCATGACCCCACATTTACTCTTCTCAGATGTTAGGGCAACTGCGTGTCAGTTATTGGGATAAGCTCAGCTACTTATTGGTGGACCAACAGAATGCTGCACACTAAGTATACCTCCATTTGGCAGCCCTGCTTGAAAATGCCAGAATGAGATGTGACACACCAAATCTTGATAGTCTCAGGCTCTCTTCTTTAGCTATTGGACTATAACATAAAGCTTACCCAGGGCTGGCCTTACCATGAGGTGAACTGAGGCAGCTGCCTCAGGTGCCAGACTGTCAGGGGAAAGGTGGGCACTAGGACCCAGAGTGTAGGAAACTGGGTCTGCTGCTAATGCATATGTACTCTCTCTGCTTTAGATGCACAGAGATGGTGGAGTGCTGTGCTGGAGGAAGGAGGGCACAAGAGGCACAACAGGTAGGCAGGAGAAAAGGTGAGAGGGAATAACTGAAAGCAGCAAGAGTTGCAGGGAGAGAGAGGAGGGGAAGCCTCTTATGTACCTCTCTAGCACCCCCAGGAGCCTGGACTGATTAACACCAGCTTCTCAGGGAGCTTCCTGTTTCCTGCTGCTTCCCTGAACCCACTTGAGGAGAACAGGCAGTCAACTGAAGTAGTAGGAGCCAGTTAGGCCCTTAAGACGCTGATATCTTCCCTCACTCAGGCCCTGCTACCAGCCTGCTTATTTGTCCCCTTCAACTGAGTGTTGAGAGCCACTATAGCTGGCACAGAACAGCAGTCATGAGTGAAAGAAGAAAACGCCCCTCTGGGGCAGCATTCAGAAAAAGAAAGAAAGCAAAGGAAGCTTTTCTATCTAAGCAGGAAGGAGCTCTCCTGAGATACATAGACACAAATGTTCACGGTGAGCCTTCCGGCCCCAGTGAGGATGTGAGTGGTGAGGAGATGCCTGATCTTCCAGTTAGTCAGAGTGCAGGTGACCTGGCAGCTACTGCAGCATCCATATCTCCATCTCAAATGGAGGTAACCATGCACATTTCTGAAGAAAAGTGTAGATCAGAGAAGAGTGCGGTGGAGGTGCAAGAAACAGCTGCAACTGAGTTTAGTTCCTTAAGTCTAGATGATCCAGGACTGTGGACACACTTGAGCAATAGCCTGAGGGACCTCCTTGTACTGCATGGGCTACAGCAAGTGAAAAACTTCATGTTCCCCAAAGACAATGAAAATAGAAGTTTCCATCCAACACATTACTGGCGTGAAATCCCCAATGGTGACAAAGTGGAGGGGCCATAGCCTTATGTACTCAAAAACCCAGAATGCTGCATACTGTTTTTGTTGCAAACACTTCCAGTCTAACGTTCCAGCCACATTGGGTTCTACAGGAACAAAGGATAGGAAAAATCTGTCATGCAATGAGAAGGCAGCAAATCACCAGAGAACATTCCATAGGTGGAAAGAGCTTGAGAAGAGATTAAGGTTAAAAGACACCCTAGATGATCAGCATCAAAAGAAGATTGCATCAGAGTCTCTTTACTGGCAAAATGTTCTGAAAAGGTTCATTGCCATTGTGAAAATGCTTGCTACTCATACCCTAGCACTGTGTGGCACTTCAGATCAGCTGTATGCATTGAACAATGGAAAATTCCTTAAAATGGTGGAGCTGATGGCTGAGTTTTATGCTGTACTTCAGGAGCATCTGAGAAGAGTCACCACTCAAGAAATGTACACACACCATTACCTTGGAAAAACAACTCAAAATGAGATTATACACTTACTGGCAACAAAAGTCAAACAGAAGATTGTGGCAGATCTGAAGTCAGCAAGATATTACTCTGTTATTCTAGACTGCACACCTAACATCAGCCTTATGGAACAAATGACTTTAATGGTGCATTTTGTAACAACAACAGAACCTAGTGAAAATGTCCCTGCAATGGTGACTATCAAAGAGCATTTTCAAGAATTTATTGACATTGATGATACTACAGGAGCTGGTATCAGAGGGTTAGCTGTGTTAGTCTCGACAAAGAGTCCTGTGGCACCTTATAGACTAACAGAGGTATTGGAGCATAAGCTTTCGTGGATGAATACCCACTTCATCAGACGCATGTGGTGGAAATTTCCAGAGGCAGGTATAAATATGCAGGCAAGAAACAGTCTAGAGATAACAAAGTTAGTTCAGTCAGGGAGGATGAGGCCCTCCTTCTAGTGGTTGAGAGGTTTACACCAAGGGAGGAGAAACTGCTTTTGTAGTTGGCTAGCCATTGCTTAATCCTGAGCTGACGGTGTCAAATTTGCAAATGAACTGAAGTTCAGCAGTTTCTCTATGGAGTCTTGTCCTGAAGTTTTTTTTTTTTGCTGCAGAATGGCTACCTTTAAATCTGGTATTGTGTGTCCAGGGAGGTTGAAGTGTTCTCGTACAGGTTTCTGTATATTGCCATTCCTAATATCTGACTTGTGTCCATTTATCCTTTCTCGAAGAGATTGTCTAGTGTGGCTGATGTACATAGTAGAGGTGCATTGCTGGCACATGATGGCGTATATTACATTGGTGGACGTGCAAGTGAATGAACCGGTGCTTTTGTGGCTGATCTGGTTAGGTCCTGTGATGGTGTTGCTGGTGTAAGTATGTAGTCAGAGTTGGCATCAAGGTTTGTTGCATGGATTGGTTCCTGAGTTAGAGTTACTATGGTGAGGTGTGTGGTTGCTGGTGAGAATATGGTTAAGGTTGGCGGGTTGTCTGTGAGCAAGGACTGGCCTGCCCTCCAAGGCCTGTGAAAGTGAGGGATCATTGTCCAGGATTGGCTGTAGATCACTGATAATGCGTTGGAGAGGTTTTAGCTGAGGACTGTAGGTGATGGCCAGTGGAGTTCTGTTAGTTCTTGTCAAGCCCAAGAAAGAAACCAACAGAACTCACTCAAATTTTATTACCCTCTAGGCTAGAGCTGTGGGAAACTGGAAGAGGCAGAGGAACATAATTAAGGCCAGTTTAATCCAGAATGAGAGTGTCCACACAGGGATTAAATACCTTTTAATTAATGCACTTTAAATTCACACTTTTAATTAATTCAGATTAACTTTTCTGAGTGTCCCTGTGTAGACAAGCCCTCAGTTTTCTAGTAAATGTACAAAGGACCATTATATCATAATGCTAGGCAATCAGCTGGATAGTTAGTTCAAAAATAAATCACAAGGACTATATTGGATGAAAACTTTCTTCTTAGGGAAAGAATGGACACGTTACTCACCTTGCGCAATAAACAGGAGCTCTTTAAGATGTGTCTTCTCATGGGTCCTTCACTTCAGGGGCATTTGTGCTGTTCACCTTTGATCAGAGATTTCTGATAGCAGTGCCCATTCAGCCCATGCATATACCCTACATATCCACAGGCAAACCACTCTCAGTTCCTTCTCCACCGCAAGTTTCATAAGGGCGACTCTGAAGCAGAATGAAAAGAGGGCGGGTAGCAGAGCACCCCCAGGGGCACACATCTCGAACAAATGCAATTACTGCACAAGGTGAATAACCTGTCCTCCTTTCCCCAGCAGTATTCCTGTGGGTGCTCCACTTAAGGTGACTGTCAAGCAGTATCCCCCTAAGGAAATGAGAGGTTTACAGCAGAGTCCAATACTGAAGAGAGAGTTGTGTTGCCCACAGCCACATCTGATCTTGCTGCAGGCACGAAGGCACAATGATTAGAAAGGTATGAACAGAGGACCAAGTTGCTACTCTACATCTGTCTACTGTTGGTGCCTACTTAAGTAAAGCTATCGATGTAGATAGTGCTCTTACAGAATGTGTTATCAATCTTAAGGGGGGTTGGACATGAGGTCTCTCATATCAAGTCTCAATACGATGGGAGATCCACTTTTCAACCTCTGTTTCAAAACTACAAAACCCTTGTTTCTGTCTGCAATGGACACAAATAGTCTAGGAGATTTTCTAAAGAGTTTAGTCCTGTCTAGGTAGAAGGCTAATGCCTTCTTGAATTCTAGAGTATGGAATATGGCTTCTTGACTAGTCTGCTGTGGTTTTGGGAAGAAAACCAGAGATGAATGGTTTGATTAACGTGGAATTCTGCTGATACTTTAGGTAAGAATCTTGGATAGACCCATAGCAACACTTACTTTCCGAAGAACACCATAAATGAGAGCTCTGCCATTAAAGCCCCCAATTCTCCTACCCTTTGGGTGGAAGTGATCGCTAACAGAAAGGCGGTCTTCAAAGATAAATCTAATAATGAACATTTAAGCTAGTAGTTCAAATGGATGCTTCATAAGGCCATTAAGGACTAGGTCCTTATCTCAGCTAAGAGTAAGGCTTCTGAGCAGTAGATAATTGTCAAACCTTGCAGGAATCTTGCCATAGCTGTATGATAAAAGAGAAAAAAACAAAAAAAACCCACAACTATGGGTATGTGAAAGGCTGTTATTGCACTAAATGAACCCTAATAGAATTCACAGAAAGACTTGATGTCTTCAGTTACAAACAAGTAATCCAGTACTCTAGGAAGGGAGAGCAAGTTAGTGAAATCTGATGACTGTTACACCCAAGATGGTATCATTTCTGGAAATACATATTTCTTGTATATGGTTTTCTATTATTTAATAAAACATTGCACAAATGAGGACCATCGAGGAATCATGCTTGGAACCACAGAATCTGTAAACTGGAATAAAGAGTTTGACCTGTTGTGACATTACTGACATAAACTGTGACCATATAGATCATTGTTGCAACCAGTGTTATATATTTGCAGCAAATGTTGCACAAAGGTTGTTGTATGAGGTGTCTATAAAAAGGTTATGATTATGTTATCTGTATGTGTGTATCATTTTTGAAGTTGAAGTTATGAATACTGGCTATGTACTTTGTATCTCAATGTGTCTGATTCTAAGTAGCATTAGTGAAGCATTTAGTCAGCTTCTTGAGAAAGGAATTTGCAGATTAAGCGCCCAATCAAGAAACACTTAACTTACAACGGACCTTGGAAGACTCCAATCCATGTATGAGAAGTCTTCCTGGGATGTTCAAGGTAGCATGTAAGCAGTGGCTGCCACCTGCAAATTGAGTCATGCATGAACATGTGACTTGCCCAAGTGGCTACAAACTCCATCTTGTTGCTGAGAACAAAGGGGTTTCCGCCCACAAGAGAAAGAATACAAAAGGTCCTGGAAACCCTTCAATTTGGTCTTCAATCCTGCTTCTTACCTTTAGAGGGACTTTGCTACAAACAGAAGCTCTGAACAAAGGACTGAATGACCCATCCAAGCTGTGGATGTACTCAAGAGACTTGATTTGAACCTGCAGTTTATTCCATCACTGCTACACTTGAACCAAGAACTTTGCCATTACTGTATATAATTGATTCCATTTAACCAATTTTAGCTCTCATCTATATTTCTTTCTTTTTATGAATAAACCTTTAGATTTTAGATTCTAAACGATTGGCAACAGTGTGATTTGTGGGTAAGATCTGATTTGTATATTGACCTGGGTCTGGGGCTTGGTCTTTTGAGATCGGGAGAAACGTTTTTCTTTTATTGGGGTATTAGTTTTCATAACCATTCATCCCCATAAGAAGTGGCTGCTGGTTGTGATACTGGGAAACTGGAATGTTACAGGGAATTGCTTGTATGACTTCTGGTTATCCAGGGACTGAGACCAAAGTCCTCTCTGTCTGGCTGGTTTGGTGTGCCTTAAATAATAAAGGACACCCAGCCTTCAGCTGTAAGTGCCCTGCTCAAAGCAATTTGTCCTGAATTGATACTCTCAGTAGTGTCCCACTAGAGGCCACATCATTACACCTGTATCTTAAGTCAGTAGGTAAGGACTGACTGGAAGCTTCCATGAAGAAGAGGTGAGCCTGATGAGAAAGGGATACCAGACTTGTCTTGACCACCTTGATGCAATCAGAATCACTCTGGTCCAATATTACTGAGAATCATCAATAGTAACTATGTTAGTAGATCCATGGATGAAAGGACTTCCCTACGTGTGATGAGAAATGCATTTCCTAGACACAGGGGATCGAGACTCTTTCTGGAGCAGTAAGTGATGCATTTTGCATTTGTTGCCATGACAAACAGATCAACCTCCAGGAACCCCCACATTGAGAATATCATTTGACTCTGGAGTTTAGTTCCCATTTGTAATTTAGAGAGAAATGTGTGTTGAAATCATCTGCCATGGCAGTGTGAATACCAGGGGGTAAGAAGCTGGGATGAGTATGTGGCTGATTATGCACCAATTTGAGTTTTATCACTTCACCACAGATTGATGGGGAACATACTCCTTGATGGTTGATAATACATGCATGACATGTTGTTTGTCATTATCTTTACTAACTTCAATCTGATTAGAGGTAGAAAGTGTAGTTAAGCATTTTTGAATGCTCTCAATTCCAAAAGGTTTATGTGGAGAAACTGTTCTTGTGGATACCATTTGCCCTGCACTATGTGAGGTCCCAGGCATGATGCACTATAAAGACACATGCAAATATGTCCCAGCAGTTGAAGGCTATCTTTTACTGTAACTTTCCCTGAATTTTGGAGACGTGGTTCATTAGTGTGAGAAATCTGCTGGATGGTAGCTATGCTGTGACTGTCAAATCATCCAGGAAAGCTTCTATGAAATCTAGATACTGTAGTGGAGTTAAAATGGACTTTCTGAGGTTGATTTGAAGGCCCAGGCTGCGAAACAAAGAACACATGGTCTCTACTGACTCCAAACCTCCCAACAAGATCTACTCTTTATCAGCTAATCATTTAGACACGGGAAAATGATTACGCCCAAACGACAGGTGGCCAGCAATTACTGCTGGAATCTTCGAGCACATCCTTGGTACAAAGGATAGTCCAAAAGAAAGCGCTCTGTATTAGCAGTGTTCGCTGTTGATTTGGAAACAAAGAAACCTCCTGTGTGTATAGCAAAATGAAAATATGCATCTTGTAGGTTAAGACTTGTGACCGAGTCTCCTAGCTGTAATGATGGAATTATTTCTGCCACGGTCATCATCCTGAATTTTTGCTGTTATAAGTTTGTGTGCCTGTTTAGCAGCCCGAGTTCTAAAACTAGTCTCCATTCCCCCTTCTTTATGGGTATCAGGAAGTACCCTGAGTAGAATCCCCTTCTTCTGTGTTGCTCCTAAACTTAACAGTGAGGTCACTTCCTGTCCTAGTAACGACCGTGAGAGGAGTCCCTGAAGAAAGACAGGGATGAGTTGGAGAGAGAGCCTTGAAATGTATAGGCTTATGGCTTCCAAAACCCATTTGTCTGAGATTATATGCTCCCAGGCATTCTTAAAAAGGGGATGAAGCAGCATCCAAAATGAGGAGGGAGGGGTTAGAATGTTGCAGCTATAAAGTCCCATTGACCGGATGGTTAGAGACACTCAACCAAGCCATCGTAATTGTTGCCTGAAGGACATGGATGGCTGGGAGGATGTTGTTGAGTACCTTGGTCTCTTGGCCAGGGGTTCAGAGAGCGTACGGTAGGTTGAACACAGGGCTGGGCATGCTCTTTATGCCATCTGAAATCTATAAAATCTTCTCCTATTTACAGGAACATAGATTCAAAAGTATCTCAGTGTGACTCTTGAGTTCTTTATGTAAACAGAAATCAGTTGAGTCCACAATGGGCCTGCAACCGTCAAAAGGGAGATCTTCAAATGGTACTTTGAACCTCTCTCAGAAGTCCCAACATCTGCAGCCACAATGTTCTTCTCATGAGCACCGAAGTGGATATAGACTGTGCTGCATCTGCCGCATCTAAGGAGGCTTGGAGCAATGTTTTTGCTAGAGGTTATCCCTCCTGAACAGTGGCTTTAAACTGATCACAGTGTTTCTATGGCGGATGTTCAACAAAGAAACTAAATCTGTTGTGATTTACATAGTCATATTTGGCCATGAGCACCTTAGAGTTTATTATTCTGAACTGAAGTGTGGCTGAAATGTAGGATTTGAGGCAAAAAAATAAAATAAAATAGAGCTTCTTATAGTCTTTGCTGTATGGGGTGGATTTAGAGCTATGTTGCCTGCCCCTTTAATTAACAGCCTCTACCACTAAGAAGTTCAGAGCTAAGTGAGAGAATAGAAACGCCGATTCCCTGGCAGGAACTTAATACTTTTCATCCACTCTCTTGCAGGTACAGTATTGTAGCCAGAGTTTCCCAAACTGCCTTAGTGGGCTCCAAACAAGCTTCATTCAGGAGTGAAAGTAACTTACAGGACTTACAGGTACTGCCAAAGTCCTGAGGGGGGCGTGGCCTCATCCAGAAGGGGCGTGGCCTCAAGATTTAAAGGCCCTGGAGCACCAGCTGTGGTTGGGAGACCCAGGGCCTTTAAATCAACCAGGACCTCCCAGCGGTAGAGGTAGCTGGGAGGCCCCCAGAGCTCAGGGGCAAATTAAAGGGCCCGGGGCTCCGGCTGCCACGGGGAACCCTGAGCTTTGCAGGGCTGGGGCAGATATTTAAAGGGCCAAGAGCTCCTGCTGCTGAGAGGAGCTCCAAGCTCTTTAAATCCTGGCCCCAGCCCGGCCACTAGAGCCGCGGTCGGGATTCAAAGGGCTCTGGACTGCCGCAGCAGTGAGGAGCTCTGAGCCCTTTAAATCTCAGCTGCGGTAGAAGGTTTAAAGGGCTCTGGGCTGACTGCAGCCGCGGCACCCCAGAGCCCTTTAAATCTGGCCCAAGCCCGGCCGCCAGAGCCGTGGGCGGGGGGTTTAAAAGGCTCTGGGCTGACCGCAGCCATGGCAGCCCAAAGCCCTTTAAATCCGCCCCCAGACTGGCCGCTGGAGCCACAGATGAGGGGTTTAAAGGGCTCTTGGCTGACTGCTGCTGCAGCAGCCCAGAGCCCTTTAAAACCAGCCCCAGTCCGGCCACTGGAGATGCGGGTGGGGGCTTTAAAGGGCTCTGGGCTGCCAGCTGCGGCAGGGAGCCCAAAGCCCTTTAAATCCCTGTAGCGAAAGCCGGTGCAGTCCGGCACGGCATACTGGCTTTTCCCGGTACGTTGTACCGGCTTACTCTGGCTTCATTCACTGGAATAGCAATTCTCATCTATGATGAGGTGTGTGGTGAGACCCCTGAACATCCACCAAGGGAATCTGAAGTGTGTCAGCAATTTGCTTTATCATTTCCTGAAACTGTCTGAAGTCAGCTGCCACAGAAGGTGGTAGAGGCATGACACATCAGGTGAAGAAGAGGAAATATTTGTAAGAGGTGTCACCTCCTTGTCTGCCTTTGCATCTTTCTCCTTACAGGTCTCTTCCTCTAGTATGGGTGGCAACAAAGAAGGTTGAAGATAATGCCTTTTTGTCTGTTTCCTCCAATGACATGAAGACCTCATCACGAATTGTTGGCGTTAGAACACCCACAGATTCCAGCAAGGCCACTGAGGGAGGCCAAAGGCATAGATGGAGGCATCCATCTGTGTTTCTGCCAGGAGGGTGTCATTTGAGGTCTATTCTCTTGTAAAACATCAATGTAGGAAGGAGAGTGATGTGTTCTATACCAAGACATGAGAATCTGAAGAGTCTGCTTACACATTCTCCGGGGGTCAGGGAGGGGAGCTGTTCAATTGGCAAAGTAGATTAGGGCAAGCCAGGTTCTCTATGTGATACAGAGATCAGTGATTGAGATGGTCTTGACGCTGACAATCTCCCAAAACTCGTTAATATGGTGGACTCTGGCTCTGAAGAGATTATCTAGTGTTTAGGGTACCTAAACTCTCGTGGCACCGACCGTAACAAAGACTGGTCCGGGATAGAGCCTATGGAAGATGGCTTCAGTACTGATGTAGCAAGCACTGAGCACTTGGCCTGTAAATGCATCGGCTCTGACTCCCTCAGTATTATACGGGGTCCAGTGGTCTTTGGTACAGTTGACTTCCTTGATATCGGTACCGACTGCTGTTCTGGGACATTCATGTCTCTGCCAGTCAAGATCCAGATACCGAAAGTTGGTCTTAGACTGAGCTCTCTTCTTCGCTTTTGCAGTACCTGCATCACTCAGAGCCTACACTGAACTCCCCTGGGGACCTGAGGTCTCTGTAGCCCTGTTGTGTGTTGGTGACCAAGATCTTCTTGGAGATTTACACCTCCCTCCTTCTCTTTAGAGGAAGATGTTGAAGACTTCAGTACTACAGAAGTATTCACTGACACAGTACAGCCTATGTCTCTAGTGGTTTCTGATGACTGAGATCTTGTGGGGCATTAGGAGTACTGAGAACCTGGCATTCCTGAGAAAAAACAACAAAAGAGACAACCCCAAGAAAGGGCAGTTCTAAACTACTATGTAACTACACCTAAGAATAAAAGGATTTTATTTTTAGAGGAAAACAGAAAACACAACCAAAACACTAAGAGGTAAGTAATTATAAACTATCTAAATCCTAAAAGGAGAACAGACACATGTTGCAGACTCCATCTCAGGACAACGGCAATTGAAAAGGAACTGAGAGCAGTTCACTTGCGCAGTTCCAAACAGCCTTGGCATAAGCCAGCAGAATGTGTGGGTAACATGCATGGACCAAATGGGCATCGCTACCAAAAATCTCTGATTAAAGCACAGGGTGCACACACACCTGAAATGGAGCACCCACAGGATACTGGATATTTTGTAATGGTTCCTACAAGAACATTTTACTATATTAAAGAAAAAAGCTGTATTTTACACACACCACAAACACACACACACACACACACACACACACACACACACACACCTTTTTTTAAAAGCACTCATGAAACTTAGACACACACACAACGATCAGGGGGGCCATGGATCCCAGTCTCAGCAGCTACTTGCCAGCCTGCACTGTGGTGTCTCCATTAGACCAGAGGGGCCTGCTGGGCTGGGACTCCTCGTCACTGCATGGTCAGCACTGCCCCCTTCTCCCTACTGACTGGACAGGAAGCAGCAGCAGTCGTCTGGGCTGGAGCTGAGCTCAAAGCAAACTGGTCTTTAATCCCTACCCCGGGTCAGGCTGGGTTGGACCAGCCAGCACCATGAGGTGAGAAACCTCCCTATTCGTCCACTCTTCCTGGGATAGGACTGGCCCACTAATCTCCAACGAGCAGCTGCAGCCTAAGCAGGCAGGCAGAAGCAGAATACCCACTTCCACCTCCCAGCTGGGGAGGGAGAGTGCCTTCTACCTCCTGCTGGGTAGGGAAAGGGCCTGGGGCCTGTGCATATTTTGTGAAATTGGAACATTTACCCATGACACTGCTGTAATTTTTTTTAAACCAATCTGTGATTTTCTCAGGGCCTGATGGAGTAGAAGAACCCATGCAGGTGCTAATGGAAGAAACAGACAAGCAGGCAAGAGAGACGTCTGTGTTTAGGCACGATGCAATGAGATGAAAGACTAGATAAACAGGAGACCCAGTGGAGGAGCTCACGTAGGATATGCCATTGCCACAATAAGCTAGGAAGATGATTTTGACAGCAACATTTTAAATGGACTTGAGAAGACAAGGATGCATTAGTTTAAACCAGTGAGATTACAGTAGTTAAACTAGGAGAGGGCAAGGGCCTGGACAAGTGCATAATTCACATTTAGAATCTGTAGCCCTTTCACCTCTCTCCAATCAGACTATAAGTATTTGATATTAGCTGAAGTTCTATGCTTAAGATTTTTGAATCTTTATGTAAACCCCAAGAAAGTAGCTGCCCTTCCCCAGCTATCTTTCTAACAAGCGGTAAATACTTAATGTTCAAGTCACCATACAGAACTAATAATAAAACATGAAATGTCACTATGGCAAAGACAGACATATCTATTGAACTTTGTTTACAATGACAATATGTACACATACCTTAAAAGAATAAGTATACTAACAGAACTTAAACATTAAGATTTTTCAGTTACAGCAATCCACTACAGTATAATTTCCTCTTCATTTTGGAAAAATGCAGTACCTACCCTCTTTGAAACAAATCCACATTGTAGAATTTGTGGAGCTCCACGGAGAATTCTACCATAGCCTGTACTTCACTCATTTTTATGTAGACGCATAAGCCAAAATTGTCGTCTGCACCTTAGTTACTGGAAACAAACAGAGAAAAAAACATTTTTTTGTAGTCAGAGGCGAAAAGACACATTTTTCTTTTCAGGACCAGTATGTGGCATGAGCTATGTATAAGTTTCAACACTGCCTCTCTTTGAGTCTGAGTGCAATAGGGGTAAGCAGATGTTGCATGCCAGCAGTTCCTACTGCCACTCCTTGATTCAGCTCCACATCTCCACTCCAAAACATACTTGGTTAGTGCAGCTGAGCCAGCATGTGGGATGGGGGGTTAGTAATTTAAATATAGGTGTTGGCCAGTAGCAAATTACTACCCCCAAAGTAATGTGAGGGAAGGGAGTCTTGCTTCTCTAAGGCACCATGCGTTCCCTGCACTGCTCCTAGGTCCAGTGCACTTTCATGCCATCCCATACACAGGGCTTCTGGCAAAACCACTATCTAGCCCTTTTAAAAAATGATTTTATATTTCTTTTATAAGAAGTCTTCACATCCATTTTCAGCCACAAAAATGAAATGAAGGATATTGCTAGGACCCCATTTAATCCTAACCACATAGAACACTATTTTGACATTCCTTTGTTTAATTCACTTTTTACGATGGTTATCTGTTTTAAAAACAGACTGAATCACTATGTTCCACTTCAGTTTAAATCATGTCAGTGCAAGCAAGAACAGTGTCTTGAATTTCAACATTCTTCCTACTGTACAGTTTTAAAAGTTACCAAATCAGTTACAGATTGTGTAGAGTTGAGTTTCTTCTCCAACGTTTGTTCATATCTATGATTTCTGTTTGTTACATATGTTGTAGTACCAAAAAAGCTGAGTAAAAAGAAGAAAATAGAACTTTACAAGTGTTTCTTTGCACATGGCCAAAATCTGATAACACTGAAATCAATAGCTAAATTTCCACCGCTTCCAACAGCAGCAAAATTTTGCCTCTTAATTAAGAAAATTCAACAAGTAGCAGTAATATGAAAATAATCAGATACGGCTAGTGCATATTGGGTCTTAAGACAGGTGATTAGCATCCAGAAAGAGGTGTTTCTTTAATTCAATACTAATCTCCTGCCTAAGAAATAGCAAATTGCTTTGTGGAAAACTAGCTATGCATGAGTAACAGGAGTCAAGAGACAAGGTGGGTGAGGTAATATATCTTTTATTGGGCCAATTTCTGCTGGAGAGAGACAACTGTTTGAGCCACACAGAGCTCTTCTTCACACCTGTGTGGCCCAAAAGAAGCTGGTCCAATAAAAGATATATTACCTCTATGACACTGCACTCTATATGACTTTATGAAAACATGCTAATGAGTGTGAATATAATGTAACTGGAATATGCTTCATGCAAAAGGTCTCTTGTAAGGTATCATTACAAAGCTTATAATCTGCTAAGCGTGTTCATCCTATTTGTATGAATTTATCATTCTTGTATATGAAATTAGGAATATAAAATATAACTCTGAGGTCCTATTGTAGTTATGCAAAGTGTGGGTCATTAATGGTGGTTCAGAATCTTCATGGCTACCATCAACTAGGACAATTGACTGTAGATGGCTCTGTTTACTTGCAGGCCTTCCTGTGAGTCAGGCCAGGAAGAATGAAGGCTTGAGGGTCTCACAGGACATGTGACCATGTCACCTGGTATTGGAATCCATCTTAAACCTGGTGCTTTTCCATTTAGAAGGAAGGGTGGGGACCCAAAGAGACAAAGATTCCTGTCTTGTGCCAAAGGTATATAAAGGGGTGGAACAGAACAAAGGGGGCGCAGTCATGAGAAATCCCCTAACTACCACGTGAGCTAGAACAAGAACTGTACCAGGGAAAGGACTGAGCCCAGAATAGAAAGGAGTCTAGTCTGTGAAAGAAGCTTACTGGAACATCTCTGAGGGTGAGGTTTCATCTGTAACCAGTTTCTTACTGTATTAGGTTTAGACTTGTGTCTTTTTGTTTTATTTTGCTTGGTAACCTACTTTGTTTTGTCTGTTATTACTTGGAACCACTTAAATCCTACTTTTTATACTTAATAAAATCACTTTTTGCTTATTAATTAACCCAGAGTAAGTAATTAATTCCTGGGAGAGCAAACAGCTGTGCATCTCTCTCTATCAGTGTTATACAGGGTAAACTCATAGACTGTCTGCCTTCTATAAGCTTTATACAGAGTAAAACGGATTTATTTGGGGTTTGGATCCCATTGGGAGCTGGGTGTCTGGGTGCTAGAGACAGGAGCACTTATTAAGCAGTCTTCAGTTAAGTCTGCAGTTTTGGGGGGGGACATGGTTCAGACCTGGTCAGTGTTTGCAGCAGGCTAGCATGTCTGGCTCAATAAGAAAGGGTACTGTAGTTTCCAAGCTGGCAGGGAAAACTCAGAGGTAGTCTCAGCACATTAGATGGCAGTCCCCAGGGGGGTCTCTGTGATCCAACCCATCACAACATCATCCAATGTGTGTCTCTAATATCCCAAGCTACACCACATTGCACACAACATGAGTCAATGCAGTTATATAAACATCACACATACATTACAGCAGACCTTATAATGAAAGTGAAGTGTATCATAATGCAAAGACCAGAACTAATACAAGATGTTAGTAAAAGTACAGTAGCTAATACAAAGTACAGTAGAACCTCAGAGTTACACAGATATCAGGAATGGAGGTTGTTCATAACTCTGAGTAAGGTTTCAAAGCTATATTAAGTCAATGTTCAGTTATAAACTTTGGAAAGAACAACTATAACGTTTTGTTCAGAGTTACGAATATTTCAGAGTTACGAAGATATCAGGAATGGAGGTTGTTCATAACTCTGAAATATTCATAACTCTGAACAAAACGTTATGGTTGTTCTTTCCAAAGTTTATAACTGAACATTGACTTAATATAGCTTTGAAACCTTACTATGCAGAAGAAAAATTCTGCTTTTAACCATCTTAATTTAAATGAAACAAGTACAAAAACAGTTTCCTTACCTTCTCAAATCTTTTTTTATTAAAAACTTTCTTTTTTCTTTTTTTAATAGTTTACATTTAACACAGTACTGTACTGCATTTGGTTTTTGACTGCTGCTGCTTTATTGCATACTTCTGGTTCCAAATCAGCTGTGGGGTTGACCAGTCAGTTCATAACTCTGGAGTTCAAAACTCTTTAAGTTCTACTGTAGTGTGTCTAGTTCTTTTACATAGGTAAAATCTGAAGATCATTTTGAAATCCAATAGAATCAAGCACTAAGAATGGAAATCCTTACATTAAACTACAATTAGTGAGTCAGATGTCAGTTACAATCATTCTATTCTATGCTATGCTAAAGGCCAAAATTCTGCTTTCATTTACATCTTTAATTCTCACTGGCTGTAGTAGGAATTGCATGGATGTCAGGTGACAAAAGAGGGTCAATAAACTATTAGAAGAAAAAAAAACTTTGTTCTTACCTCTACTGGTAAACAATCCGTTTTAGTATGTGAAATAATCAGTCTTCCAATTCTCCATTACTGCTATCAAAAACATGTTTGCACTAAAATAAATAATAATAAATTGTAGCTCAATGTAAGCACACACAGATCAACATCCACTATTTTTCCTAACTTTTCCTCATGTGTTTGTTAATCTATTACCTTCAAAATGTGAAAGAGAAGAATAATTCTATCTCCACCATATTCATGAACAATCCAGGCTTTTAAATGAATCAAAGTACTGTCAAAGACTTGGATTTTCCCAATCTGCTTTGGATTTCAGGCAGGCAGAGAACAGGATTCAGACATATTTCAATACACTGAACTCTATTTCTTTTTATTAAAGATGGTTCAAACAGATTTCCCTTCTGTATCTCTCACAACTGAAAAGAAATAGTGCCCAATCTTACGTCTGTAGGGTTGTACAGCTGTAAAATTTGAACTGTTGTTGCCTTAGCTTCAGAGGTAACAAACAAATCAAGAAATAATAGTACAGTGTAAAAAATATACATGCAATTTCTCAAAATGGGCATTACTCTTGTTGGGTCAGTCTTAATGCAGTGCCTTTAAATCCCAAGGATTTTGTCAAAAAATCCTTAGGTTAAAGCCTGCTCCCACTAACATCATTGGCAAAACCCTCATTGACATGAATAGGGCCAGGATTTTACGTCTTTTGCTTACAGCATGTGTAATACATATTTCCCCACACTCGTCGTTAAAAAGGGTTTAAGATCTAAAGTGGGATAACTGAACTTGGAAAAAACTCAAGTTGAGTAGTTGACATTTTTAGTCCTAAAATCTTACAGATTCAGTCACAATTTAAATTTTGAGGAAGCAGTTGATCATCACGTCCACTAAAACACAGTGAGAAGAGACTGAACAGCAGAAATACATAAAACGAGTAAGGGAGGAGAGAAGATAGTAAATTACACAAGTTTGTTATCTCATGGTTCTCCTATGTCTCTTACTGCTCCATTAGTGAGTCCTGTGGAGGATAGTGTCCTCCAACTTTTAGGGGGGAATTCTAAAGGCATCTGTTACTGGTCCCCTTCTCTTCTCCCTCTACGCCTTATCTCCCTTTGCACCTTATGCAAACACAAATTCAATTACCAGCTACATGCTGACAACTCACAGAACTACCTCACTGCTCCAGAGCTGTCTTGATGTGCCATAACTAAAATCTCAGCCTGTCTGACATGCCTCATTGACATCTAGCCACCAACTCAAATTAAATATGACTAAAACAGAGCTACGCAGTGTAGTACTTCAAAGTACACTTATTACAGCAAAGGAAGGTGTTTTTCTGTCACTGTGGTGGCCACCCCCTCAAGAGGCAGTAGCTAGGTCAATGGAAGAATTCATCCATTGTGGTTGCATAAGGTGCAAAGGGAGATAAGGTGTAGAGGGAGAAGAGAGGGGGACCAAGAACAGAGAATTCTTCCATTGACCTAGCAGTCTCTACATCAAGCACAGGTCAGCTTAACTACATCTCTCAGGGGGGGTGAATTTTTCACACCTCTGAGCAACATAGCAAGGTTGACCTACGTTTTAGGTGTAAGCCAGGCCTGAGATACTGCCTTTCCTATCCGCCCACATAGCTAAAACTCTCATCCAGAACTCATCATCTCACATTTTGATTACTGCATTTGTCAAAGCCAGAGAAAAGGATGGCGCAACCTGGACTCGGCATATCCATTCAGAACGGATCTTTTTTCTAGTCTGTTGATTTGACCATGTCACCCCTCTCTTTGCATCTCCCCCATTGGCTCCCCCTTCTCTATAACATCAAATACAAGATACTAATCTTCTCTTTCAAGGCCCTTCACAGTCAAACCCCACCCTACCTACCATCTCCCACCTCAGATGAGCCTATGATGCCAGACTGTAGCCCACTTGCTAAATTCTCAAACAAGCATCTTTGGGCTTCTTCCCCATGCTGACCCTCACACATGGGAGGAGCTCCCTGTAAACATCTGCAAAGCTTCATTATTCCCTTCAAAACACTCACGATGCTATGCAAAACTTGACAACAGTTAAGCCACTGATGAACTGATACCTCTGCCTATCATGAGGACCAATACTGTCTCATTGTTTCCTTTTATTCCTCATCCATCATCATCTTTTCTTATATTTAGATTAACAGGTGCTGGAACTAGAGATGCCGCCGCACCCCCTGGCTTGAAGTGGTTTCCATGATACACAGAGTTTACATTTTGGTTCAATGTATCTCAGCACCCCCACTATAAAAACTGTTCCAAAAGCCCTGTTTAGATTGTAAGATCTTCGGTGCAGGTGAAGTCTTTTTGTTCTGTGTTTGTACAGCACCTAACACAATGGGATCCTTGTCCATGACGAGGAATTCTAGGCTCTATGATTACATAATAATCATCAATAATACAAAAATGATGCATTAGATCAGGGGTCGGCAACCTATGGCACGTGTGCCAAAGACGGCATGCAAGCCAATTTTTAATGGCACGCTGGAGCCTGCCGGGACTCCAGCATGCCATTAAAAATCCTGCCCAGCCCAGCTTGCTCTCCTCTGCCCTCTGCTCTCCCCGTGGGGGCAGGGAGCAGAAGCATAGCCATGCACCCGGGGGTAGGCAAATGGCCCCATTCTCCCGGCACGGCAGGCAGCGGGGTCCGCGTTCCCAGGGTGGAGCGCTGGGCCGAGCGCAGCAAGCTGCTGGCCCCTCCCCTGCCTCCTCCCTTCCCTTGGAGCCCTGCCGCCGCAGGCAGTGCTCTGGGGGTCGGGGCTGCGCACTCCCACGGGGCAGCGTTTGGCTCTGCGGGGAGGCAGACACGCTCCCCGCTCACCTGGAGCTCTGCTGACGCACGCGCAGCGCTCTGAGGGGCAGGGCTGAGTGCTCCTGTGAGGCAGCATATCTGGCTCTGCATGGAGCCTCATGGTAAGGGGCCCAGGGCTGAAGCAGTTGGATAAGGGGTGGGAGCAGTCAGGGGACAGGGTGGGATCCCGGGGGGTGGCTAGGGGCGAGGGTCTCTGGAGCGGGCAGTCAGGGTGTGTGTGTGGGGGGGTTGGATGGGGTATGGGAGTCCCGAGGTTTCTGAGGGAGCAGGGAGTGGATAGGGACCAGAGCAGTCAGGGGACCGGGAGCAAGGAGGGTCCTGGTGGGGCAGTTAGGTTGGGGGGGTCTCTGGAGGGGGTGGTCAGGGGACAAGGAGCTCAGGGGGTTGTATGAGTTGGGATTCTGGGGGTCTGTCAGGAGCAGGCTGTGGAGAGGGCTGGGGCAGTCAGGGATTGGGGGGGGGAGGATGGGTCGGGAGTTCTGGGGCCCTGTCAAGAGGCGGGGATTATTGGATGGGGCATGGGCGCCGGGGGGTCGGCTGGGACGGGAGTGTTGATAAGGGTTGGGGCAGTCAGGGACAGTAGGGTCCGGTGGGACAAGGAACAGGGAGGCTTAGATAGGGGGTGGGATACTGGGGGCAAGGGGTCCCAAGAGGGGGTAGTCAGGAGACAAGGAGCAGTGGGGTGGAGTTATTAGGGGCAGTCACCCGCCCTCTCCCCTGAGCCCTGAGCCCTGACCCCCTCACACACACACCATCCGCTCTGCCCTGAGACTGCACACCCCCCAGGCCACGGCCTAACCCTGGACCTCCCTCATACACACCCAGCCTCTGCTTGACTCCTTCATCCCCCTCCAATATAGTCCTGACTCTGGTGCCCCACCCATACCCAGCCCCCTGCCCCTGACACCTACACCCCACCTATGCCCAGTCTCCAGCCCTGACTCCAGCACTCTGCCTCCAGCCCTCTGGACCTGGCCTGGCCTGCACAGCCCGCTGCTGGTCTGGGGTTCTGGCTGACGGACCTTGCAGCTGGGGTCCCGGCCGTAGGCCTCACTCAGCCCACTGCCGCTATGGTGAACAGAACCCAACCGCAGCGGGCTGAGCGGGCCGGCAGCATAAGATCAACATTTTAATTCATTTTAAATGAAGCTTCTTAAACATTTTGAAAACCTTGTTATTTTACAATACAACACTAGTTAGTTATATAATATATAGACATGTAGCGAGAGACCTTCTAAAAACATTAAATGTATTACCGGCACGTGAATCTTAAATTAGAGTGATAAATGAAGACTTAGCTCACCATTCTGAAAAGGTTGCTGATCCTGCATTAGAGTTTTACAGAGGTTAAAAACCCCATCATTTCAATCATCCTACTTATTGGTTTTTGTGACCCTCTTCTGAGATTTTTATGACAAGTTTGTGACAGCTTGGATATTAGAGGGGCTGATCTCTAACCAGTGTTCGCACTTTAAATAGCAGCTGACTCGAATTTAACAAGCACTCAATCTAACAAGCGTGTGTGTGTGTGTGTGAATACACACACACAAAGATGATATTTCATATTCTAAAAGTGACTGGTTCAGTTAGGAGATATTGGTTATCTGTGTGTACTTAGAGTCAAATCTATTTTACTGGTAAGTTTTTACTATGGTTATTCCTGAAACCCTGCAGAGCTATACACACCTCTAAAACACGTTTACATTCTGGTCCTCTTATCGCCACAACTTTTGGCTAAGTTCAAATGGCAGAATTTTATTTTTACTGAGTATTACATAGAAACAATCTCATTTTATTTCAGGCAAATTTACAGGGCAGTGCAAATAAATTAAAGACCCAAACTCTCACCATGCCATCTTTCTACTAGTTAATTGTTAAACAGAACAGAAGCATTTAAAGACACTAAATATGGAACCCTCAGTGCCTTTTATATTATATATAACTAGGACATATACTATAAGCACATTCTCTCAACATTTTTGGAGAGTATAAGGTGCTTAAAATACAGCAAGGTCTATTAATTATTTTAAACCAACTTTGATCCAGAGGATGTTGAAAAATTGGAAAGAGTCCAGCGGAGGCAACAAAAATGATTAGGGGGCTGAAGCATTTGATTTATGAAGAGAGGCTGAGGGAACTGGGATTATTTAGTCTGCAGAAGAGAAGAATGATGGGAATTTGATAGCTACTTTCAACTACCTGAAAGGGGTTCCAAAGAGGATGGATCTAGACTGTTCTCAGGGTAGCAAGATGACAGAAAAGGATAATGTCTCAAGTTGCAGTGGGGGAGGTTTAGGCTGGATATTAGGAAAATCTTTTTCATTAGGAAGGTGGTGAAGCACTGGAATGGGTTACCTAGGGAGGTGGTGGAATCTCCTTCTTTAGATGATTTTAAGGTCAGGCTTGATAAAGCCCTGGCTGGGATGATTTAGTTGCGGATTGGTCCTGCTTTGAGCAGGGGGTTGGACTAGATGACCTCCTGAGGTCCCTTCCAACCCTGATATTCTATGATCCTATGATTTTATGATGATGTCCCATTCAGGTTAAACAATGAATTACAATGCTCAGCAAAATTCAGACTTGCTAAAGGAACACTACACTTTTTTCATGCTATAAACAGTTAAGAATTATGCATATTGTAAAGTAAAGCTGCTGACATTTACAAAAAAATAATGTGATATGATTGACATGAAAAACTGAGATTGAAAAAGGTCTTAGATAGGATTCCTCTATTTAACTGGCCCTATCTATGTCCTTGGAATGTACCTCAGTTTCATACATGCACAAGGGGAGTAGTCTTAGAGTGCAAAACAAAGTGTTTAAACTTCTGCTACTGATTTCATAAATTGGAAAAATTAAGCAGAGTTGTTGCAATTTTCCCCAACCCAAGCACATCCACTGGAAAAAAAAAATCATTTTTATGAACTGAAACACAGAACACACAGGCTATGTGATTCACTTTGTAAGTACAGTTATTCCTCACATAAAAAGGCATAAATTATCCAAAATGAAAGTCTTACAGTTTTGGAAGCACAGCACAAAAGCACATTGATGTCTCCAGTCTAATTAGTTAAGCCACTCTCTTTAGCATCTGCCAAGATACTGGTATACTTCTACCAATTTAGGTCCCAGTCCTGAAATCAGATCTGGGGGCGGATGCACGTGCTTGTGTGGAGCAGCTTGGGCTAGAGCAACCACAGAAAAAAATTGGCGGGTGCTTAGCACTGACTGGCAGCCAGCTCACTAGCGTCTCCTGCTTGCTGGTGGCCCTGCCAATCAACTCATCCCCTCCCTCCCACCTGCCACGATCAGCTGTTCCAGGGCATGCAGGAGGCACTGGGGAGGGGAGGGGAGGAGAGGAGCAGGGATGAGGTGCACCTGGGGGAGGGGACAGAACCGGGCAGAAAGAGGCAGAGTGGGGGCAGGAAGAGATGGGGTGGGGATGAGCCTTGGGGAAGGGGTGGAGTGGGGGTGGGGCCTCGAGCAGAGCAGGGGCAGGAAGAGGCAGGGTGGAAGTTTGGAGAAAGGGGTAAAGTGGGAGTGAGATGGGGTGCTGAGCAGGGTTGAGCACCCCCAGGGAAAGATGGAAGCCAGCACCAGTGATTCCACTAAGGCTTCATGCAGGTGCGAGGGAACACATGAAGAGATGGGAGAGCTGGATCAGAGGCTTATTTACTTTTTCACCACCTAATATAAATGTGCTAAAAACATGCCCAATTGATTCTAAGCTGTTTGTACATGAACATAGGCCTTTTAAAAACTGACAAAATTCTTAATTCTGTCTTCTGTATGTACACTTACAGAGATAATATTTCATATTCTAAAAAGTGAATGGTTCAGTTAGGAGATATTAGTTATCTGTGTGTACTGTTCTGTCTTCTGTAATTTTTCACCATTTTGATGGAAGGAACTTTAACACAACATTCTTTGCACCCACATTTAGGTGTTTGGTTTTAAATGCTAGGAGAAAAAAGGAACGAATGCAGACTTACATTTCATTAGATACGTAGCCTTTTTATCCTGTTACAGACTCAACCTATGACCTTTATTTGGTATCAGTTATGGTGTTTCCATAGCATCTTCATTTTGTTATTAATTTAATCAAATCAGATTTCTGCTGAGGTTATTATAATAAAATAATAAATAAATAATAATAATAATAATAATGTAATATGTTCTTCAAAGTCCAATTTCAAAGTGGAGGAGAGGGACAGAAAGGAGGGAGCTTGCTGGAAGCTGTTGCTTCCTGTCTGTACTGGCTGATCTGCTTAAAAGGGCAAGGTACTTGAAGTGGGATCAGCATGCACGTCTCTCTCTTACTCATGCATGCACCCTCCAGCACTTTGGAAAGTCAGCACCTGTGCAGCCGTGCATGTGATGTCTGGAGGAGGGAACTGGATAGCATGGGATCATCATCATCATGTTCAGTTTTGCAGGGAAGTGTTTGCAGCTACTGCCCTGCATCTAGTGTGTTTCCTCCCTCCTGCCTGAGTCCATGCTGCCTTGTAGAGCGTGAAGCTACCTCAACAACAGCGTATTAACCCTTGAGGACTCAGCTGAGTGTTAATTCATCATTTAGCAACAAGGCATTCCCTTAACGATCAGCTCTAACACCTTCAACAGGCACATTTAGTCACACATATTTGGTGATCTTGATGAATCCAAAGGAACCAGTTTTCTGTGCTTTTTGAGAGGAGCATGACTCCTTTTAATGATACTATTTAAACTACTGACGACAACATTTACATTAGAATAGTTATCTAGTAAGATTTTTCTCCTACTATTTACTTGTTATGTTGAGTTAGAAATTCACACACAGATTTTGGTAAACACCAGTATACAGCTTTCAAATTTATTTCAGTTAGAATGAGAAATAACCTATTAAATACGACGTTATGAAGAATAAAAAATAAGCTGAACTGCTGTACAGATCCAGCTTATAAGCCCTGCTCACCTTCCAGGTATTTAGATTTTAGCAAACAATCCCCACCTTATCACTCAGTTTCACACATTCCCCTCCAGAACATACAGACAGCTGATCTTATTCACTAGCCACATGCCCCTCTATCAAATTGCCATTGACTCCACATATTCCTCTTCTCATGTAGGCTTCTAAACAGTTCAATAACTGTTATTGTTTCCCCAACAGGAACAAGAAGAACCTTTATTACTTTAACTTTTATATTTCCATTCATAGTCTAAAATTAGAGTCTAATGCTTGAAGTATCAAAACACTTCCAAATATAAGGAGTTTTAAAAGACGACGTGTCTTTTGTTCTCCTACACACACACACACACCACACAGCACACACACACACCCTATTTTTTAAAAGTTGCAAGTAGGGAAACAACCACCCTAACTCTGACTACATAAGGCTACCTAGGAACAGAACATCCATTAAGGATGGTAGTGTGATCTAACAGAGTAAGCACAGGGTTAGGACCAAGGCTTGGCTACACTCGAAACTCCAAGCGCTGCTGCCGGAGCGTTCCCGTGGCAGCGCTCTGAAGTGTGGCTTGGTCGCGGCGCCAGCATGGGAGAGAGCTCTCCAGCGCTGCGGCACTCCACCTCCTGAGGGGATTAGTTTACAGCGCTGGAGCCGTGCTCCCGCACTGGGCACTATTTACACTGGCACTTTAGAGCGCTGTAACTTGCTGCACTGAGGGGGTGTTTTTCACCCCCTGAGCGAGAAAGTTGCAGCGCTGTAAAGCGCAGTGTAGCCAAGGCCTGAGTAAGGAAGACACAGTTCTACCACTCTCTGGCCTGGTCTACACACGCCGTTAATCGATTTAAACAGCGTTAAATCGATTTAACGCTGCACCCGTCCACACTACACCGCCTGTAAATCGATTCAAAGGGCTCTTTAATCGATTTCTGTACTCCATCAAAACCACAGGAGTAACCTAAATCGATTTTACTAAATGGAATTATGTAGTGTGGACGGAAATCGAAGTTTACTGCCTCGGGAGGTATCCACAGAGTACCACTGCAGCTCTGGACAGCAGTCACAACTCCGATGCACTGGCCAGGTAAACAGGAAAGCCCCGTGGACTTTTGAATTCAATTTCCTGTTTGGCCAGCGTGGAGCTCTGATCAGCACAGGTGACCACGCAGGGCTCATCAGCAACAGGTAAAATGCAGTCTCCTGAGAATAAAAAGAGCACCAGCCTGGACCAACCAAGAGATACTGGATCTCATCGCTATCTGGGAGAGGATACGTGCTACAGAACTCCGTTGTCAAACGAAATGAGAAATATTGAAGAATTTCAAAGCTATGATTGCAAAGGACACGGAGAGACTCAGTACAGTGCAGATAAAAGTTAAAAGCTGAGGCAGGCATACCAGGAAACCACGAGAGGCAACGGAAGGTCTGGAGCAGTCCGAAAACATGCCGCTTCTATGCTGAGCTGCATGCAATTTGGGGGCTGTGCAACAGTACCCACCCCTTGCCGTTGATTCAGATGCCCGTGATCTCTCGTCTGGGGG
>NC_133771.1:57926548-58069493 GCF_003597395.2 Chelonoidis abingdonii | reverse complement strand
GTACAGCCTCCACCCTCCTTATGTGAAAAGCAGGCGCAGGCCATACATATTTCGCGCCTTTGTTTTCTGGGTAAGAGAGCAACGCCATAGCACAGCGAAGCATGGACCCTGCTGAAGACCAGTGGACCCTGCTGAGATCAGTAACTGCAATCGTGCAGTTGTAACACCACCGTGCACTCTTATCTGTGCTGTCTATGCTGAGACCTGAACTGCAAATTCAGAGAGGGGGAGGAGGAGGAGGAGAGGAGAGGAGGCAGCTACGGCAGCGCACCGACAAGAGCGAAGTGAACGATGACGACATGGAGACTGAATTCCTCCTAAGCCGTCGGGACGCAGCATTTTAGGAGCATTACGTAGCTGGTAATTGGGCAGGATTCTACCCATTGAATGCTGATTAAGTATAGAGAACAGGGAAACAGCACGAATGGTGGGAACTGCATAGTTTTTTGCAGGTTGTGGGACCGATTCCAGTGGCTGCAAAACTTTCGCAATGCGTAGCAGCCTCTTTCCTTCTGAACTTTCGCTGACCTCTCGCTCTTCCTGCTGCACACGCCATTGCAACTGAAGATGAGAGCATGAGCACCATCACAGTGCAAGAAGCCGAGTGCGCAATAGCCCTCCTGGAAGCTTGCCAACTCCAGAACAGCCTTACGGTGCAGTCGGGAATCATTTGGAGTGGAAAATCTACTGTGGGGGCTCTGTGTGCAAGTAGCCAAAGCAATCGTTAAGCCCCTGCTGACTACAGAAAGTTTGTGACTTTGGAAACGGCAGGTGATAGTGGATGCTTTGTTGCAATGGGATTCGCTAACTGTGGAGGCCATACGAGGAACCCATCACTCTATCTTGGAGAGAGGGCACCCGTAACGTGAAACGCAAGGGGTACTTTTCCATGGTGCTGCAAGCACTGGTGGTCACAAGGACGTTTCAACAGCATACCAGTGGGATGAGAGGGTTCAATGACTCTCGCATCTTCAAGAAACGCAACTCTCTTTAAAACCGGCTGCAGCAAGCGAAATTACATTCAGACCAGAAAATAAAGTTGGTGATGTTTGAGATGCCTCGCTCTTGTTTACTGGGTGACGCCAGCCTAACCCTTGATGCATGGCCTCATGAAGCCATACACAGGCAGCTTGGACAGTGGTCAGGAGGCTGTTTAAAAACTACAGGCTGAGCAAGTGCAGGATCGGTGGTAGAGTGTCGCATTTGGCCGTTTAAAGGGTCGCGTTCCGATCATCTTCTCCGCTCAAGACTCTCAGCCAAACCAATGTCCATTGTTATCTGCTGTTGCTGTGTGCTCACAATTCTTGTGAGAGTAAGGGGGAGACCTTTCTGGCGGGGTGGGAGCTGAGCAAATCACCTGGCCCACTGACTACGAGCAGCCAGACACCAGGGCATTAGAAGAGCAACACCGAGGAGGTGGCGCATCAGAGAAGCTTGAAAAAGTAGTCTTAGCACGGGCCAGGGTAATGGGGTGACTGCAGTGCTTGTTTCCCCTTGATGAAACACTCCTGCCTTATTGCACTCCCTCTTAGCAACCCACCCTCCCCTTTACTTACAGCTTGCTGAGAAATAAGTCAGTATATTTTAAAAATCATTTATTACTGTATTAAAAGTCAATTTGGTATTGCTTAAAAATCATGAATTCTTATCTAAAAGTCATTCTGTAGAAACCCACCCATCGCCTCCTTGATTTTCCTTCGATTAAAAGTATATTAAAGAGGCGTTATAAGTAAGCATAGGTAACGGTAGGGTTAAGTTTCTTTACTGGAAAGGGTAACCAAACACCTACCGGGAGCAAGGACCAATCAGAGAACTGGATTGTTTAAAGTTCAGAGGCGGGAATTGTATAGCTCGGCGGTCTCTTTGTTGTTTCTCGGCTATGAGTAACAAGTTTTCCTTCTAACTCTCTCTTATCTCAAATATTCTACTAAAAAGTCTGTGAGTACATAAGGAAAGCAAAGGAATTCGGCTATGAAGAGCTTTGTGTTGTGTATGTACAGATGTGGATTGCTAGTGCATGTTTTGTTCTCAGAATATCCAAGCTTGGTAGTGAGCTGGGGGAGTTGCAGGTAAGCACCCAGGTCTGACGCTAAAGTCCAGATCTGGGACAGGAGGCTATTCCACATGGTGAGCAGCGCAGGTGGGATATAAAAATCCAAAAAACCAGCTAGCTACCTTATTTTTCTTTTTTCCTGCTAGGGATTAGCAGTGAGAAAAGAGGTTGGTTTTAAAGTGCTAGAGAGAAAATTTTTTTTTCTGCTTGGCTGTAGCAGCTTGCATTTTTGCAGAGTTATTAAGAGAACGCATTAAGGTCGTGTGGTGAAACAATAGCACTCCTTTGCGAGTCAACTTCCCCAGCCAGCATCGCACACGAGGTAAATACAGTTGCTTTTTGTTTTGGTTCAATTGCCATATCAAACAGAGTCTACAAGCAGTCAAAGCAGTTTGCCTGGCAAATAATCAGGAGGAGAAA
Source organism: Chelonoidis abingdonii (assembly GCF_003597395.2). NCBI lineage: Eukaryota > Metazoa > Chordata > Testudines > Testudinidae > Chelonoidis > Chelonoidis abingdonii. The sequence continues at coordinate 58,067,020 of NC_133771.1, read as the reverse complement.
AGCAAAAATTCAGCGACAGACAGAACACCCAAGAGGAGCATCCAAACACAAGAAAAACATAAACCATGAGTCCAAAGAAGAGCAGAAAAAAGGAAAGAGCCCGCAACAAGCCCTAGAAAGAGCAGAAAAATAAACATAGGAGACGCTGGATAATTAAGGCTAAAACAAGAAGCCAAGAGGCAGCACACAAGAGAACAGGAAAGACAGCGCAAAGGCACATTAGAAAAGAAACTTCTGGCAACTAGAGCTGGACCTCCGCATAAAAAACAACAACAAGAGAAGAGACAGCCTTCTAACGACATCTTGTCAACCTACAGAGAAGAGGCCCACAACAGGCCTTACAGAGGGAGCTGGCTAGGCAAAACGGCTCTAACTACACTCCCTAACCCTCGACACCATTGTGGTTCACACACCTGTGGAAATTTCCAACTACATAAGCAGGTGAGGACATCAGACAACCTGTCTGTGCTAACCAGACACCCAGACTGAGGTAGTGGGACCGCGGAGCCCATGTCAATGGCTGAACCAGCCACAACACCTCCAGTCCCAGAACCCGGAACTGGGAACAGCAACCCGACGCAAACAGTGCAACCACATCTTCAACCCCAACGCAGAAGGGACCCCACGAGCCTGAACTGGAGTAGCAACAGACAACATAACGAAGAGGCTTCAGGCAGAGCCTGAAATACACCAGGTTGCACCAGCAGAGAGCGGTGCACCAGCGAAGAAACCCCGCATCATGCTACATCACTTCCAGAGGGACCAGCCAAGTCCCCAGTCTGAGGAAGAACTGGTGTCCCAGCTTCAAGGGAAAAGTCCAGAACTGAGCAGGAAGCAGATGTCAGCCTTCAGGAAGCTTGAGTGCGGCACGGAGCAAACCCACCGCCTCTCAGCTCTTCTGACCGATCCCGGTTTGTTATAGACAAGGACTTTTTAATTACAAGGAATTCTTCTGGTGACGCCCAGAAGAATGGCAAGCCGCGCAAACATGGTTTGTGGTTCACAAGTACAGGGGAAAGCTTTAAGCCTTAGCCCATGATCATCCCCAGTGGTCATGCTGGGTGAACAGAAGCAAAGACAGGTTGGGTGAAATCCTTCTATCCTGGGAGGGGATGGCAAGGAAGCTGCCCAGTATGTCCAGTCTTTGTGAGGTGTGCCAAGGAAGTGGAAAAGCCTCAAGCTCTGGTCAAGCACCCTCTCCAACCATTCCCATAATGAGGCCCATTCAGCAAGTAGCTGTGGATAGTCTGGGTCCATTTCCAGAAGACACCAGGGGAAGCCAGTAGGGCACTGACTTTCGTGGACTTTGTTTGCTAACGCGATGGCCCCCCCCCCCCCCCCCCCCCCCCCCCCCCCCCCCCCCCCCCCCCCCCCCCCCCCCCCCCGCCCCCTACCTCCCCCCCCCCCCCCCCCCCCCCCCCCCCCCCCCCCCCCCCCCCCCCGCACCCCCCCCCCCCCCCCCCCCCCCCCCCCCCCCCCCCCCGCCCCCCCCCCCCCCCCCCCCCCCCCCCGCCCCCCCCCCCCCCCCCCCCCCCCCCCCCCCCCCCCCCCCCCCGCCCCGCCCCCCCCCCCCCCCCCGCCCCCCCCCCCCCCCCGCCCCCCCCCCCCCCCTCCCCCCCCCCCCCCCCCCCCCCCCCCCCGCCCCCCCCCCCCCCCCCCCCCCCCCCCCCCCAGAACAATGGCTCGTAAGGTAACACCAACAGCTAAAGCAGTGTACAGGCCCTAACAGACATTTTCGCCAGGGTAGGTGGGCCTTCCGATACTGGTCGTCAGGAGAAAGGAATGCTATGCTTTGTGTACGCCCTGGAAAGCTAACGCCCATAACGTTTGGGGGACAGACGGTTCCAGCTACAAACTGCACTATGCTGCGCTAAGGAAGTGGCTTTTTCCTGAAGATGTTGAAGTCTTGTACTTTGCATGCTTTTATCTTCCTTGTGCATGTGTGTATTCCTCTGTTTAGTTTTACAGTTCTAGGTAGAAATCACGCTCCAGTGAACTCCTACTGTCGTGATTTGGGGGCGTGTCATAAGTAGATAGGTCGGTAAGGGTTAAGTTTCTTTACCTGAAAGGGTAACCCAAACACCTGACCAGAGGACAATCAGAGAACTGGATTGTTTAAAGTCAGAGCGGGAATTGTATACTCAGGGGTTTTTTTGTTTTCTCGGCTGGATGAGGTAAACAGGTTTTCTTACCTCCATCTTATCTCAATTTCACTAAAGTCTGTGAGTAAAAGGAACCCAACAGTATTCCGGCCTAATGAGGAGCTTTGTGGTGTGTATTTACAGATGTGGATTGCCTGTGTCTTTTTGTTTCTCCTCGGCCTGTGAGTAACAGGGTTTCCTCCTAACTACCATCTTATCTCAAAGTTTCTCCTAACATCTGTGAGTAAGCAAAGGAAAGCAAGATAAATTCCGGCTATGATGAGCTTTGTGTGTATTTACCTGTATGTTGATTTGCTGGACTGGGTTTAATTCGGCTATCTTTAAATCAGAACTGTTTATTCATATTTTCTTATAAGGCAAGAAGCTGTATTGAGTTTATGCAAGAGTATGTTTTGTACTTTCTTTCTTTTATATAAAGTTCGTTTGAAAACTGAATGGGAGTTTCTTTCCTAGTGAGGCAAGGGAAGGGGAGAGCCAGGCTGTGGCTATTTCCTATTGTTCCCAGGGAAAGAGGCAGGCTACGGGAAAGATAAAGAATCATCTCTGTTCTCTTGTGGTTGAGTTTTTCTCTAGTTACTGCTACGAGATATTAGGGAGGGGGAATTTCTTGTGTGCTAGCTGTTAGCTGGAAATGCATAGCCTCGGGGACGCTAGAAATTGCCTCTCCATTGCATTCAAAAGAGTGAAGTCTAGTGTCGCATGCACGGCTAACCCAGGAAAAGGGGGGAAGCTGGGAGAGGAGAGAGATACCCAGCACCACCCGGGACAATGTTTTTTGCCCCATCAGGCACTGGGCTCTCAACCAGGAAGTGGGAACTATGGGATAGCTGTGGAACAGCTACCCACAGTGCACTGCTCCTGAAATCGACGCTAGCCTTGGACCATGGACGCACACACTCGATTTAAGGATCCTAATGTGGACGCACTAAATCGATTTTATAAAATCGGTTTTATAAAATCGGTTTAAACAAATTCGAATTAATCAGGTAGTGTAGACGTGGACTCTGTGTAGCTTATTTTCACAGCCTGTGGCTGCCTGGATCACAGATTTTGTGCACTTTTAGAGTCTGTCCATGGGCTTTAGAAAGGTTTCAAAATATGGATAATTTATCTAAAACTAAGTGTTCCATAGTTAAATAGCTATGTATAGTTAGGAAAGCTACATAGTTATAGTAGCTTTAAATGACCATATTCACAGGGACCTTGACCCACTAAACAAAAAGTCTAACACTAAAACAGAAATATTAGAAAATTATCAATTTTGGTAGAGACCTATATTGTTTATGTGGCATTGTTAGCAATGAAATGTACAATAGTTAGGCATGGCAGAATTCAATTTTTATTTTTGTAAGTTCAACGGATAATATCAATGTTTATCTAGACATTTGTTTCTATTTTTATTTTCACAGTTTCAGGAAACAATTTTATGATACATTTTACAATGATAATGGACACAGAGATTCAAAAAGTTAAAGCATTATAACCACTGAAACACAAATTGTCAAAAAATAAAAAGTAAATAGCCTTAAATCAGACTTGAATAAGCTCTCAAGCCGCATTTTTCTTACTTTGCCTATCTGAATATTCTGATGATCATCAATGGAAATTTTTTGGTCATTTTGTGTGTATATGGTATGCAGGATAAGTACGAAATTAAAGAATTAAAGTTTGCTTAAGTTTGGTTAAGGATCTATATAAGTATTGTAAAGAAGGCCCCAACCAGGAAGTAAAAGAAGGCTGTGAGAATAATAAGTAATATTACTTGTAATGGATGGGAAGGGTGTATGGCTCTAAAAGTAACTAATAAAGAGCTATAGTAACAAGACAATGAACAACTGTCTAAAGAGAAACAAGCCCAAATCTTCCCATCGTTCTGCTAGTAAAACAGAGTGATTAGGGAGATAAGAAAAGAAAGGCCTTGGGAAGAAAGGGTGCTGTAAATCTTATCGGGAATAAGACTGGAAATAAGGATGAATTGTCTCAAATTGGTTTTTAGCTGAAGTCAGTAATTGGCAATGACATCATGTGTTTGTTAAATGGTATCAAAAGTAAACTCTTAAAAGGGTTTATTGCTAATAACTGCCTGACTACACTGGAGTCAACCAATGTGGATGTAAGCATCCCTGAGATTAGCCCATTTGTAAGTTTCTTGATCAAATGCTTATAAGTGTTTTGTTACTGTCTGAATGTAGTAAATTTCTTACTAGTTACGCTTTTTAGGCATGTTTAGAGAAATTGTATAAATACCACTTGGCCTCCATTAAATTTAACAGAATTTATGGCTAAATTGGTATTTGGTGATTTTCCATATCAATATTAATAATTTCAAATATTATTAATAATTCCAACATGGTGAAATTGATTATTACTGATACTTACCAATAAAAATCAACTCCTTCCACACCTAACAATTTTGCATAACGTGACTCTTGATCTGTGGTGATGATCGTGGTACAGAGTTAAGGTTCCTGAAGTTAACATTCTTACTTTCTCCTGTGTTGTCTCCTGATTGACTTATGTTGTTTTATGATGGGTATCTCTGACTTTGCACTTCTCCTATTCTGTTTGTGATGCCCATTTGCAATTACCCAGCTAGGCGAGACTCTGCTAACTACAAGGAGAAGCAGAGGCAAACCAAGACAAAGGGATAAAGGTCTAAAAATTTTAAATGATAAGGGAAAACCCAAAAATTGTACCAGGAGAATAAGTAATATAGCATATTACCAAGTACTTACTATTGATAATAATGAACTATAGGTTATCAACACATTAACCTTTGCAAGTTTGTACATGCTACTCTTCCTTACTCTGTGCAGTAAATAGCAAATGCATTGTTATTAACAAGAACAAAAGATTACTCAACAATATACTGTCACTTCAGAGAAGAATCAACTTTTCTTCTCCTTTACCGTAAATCCAGCTCCATTCTTGCTGTCCTGTTCTCTGCTTTTCTTTGTCTTGAAATGCTCCTTAGATTTGATGTTCCTGTGGCTGTACCTCTTTGTATCAAGTTTATCCAAAAGCAGAGTTTCTTCACCTAGTGGGCTCTCTCTGTTAGGCACCTTTGAACGGTATTCCATCAACAGAAGTTCAAACAGTCATTCTCTCTGTTCAGATACTTTAGGTTATTCGTGGGTGGGCTTCTTGTTTATCGTTTTCATTATCTCTTTTCATATAACGGCGTTTTGATCAATTTCTTTTTTTCCACCAATTATATTTCCTTTCAGGTATTTTCCTTGAGACTCTCTAGTATGTCAGCAGATTTTATTTTCCTTTACCTCCCGTCTCTAATAGTGTCTGCTCACACATCCAAGTCTATTTTTTAAATGTTTCACATGACCTGAAACCTTTCCTACTTTTCTTCTTCTCACTTCGAAGTCTCCTACTTTTACTCCCCTGTTCTTTTATCACCTCACTGCCTACCCCAGCTCCAGTTCATCCACTGGCTCATCATCTAGGATTCTTCTCCTTCCTTCCTTCTTCTCTAATAGCTTTTTCCAGCTGCCCCTTCAGGGCGGATTACAAACCCTGTCCCCAGATCAAGCTGTCCTCTCACTGGTTCTTTCTCTCCCCAGGACAGCATTCTGTGCTGCTACATCACAGCTGCAGCAGATGCCAGTGCCAGGGTTACTACATAGGTTCTGTGGCTTAAACAGCGGAGACTCAACTACAACATATTTGGGTGGGGGAGGGGGGAACGGGAGGAGACCAGAGAGATACAGGAATTTTCAGGACAGAAGGGACCACTGCATCACCTTATCTGACATCCTGTACACCAAGGCCAAAGAACCTGTATTGAGCCCAGTAATGGGACATATTTAGGAAATTAAGAAGAGGTGTAAAACAAAGGCCATGAGCTGATCAGTGTGAACGGGTTGATTTTGATAAACAAGATAGCTCCATATTTCAGAAGTGTCAAAATCACAGAAAGGAAGGTTCCTGCACAATTGATGAATATTATAGAAAATAAAACTCTACTGTGTTGTTTCTAATATGAAGGATGATCGTATAAATAAATAACACAAGATGCGACCACATTCACCAAAACATTAGAAGGTAAATATGCCGCTGGAAGTACTGTAATTGCCCCTTTTAATGATTCTTGAGACAGGAAGAGAATCCAAGATAAATCACTCAAAATTAAAACAAATACAGAACACTATTTTTAGTTTTCTTTATACAAATCCTGCAAAGGAGGAAAATAAAATCATTGATCAGGAATTCTCTGTATCCTGTTTCTGACAAAAGTATAACAATAAAACTTTTCTGTTTTGAGATGTATCCTCCACTCCAAAACTTTTAAGAGTGATGAAAAAAGGAAACTGAACACGGACTATAAGATATAACTATCTGATGAAGATTAAAATGACTGATGTGGTTTTATTCCCTCTCTCAAACTGTGTTTATATTTGGTATATTTCAATCTGTGTTCTACTTACAAACTTCAGTCACAGATGTTTCATTCTATTCCCTGTATTTCCATCTGTGTTTGTCATAAGAACTGTGCTGTCATAGTTTTCTATTTTCTGCTTAAAATAAATACAGCTTGCTCCCCTGACTTCTCACTGACCCCAAAGAATGGAAAAAAAAAGCTCTTTTCCTCCCTTCCAGCTTCCTTGTTGTAGGCCCTGTTACTTTTATTGTTGGATGCTTCGTGCATTGTTCTGTGAAAAAGAGAATTATTAAAAAAGACTCTTCTACAAGGATTTATAAAATTGCATTTATTGTAACAAATATCTGCTGCCATAGTTAGAAATGAGAGAGACTGTGCATCTCTATTTAACTCCTAGTTTCATATTTTGAAATAATAAAAAAAAAAGTCTGTAGTTTTCTATACAGTTTACTTCAGGATGTACCTGAAAGTGAAAAAGTATTCTATGCCAAACAGAATATCTACGTATACCCGAATACAACAAAACATTAATCAAGCGCTTAACTGCATTTCTGTTCAGCAAAGTGTGTGCTTAAGTCCCACTTCAGTGGGACTTAAGCACATGCTTAAGTGTTTTCCTGAATCAGAACCATGGAGCTTGACCCTGGAATCACTGTCACAAATAGCCTTTACTCATAAGTAGTCTGACTGTAGTCAACAGGATTGCTCATATAAGTGTTTGCAGGACCAAACCCACTGATTTTTGCTATGGATGTATGGAGAGTTTCCCAGATGCAAAGTCACTTTCTTGAAGTCATGACATTTTCTACAAAACCAAAAAAATTAAAAACAAAAACAAAACCAAAAAACTCATACCCCTTCCTTGCTCTTACAATAAGTAAAAAAACAAATGTCATATCATATTTATGTCTAGTGAATATGTAGCATTGGTTAATATGCAATTCATGAAATTTTTAATAAGAATATATGTTGTCTAAAAGAAAAATCTATGTGAAATCGCAGTTAACACAATTAACTCAAAAAATTAATCGTGATTAATCACAGTTTTAATTTCATTGTTAAACAATTAAATACCAATTGAAATGTATTAAATATTTGCGGATGTTTTTCTACATTTTCAAATATATTGATTTCCATTACAACACAGTATACAAAGTAGACAGTACTCAATTTATATTATTTTTATTACAAATAGTTACACTGTAAAAATACAAACAAAAGGAATAGTATTTTTCAATTCACCTCATACAAGTACTGTAGTGCAATGTCTTTATGGTAAAAGTGCAACTTACAAACGTAGATTTTCTTTTGTTACATAACTGTACTCAAAAATAAAATGATGTAGCTTTTTAGTCTACAAATCCACTCAGTCCTACTTCTTGTTCAGCCAGTCGCTAAGACAAACAAGTCTGTTTACATTTACAGGAGAAAATGCTGCCCGCTTTTTACAATGTCACTGAAAGTGAGAACAGGCGTTCCCAATGGCACTTTTGTAAGCCAGCATTGAAGGTAATTTATGTGCCAGATAATGCTAAACATTTGTATGGCCCCTTCAATGCTTTGGGCCCATTCAAGTTCCATGTTGTGACGCCCCCCAAAAGGAAAAAAAATTCAATGGTGATGCGCTATAATTGCATTAATTAAATTTGTGGCTGAACTCCTTGGGGAGAATTTGTACCATACTCCTTACCTCTGTTTTAACCCTCAACCTCATGCATATATTCATGTTAAGCAGTCTTGGATATGACCCACGCACAATTGTTCGTTTAAGAATACTTTCACTGCACATTTTGACAAACACAAAGATGGACCAGGATGTGAGAATTCGTAAAGATATGCTACATCACTCCGACCCAAGGTTTTAAGAATCTGAAGTGCCTTTCCAAAATCTGAAGAGGGACAGGTGTAATAGCAATGGCTTTTCAGAAGTCTGAATAGAATAACAGTCCTGATGCAGAAATTACAAAAAGCTGATCCACCAAAAAAAGAAAAGCACCGTCTGCGGATGGCATCTGACTCAGATGATGAAAATGACATGCTCGGTCCGCACTGCTTTGGATGGTTTCGGTGAGCAGAACGTCAGTTATCAGCATGGACACATTTCTCAGCAATGGTGGTTGAGGCATGAAGGGACATATGAATCTTTAGTGCATCTGGCAAATAAATACCTTGCGATGCTGGCTACAACCGTGCCATGCGAACACCTATTCTCACTTTCAGGTGTCATTGTAAACAAGAAGTGAGCAGCACTATCTCCTCAGATGTAAACAAACTTGTCTGTCTGAGTGATTGGCTGAACAAGTAGGAGGACTGAGTGGACTTGTAGACTAAAATTTTACATCATTTTATTTTTGAGTACAGTTAAGAAGCAAAAAAAAAACAACACCTACATTTGTAAGTTGCACTTTCACCATAATGACATTGCACTACAGCACTTGTATGAGGTGAACTGAAAAATACTATTCTGAGCGAGTGGCTGAACAAGAAGTAGGACTGAGTGGATTTGTAGGCTCTAAAATTTTGCATTGTTTTATTTTTGAATACAGCTATTTTTTGTACATAATTCTACATTTGTAAGATCAACTTTCATGATAAAGAGATTGAATTACAGTACTTGTATTTGGTGAACTGAAAAATACTATTACTTGTTTTTTACAGCGCAAATATTTGAATCAAATATAAAGTGAGCACTGTACACTTTGCATTCTGTGTTGTAATTGAAAACAATATATTTTAAAATGTAGAAAATATCCAAAACTATTTAAATAAACAGCATTCTATTATTGTTTAATTGCACAATTAATTGCTATTAATTTTTTTAATCGTCTGACAGCCCTAATTTGCACTGAATGTAAATGCCTACTTTGGACATTTGTGGTCTGGCACAATGAATTTATAAAACTGACTATTTATCACATATCACAGCCTTCTCAAAGGCTGTTTTAAGCCCTTTATGACAGGAGTGGGTGACCATTCCGCTACACTGCCCTTATCAAGATAATGAAAGCTTTAATGATATTTTATGTAACCCATAAGCTAACTAAAACTCTCAGCCCTTGGTTTATTGAGAGAGCAAAATTTGGTATAACTGCATTACAGCCTTTTGGGATTTTTTACTTTAAAAAAAAAAGGCACAAAAGAATTCTGAGACAAGGGGCACAAAGGACAAAAGGGTGGGTAGGTCTGAGATCACAAAAAGAGAAGGCAAATTATTTAGGTTTACAAGTGAAGAAAGAATGAGGGGCATTATTCCATACAAATAACATTTTTTAAAAGGAGTCTGTAATAAAATCTTTAGTTCTAACTTCCTCCGCTGCAATTAATTTTAATCTTGACCTTAAAAGGTTCACCCTCTGGTAGAAAAAGCAATTCATCCACCAAATTAACTTAGTCCTTGCATGCTTCCACTCATAACCAAATCATGCCAAATTCTAACAATGACAACATAAATGTTGTATTTTTCATCTGAGTTAGATTTAAGGATACCATATTCATTTCACTAAAGACAGCATCTCATTTTCCCTATGAAAAAAAACTAATACCTTTCATTTACTGTATCAGTCTGTTTCTGTAACTGGATTTAAAGCATCATTTCACATAAGTGAATTTAAGTAATTTCAAAGAATACTTTCTAACTCATGTTCTATTATTTTAAACAGTTACAAGCCAGTACCGAGGGCTGGTTGAAGCAGCTGTGTCGATTTAGCTCAGTGGTTCTCAAACTTTTGTACTGGTGACCCGTTTCACATAGCAAGCCTCTGAATGCAACCCCCATCATAAATTAAAAAACACTTTTTTGTATGTTTAACACCACTATAAATGCTGGAAGCAAAGCGGGGTTTGGGGTGGAGCCTGACAGCTCACGACCCCCCATATAATAACCTTGCAACCCCCTGAGGGGTCCTGACCCCCAGTTTAGAACCCCTGATTTAGCTGGTCTGGTGAAGATGTGATAAGTCAATGGGAGAGCGCTCTCCTGTCAACTTCAGTACTCCACTTCCCCAAGAGGCAGAATGTGAATTGGTGGGAGAGCATCTCCTGCGGTGTAGACACTGTTAGGTCGATGTAAGTTATGTCACTCGGGGTGGTGATTTTTTCACCCCTCTGAGTGATGTAACTTACATTGGCTTAAGCTGGAATAGAACATGAACTATGCTGTGAAAGAAACCTAGAAGGGCGGGGGGGGGGAGGGGGGGAAGGTAAGGATGAAAACAAACACAAATTAAGGCACCCTGTCTGGCACAGACTGGTGGTGTATTTTTCTCCTGTGGATGTTCAGAAAGTGACTAAGGTAGTCACTAGGATTTAGATAGAGAGAAGATGATAGGCTTATGCCTCATTCATATAAAGTTCAAAAGATACATACATCACTGAGGTCTGATTTCTTGTTTGCTTCTTATAGAACAGCCCTTTCAGGTTGAACAGGCTCAAGGAAATTTTTGCAAGGGCTATTCACATAGGTTAAAGTACTTAATGCACTCTTCCATAAACCAAAAATTTTTCCAGTATGACAGAAAGCAATGATGCTCCCACAGAATTGATCCCTCACTGAGTCTGATTGTGTTAGCATTCTCCAACCTACAACAAAAGCCAGGCTTCCCTTTGAGTGGTTTTTCACACTCGAAATGTTAACAGATTTCTGTATTACCAATCAGGGTGCTGGAAGCACCCCCTGGCTTTAAGTGGTTTCCATCATATAGAGGGTTTACAATTTCATTCAATGGCTTTCAGCATTATCATAAAAATTGTTCCAATGCCAATATTAGCAATACAATTTAATCGCTCCAACAGTAATAAGAATCACCTCAATAACACTTTCACCTCCTGCCAGCTCAAGAAATGAAAAACTGAATAGGATTTGCATTTTGATCCCCGAAATAATAATGCAAATACATTCAGATTAACACAGTGGGCTGATTAAAAAAAAAAAAAAAAAAACAGAAAAAACAAGAACAAAAACAACCGAAAACTTGTGCCTTGTCCACTGATAAGGTCAGACTCCCAAAATGAAATAAGTTTATCCTTCAACACTAACAGGAAACACAGAAACAGAATAGGTGGACCTTAAGCAAAAACAAACAGAAAGCCTTTTTAAAAAACAGATGGCTTTAAAACTGACATTTTCTTACTTCTAACACCACCACTACCAGTTATAATTAGATTTTTAAAGTTATTTCCATTTATTTGTTATGTATGCTATGCAATTTCTCTCATAGACTAGAAAAATCTACAAAGAGTCCTGTGGCATCTTATCGACTAACAGAAGTATTGGCACATAAGCTTTCGTGGGTGAATACCCACTTCATCAGGTGCATGTGGTGGAAATTTCCAGAGGCAGATATAAATATGCAGGCAAGAATCAATCTGGAGATAACGAGATTAGTTCAATCAGGGAGGATGAGGCCTTCTTCTCGCAGTTGAGATGTGAACACCAAGGGAGGAGAAACTGCTTTCGTAGTTGGCTAGCCATTCACAGTCTTTGTTAAATCCTAAATTGATGATGTCAGATTTGCAAATGAGCTGAAGTTCAGCAGTTTCTCTTTGGAGCCTGATCCTGAAGTTTTTTTGCTGCAGGATGGCTACCTTTAAATCTGGTATTGTGTGTCCAGGGAGGTTGAAGTGTTCTCATACAGGTTTTTGTATATTGCCATTCCTAATATCTGACTTGTGTCCATTTATCCTATTACGTAGGGATTGTCCAGTTTGGCCGATGTACATAGAGGGGCATTGCTGGCAAATGATGGCATATATTACGTTGGTGGACGTGCAAGTGAATGAACCGGTGCTGTTGTGGCTGATCTGGTTAGGTCCTGTGATGGTGTCGCTGGTGTAAATATGTGGGCAGAGTTAGCATTGAGGTTGGTTGCATGGATTGGTTCCTGAGTTAGAGTTACCATGGTGCGGTGTGTGGTTGCTGGTGAGAATATGCTTAAGGTTGGTGGGTTGTCTGTGAGTGAGGACTGGCCTGGCTCCCAAAGCCTGTGAAAGTGATCTTTGTCCAGGATGGGTTGTAGATCACTGATGATGCCTTGTGTAGAAGTTTAAGCTGAGAGACTGGTAGTGTGATGGGCCAGTGGAGTTCTTGGTTTCGTTCTATGGGGCTTTGTATTGCAGTAGAGAGGGCTCTGGGTAACACATCGTCTGGCTCGTTGTTATTTGTTCCTTAATTCCTCATCGTGTGGGTATCGTAGATTTGAGAAATGCTGTAAGATGATACCTAAAGGTCATGCAGAACGCAATGCATCGACACAGGCATCAAAACAACCCATAACATAGGACAATGCAAAAAGGCATGAATGACAAACTAGCCTCCTTTATCATAGAACAGGATCTCTCGCAATAACCAATCTACAGGCACTTTCCCAGATCCCACTGAGGAATATACGTAGAACTGCACCATCTAACTCAGGGCACTCCCTGACATAATACAGGGAGTAAATCAACATACCCTTTGAGCCCCAACGGGGTATTCTATCTACTAACCCAAGATCCACAAACCTGGAAATCCTGGATGCCCCATCATCTCTGGAATTGGCGTCTCACTGAAAGACTGTTCGGATATGTGGACTCTCTACTACAGGACCCTACGTCACCAGCACTCCCAGCTATCATCTGTGACACCACTGATTTCCTGAGAAAACTACAATCCATTGCTTATCTTCCAGAAAACATCACTACCCTAGCCTCCATGGATATAGAGGCTCTCTATACAAACACACAACCCCACACACGATGGAATACAAGCAGGTCAGGAATAGTATCCCTGATGATACCACAGTCACAACGGTTCGGTGCTCTGTGACTTATCATCCTCACACACAATTATTTCAAATTGGTGACATATATACCTCAGACCAGAGCACGACTATGGCAACCGCATGGCCCCAAAACATGCGAACAATTTTATGGCTGATCTGGAACAATGCTTCCTCAGTTATCCACCCTCACCCCTTCTCTACCTACGGCTTCACTGATGACATCTCATCATCTGGACCCATGGAAGGAGAACTGGAAGATTCCAGCATAGGATCAAACAGCTCCACCCCACCATCAACCGCCTGGACCAGTAAATCCATGGGAGGTCCACGTTCTTAGACAGACCACGGTACAAATAAGTGACAATCAAGTTATTACCATACATCATGATCCGAAAGAAGCCACTGACTGAGCTACATGCTACCTCAAGATGCCTCCAAGCTTCCATCTCGGAACACCACAATGATCCATGCGTCTGACAGCCACGCTGAGGTACGAACCGGCAAAAGATAAGCTGGTCCAGCGCTGGGGCTTGGCGCCCCCCCCCCCACCCCCTACCAGGCATACACCCAGACAGATGACCCACACCTGCATCTTCACCAAGGTGAATTCTCAAGAACTATAAATACGGTGGCACAGCAGGATGAGGTGAAAGAAGGTAGAGAAACATCAACAGGAGCCAACTGTACGCGGGCACACGGCTAGAGAGCCAGATGAGACAGTCATCCGCGATACATGTCCTAGCAAAGGAACATGTGAGCGACGCCAAAAAAAGAAGACGGCAACAATAGTGAACTTTCACCACTGGGCGCATCAACGCCTACAGTTTCAAGCTAAACTACTCCATGCTGAGTGCATTCAGGTGATCTTACAACCCATCCGGACAAAGATCACTTTCACAGGCTTTGGGAGCCAGCCAGTCGCCTTCACTCACAGACCAACCCAGCCAACCTAAGCATTACTCAACAGCACCACACACCGCAGCCAAGTGGTAATCTAACACTCAGGAACAATCCATGGCAAACCAACTCAATCTAACTCTGCCCACATATTACAGCCAGCGACACCATCACAAGGGACTGAACCAAGATCACGCACAGAAACAGCACCATTGGTGTATCATTGCACGTCCCCAACGTAATATAATTGCCATCATGTGCCACAATGCCCCTCTATTATTACATTAGGCCAAGCTGGACAACCCTACCTAAAAGGAAAATGGACACAGGTCCAGATATTAGGAATCGGCAATATACATAAACCTGTTACGAGAACATCTTCAACCAATCCCTGACAGCTACAAAGGTTAGAGAATTTAAAAAGGTAGCATCCCTGCAGCAAAAAACATCAGGATCAGGCTCAAAGAAGAACACTGCTGAACTATCAGGCTCATTGCAAAATACGTGACAGAACCATCACTTCAGGATTAAACACTGTGAATGGCAAGCCAACTACAAAAGCAGTTTCTCCTCCCTTGGTGTTCACACCTCAACTGCGAGAAGAGGGCCTCATCCTCCCTGATTGAACTAACCTCGTTATCTCTAGACTGATTCTTGCCTGCATATTTATATCTGCCTCTGGAAATTTGCACCACATGCGTCTGACGAAGTGGGTATTCACCCACGAAAGCTTATGCTCCAATACTTCTGTTACTCGATAAGGTGCCACAGAACTCTCTGCCACTTTTTACAGATCCAGACTAACATGGATACCCCTCTGATAGTAGAAAAATCTAGTAGTCGCTTCTGTACTGAGTCAAGTTTGTAGTAAAATTCACATTCAGTGTCTCATGCACTAGCATGAAGGGAATACTTGTTTAAAAGCAGTTTTCTACAGAATTCAGAAAAATGTTTACACTGATCGTAGATTTCATATATTTCAAATAACCGAAATATGATACAAAATTTAACAGAGTCCCATTAACTCAGTCTCTCTAGCCAACTCTTATTAAATAAGACTATTCCCAGTCCTACGACATTCAAATTCACTATAAATTGTGCTAACACTTTGATTTATTCTCCCTTTAATATATATACAGCTACTCCTGATATTGAGTGAAGAATAGATCACTTATTATAATACAAGTAAAGTACATTAATTGTAATACAAATATAATTGCACAGGTTACTTTTTTTTAAAAAATAGAATGGAAGTATGCTTTTGTTTCTGCAGCAGGAATGGGAATAGTACATTCTTTTTTCCACAGAGAAGCACACTGCCCTATGTGAAGTTTCTGAAGAGCATTAAATGATGGTGTACAAATGGATTTGGCAAGTCCTTCAAATGCAATCCCTAAGTAGCTATGTGTACCAGGAAATAGATGTAAAGTATTCCCAACCCAAGTCCAACAACTTCTAGATTACAGGAGAAAACAACATTAAATTAGCAATAGTGATAATTCTTCAAACACTGGGGCAAAATTAAGAGTTGTCCTCAGAAAGAACATGAAAAAAAAAATCAACAAAACCAAGGAGTTCATCTAAGTGTACACTAACTCACCACATTTGATACCTGGTCACTTTACCAAGAGAATGGAGTAGAAATTATTTTGATTTATTTCCAATACTTCCTTTTACACAGATTAAACACAATGAAAAAAATCCTTCCCAGGCATAACTTCTTAATAGACAAAGTACCAAAGCACTAGAATTATCCACTAGCTAAAGAAACGATAGAAGACGAAAACGGCGAATGTAAATAATTTCATGCCTTATGCTACAGTGAAAGAGGAGAAAGCACTGAAGAGTTGCTTGCAGTCAGTGCTGCCTAGGGGGACGGAAAGGGCACCCATCCGCGTCCCACAGGCGCGGGTAGGAAAGGAACTGCCGAAGAGTTTTCCTTCTCTGGTTTCCTAGTCTCGCCTGCTGCTGCCTCATTACGAGGCGGGGTTACTATGATCATCGCAGGCCAGAAGGAAACAAACAACCCCCTGCTGTGAGGGTACGGACTCCCCGCTCCAGGGGGCACAGGCCAGACCCAGGGGGGCGGTAGGCAGGCGCAATCACTGCTGATCACAGGAGCTTTCATTCGCGTGCTGTGAACGCAGACACCCCTACCCCACCCCAGCTGCGGTGAGGGGGTCGCGGCGAGGGAATTCAACCCTCCCTCCGCTCTGACTCCGGGTCCGCTGCACAGGCCCGCACCAACCTGAGCCACAATGGAGCTGCCTCTGGTGTCCGGAGATCGCCCGCCCCCTTCTCGCCCCGCTCTGCTCTCTGCAGCGGAGTCCAGGCCTCGGCAGCACCGAGATGGCGTAGCGCGTGCATCCGACGCCAGAGCCTACTGCTGCCGGAGCGGCCCGTGTCGCCGGCTCCCCGTTCCTCTGGGAGGGCGGGGGCTTGCTGGCCGGGCACACGCCGCTTCTGTTCCGAGGAGCCGCGCGGCGGCCGGAGCCCGGCAGGGCTGAGAGGGAGCAGAGGCCGGCGGCGGTGACTGCCCCGCTACAGCCTCCACATCCTCGGTTCTGCGTGCCTGGGTCTCGCCGCGGCCGCGTCAGGCTCGGCGGCGCCGCCAGACCCTCGCGCCGCTCCCGGTTCCTGTTCTCTGCTCCGAGCCGGGCGCCTGCTGCTCGGGCTCGTGCTCCCCCTGCTGCTCCTTCGAGCCGGACTCCTGCTGTTGCTTGCAAGGGAGGGTCAGGCTGAAGCCTGTTCTGTGCTAGCGGCGCTGCGGGCGGGTGCGGCTGTCCCGGCCTGAGAACAGGGGAATGACCGCGGCAGCAGAGGTCGGCTGCCACCCAGACGCCTCTGCCAGCCCCATGGCGGCTGGGCTGGCCTCCTGCTCTGGCTACTGCCCGGGGGAAGGGCGGATAAGCCGATAATAAGGGGACATTACTCACACCTAATTCTGGCTCTAAGGTATCGCAGGGACTCTCCCCCGCGCTGGATCGCAGCTCTTGGGGGGACACAGCGCAGGCTCCTCGCCAAGGCTTGGGACTGTCTGACAGCAGCGGGCGGGGTAGTATAAATGAGACCCCCTACTGGCTGCTCATGGCCGCCCCAGTCACTCACAAATGCTGCCCTCCAAAAGTGCCACTCCGCTCCTCGGCGGGAGCCACCTGACTCGCACAAGGAATAGCCCGTTTAAAATAATCAACATAGGATCCGGCGTAGAGGCTGCACACACACCAAGGTCCAGGAGAAAGGCACCTCAAAAGAGAGAAATTCTGAAGGGGCTGGTGGTGAAGGTGAGCCAGAATCCTACAAGGTAGTGGCTTCATAGAAGCAGAATTAAGGGTGGGCGCTCTAAGGGTGCTCACCAGGCAGCATTCTCACTTCTGGAAAGAATTGAGGAAGGTACTGAGAGAAAATGAGAGTATGTCTGCAAAAAGAGGCAAAAACAAGAACAACAACTACTAGGAAAGCAAGGAGGCTAGGATGCCTCTCAAACTGACGAACTGGCTCCATTCAGACAGGTAACCCACCCCCCTGCCCCAAAGTTGCCTAGTGAAAATAAGAGCTATTCCCTGCCATGGCCCAGAAAACAAAATCACGCTAACCAATTGCTCCTCCTACCTCCATTCCCCAATTTCTTTAATGATGGGACAACCTGGCCTCTCCTGCCTTGGAAACAAGTTCTGTAGTCGCAAACTTGGATTGCTGTCTGAAGTCCAAACCCAACATGTAGCCGCTTTGTAGATGGTTGTGTTGGAAATATTTATAAGACCAGCAAGGGTGGCAGACCTGCCTTTAGTCTTATAAACCTTGTAGCCTTCTAGCTTCATGCCAACCAAGTCAGCGCAATGTTAAATATGATCAGACGTCCATTTAGATATGGTTGTTTTGATAATATCATTTTCCAGCGAACTATTGTCAGAAGAAATAAAAAGATGAATTTGGAGCTGTAGTCTGCTCCAAGTAAAAACCCAAGAACTTCTTAGCATCAGTCACATGGAGGAAAGCCTCACTGGGATTGGCATGGAAAGAATTATGCAGGATTATAGACTGATATTGGTGGCACTACAAAACCACATTTGGAAAGGAATCTCCAGTGAGTCCATAGCACCAGTTCATCCTTGTAAAATTTGATTAGAGAGAGATCAGACACTACCTCCAGATGTTTATTCACTCTGCATGTTTAAGTCACAGTCACCTACAAGATGAACTTCCTTATAAGAAATTTAAGTTCACAGGAAGTAAGCAACTCAAGAGAAGCTTAAATCTGCTTTATCAGGACCTCATGACTATACTAGGGGCTTGTTATAATGGAGCTTTCCAAAGTGTCAACGCTGACATTCAAACCTGACAACATGAGGTTAAAATGATACTGATTTACCTTTGACTATTTCATGACAGGTTACACTCAGACATAGGAGAGAGGTACTGAAACAGTTTTCGTGCAGGGCATTTAAAAGGGTATACTTGATATTGATTACATCACACAACAAGTCTTTTCCTCCTGGAGATGTAGGTCTTTCTGATAGATGATATCTGAGAATGAGACACCAGAAGCACACAAGCAACCTGCCCAGAGAAATCATCCCTATGGATGCTAGGAACCAAAGCATTGTGAGAGGCCTCCTGTGTTGCAATGTAGAAAGATGTCCTGATTCTGAGCAATTATCCAAGGCCAAACTGACACCATGGTAGGATTAGATTTGAATATTGCAACAGAATTAAGAAATATACCTATCTGGGCCATTATGATATCTTTGTCTCTCCTGAGCTTTTCTAGAACTTTTGTTGCCAGACAAACCAGCAGATAAGTGTACAGGAAACTCCTTCACCAGTGAATGGAGAAATAATTTCTTCTACCGCAATCTTTTTTCAAGCCATAAGCAAACGACTGATAGCTTCTTCCGATGAGTGGCAGAGATCCATCTCCCACCAGAGAGATCTAATTTGCAATCCCCTAGTCCAGAGACTACTTGTCAGGATCTGTTATAGATCGACTCAATCTGTGATCATGTTCTTCATTTCTAGGTAAGTGGCAATGAGTTTAGGACAGAGCCCACTGCCATTCTTGCTGTGCTTCCCAGTAAGGAAGGTGTGCTTATATGAAGTATGGTGGCCTGACAGTCCTTTTTAACCAAGAGCATCTTTTGGGATACCAGCTTTTTGAAGATCTTTATTGTGTACAGAAAACTGTCCTTACCTCCAGGGCATTTCTGTGGAACTGGTATACTTGGAGAGATTAAGTTTCCTGGTTGTAAAGTCCCACTGAATGGACTCATCTAAAGGTTGGATGCATTCATAGACATGACAATTGAGACAAGAGATGTATGGAACTTAATTCCTAGTTCCGTATTTATCCCATCAACCATCAGGCCAGAGAGGTCTAGAAAACATCCATTACTTGGCTGTAATGCGAGAGTCCCTTTGCTGCCTGCTTCTGCTGGGATCTCAGGTTACACTGAGATGTGCCAAGGGAACTATGACTATAGGTGCAGACATTAAACCCAACAATCATAATACCATCGGAGCTGATAGAACCCAGATTGGCTCTTGCTTGTTCTTACTGTCAGACTGGTAATATCTAATGTACTGAGAAGGAAGTCTTTGAGCTGAGTCATATCTAGCAGAACTTCTATGTATTTCAGTTTAGGGTTTAAACTGGGATGGGTCAGCAATCTGCTGTGGTTTTTTTGTTTTTGTGGCAGCTATCTTGTTCTTTGTAATCTCATATTTCATTTAAAAATTAGTCTATAGGCTTTATAGCTCTTAGAAAACACAAAAATAATCTGACCTGTAAAACCAGAAGGCCAGAAGGAAAGAACAGAACCCTTGGACCCATCTGAGCTCAAGCAAGAGGAAGTAAATTCTAGAATCCAAAAGAGTTTCCAGAATTCCAGTGAGTCATTCCCATCCCAACACTAACAAGGATCTGGTCTACTCTGGTGATAGGCGTGAGGTATCTGAGACCAGGTTGCTTCTTATCCAGTTCAAATTGCTGCTGCATGCCTCTCTGCAGGCTCAGGTAGACACAATTGCTTCAGTTACATTCAGTTCACGTCTTCAAGCTTTTCTTTGCAACTGTGAAGGCTAGAATTTTGTTCTAAAACTAAATCTGAGATTGATGTTAAAGCTAGGCCATTTGTACCTAATGCTAGTTTAAGCTTCAGACATTTCTCTTGGGAAAGAAAACCAGTCAGGATTGGAGCCATGATCTGGTTAACCTTTTATCTAATGTAATCCCTGTGCCACAGTAATGCAGTTGTCTAGGGTAAATTTCTTAAAAATGTGGTCAGTGGTCCTTCTAGCCATTTACACTAAGCAGCTCTCACAGACACGATGAGTTTTGGGAAAGGATATAAATTAACTGCCATCAAGACTGGGAAAAGTGTGACAGATGTCTTACATTATAGGTCCAAAATAGGATGCAAGAGCACATTATACCTTCTGCAGAGGGGTTCCTGGCCAGAGTGTAGTCCTTGTAGATTTCTGAACAGGTGTTAACTCAGAATCAACTGTTTGGACAGCTCCATAACAAGGGGGGAATGCTAGTAACTATCTTTGTGTTGTGTTGCTCCAGGCAGTACTTGCAATCAGAAATTTCTTTCAACTTATCTAAGCCCAACAGCAATTCTCATCAGCCGATCTTCTCCATACTCCTCCTCAAGGGAGGAGGGATAGCTCAATGGTTTGAGTATTGGCCTGCTAAACCCAGAGTTGTGAGCTCAATCCTGGAGGGGGCCACTTGGGGATCTGGGGCAAAATCAGTACTTGGTCCTGCTAGTGAAGGCAGGGGGCTGATTTGATGACCTTTAGGGTCCCTTCCAGTTCTATGAGATAGGTATATCTCCATATATTATTATTTTATCAAGAGGCTGGAATTGTCTAGGCAAAAAAGAGACCTGGAACATCAGAAGTGTGAGTTAAGGGAGATAAAGAATGTAATAAAGAATGTGTAATCAGCTGTCAAAAGCAGCAGAGAGGTCAATGAGGATGAAATACAAGCCCTAATATTTAATCAGAAGAAGTCAGAGACCTTGGAGTAAACATTTTCAGTTAAGAGAACTGACATTATTATTTTGATCACAAGTGTGCCGTATTTCAAAAGACAAAAAATACACAAGTCAAATGAGTCAGGTACAAGAGAAGAAATTTGTTAAAAATTGTATCAAATACTATATAAAAAGGCCACAGAATCAATACCACAGACAGAGAAATGTAAAAAAAAAAAAACAAAAACCCACACCCTGGCCCTGTATTAGCTACCATTTATAAAAAAAAAAAAAATGTAATTTATAGTTTGTTGACATAATATAAAAATAAAACCTAGAGAGATTATAGAAAATAAAACATTGCAAAATATTATGGCTATTCAGGAAGCAAAGATGTATGAGATTTCAACATCTGAATCCAGTAATTACTAATCATCTTATTTATATCTAGCAACTTTTGTCCCTAATAGGGAAACACTAAAATCAGGAATTTTGACAGCAGAAGGATACTCAAGAGCAAGCTTTCTTGGGCAGCAACAGGAGCAGAACTAGATCGTTTACAGGGTGATAGATATACTCAACCTCTCCCATGTTGCTACTTCATATATCACTCTCTGGTCGTAATGCTCCCAACTGACTCCCTACTTCTTTCTCTTACTCCAGGCTTCAACTGCCATGGAACCTTCTCCCTGAGATTCTGTGACATCAGTGACAAACAGTCTACTCTTCTTCAGTGCTTTGGCCGGTCTACTTTTAAGTTATTCAGGTGATGGAGACTACTATCATATCTGTTGGGAGAATATTTCATAGCTTTACAGATCTCACTGCTAGAAACTATTTTCTAATATTCAGTATTTTCCTTTGGGCATTTTCACACCAGTCTTCCAGGTTATATTTTCTTCTATCACCATTTCTCCTCTTATGGTGTTTATATGCTTGAAATATCTATAGATCATTATATTCCAACCCCAAATCTCTGGTTATCATTTAGGCAAACTATACATACTTATGACTATTAATCTTTCCTCATAAGCAAATATCTCCAGTATCTCAATTTTTTGCTGTTCACTGAATTCCTTCAGAGTTTTCAACATCTTTGTGGTATTGGGTGGAACAGAATATAGTATTTCAGGTGCAATCTCACCAGTATATGGAAAGGGCTATTGCCACCTTATCTGTGTTCTGATGCCACCAAGTATGCAGGACGAAAGGGCAATGCCTTTTCTAGGCCATATCAGATTGGAAGCTTACATATGATTTTCTATCCATTATCACCACTACATTAGGGACCTTTCAATATTTCTGCTTTCCATTGAATATTTCTGTTTGGAATTATTTTTATGTAGATGTATTAGCTTGCATTTATCCAGGCTGAATCTCATTTTTTTATTTTCTGCTCATCTATATAATCTCTTTAGGTCCTTTTGCATTCTTTCTCTTCCCTCACTTGTGTTCCCAGTTTAGAACCACTTATAAATTTAATTAATATACTATTTACCTCCACTTCCAGAATATTAATGAAACTGTTATTAAGACTAGACCTAAAATCAACACCTGTAATACTCAGCTAGATACTTTCTTACAGGTCTATGTTTCCATTTATCATTGTCCTTGGTATACAGTCCTTTTCCCAGACTGCAGTCCCTTTGCCGGTGTAAAATTTTGTGCAGGCCTGTGTAACAAGGCAGTCTGCCCCTTTAAGGGCTGAGGTAAGCCTGGGCCCAGACAGCCCTGATATGAGGCAGAATGCTTTTAAAAACAGGTGTTTGGGCCTGGTAATTTGCACAGAAGATTATGAGACTAAGCTAGGAAGGGTACAGTAGACTGAGTCATGTGATTGCCTGCTGGGGCATATGAAGAAATAGCTCCAGCTCAACCAGAGAGAACTTGGAAATAGGGGGGATCTATAGGGAGGCTAGCCTGAGTGATGGAGAGCTGAGCAAGGCAAAGTTTTTGGGGTTGTAGCATGTTTTGGTCATGGGAGTCACTTTGTTTTGTGTTACTGTGAATTCATGTGTTTAAACAGTAAACTGTGCTATGTGGCAAGAGCCTGAAATGGACTTGGGCATGGCAGTGATTCCTTCATGGGGAGATGAGATAGCCCACCATCTTACAACCTGTACCAGAAGTAGACTTTTACATATTAAAAAGCCTAGATGTGTTAGGGAGATACAGTAGCCTCTCTATAGATAAAATTGCAACTAGGGTCACTTATAAGACTAATTTTCAGTCTTCCTTTAATTTCAAAACAATTTTTTTCCTATGTTAACATTCTAAGGTAAAATCCTAGTTTACAGGAGAACTTTTTCAGATACTTCAAGGAAATTGAGTACTTTGAGAGTAAAGAATTTTAAAATGTTTCTTCTTTGGAAATTGTGACAGGACAATTTTCTGTAATATCCCTGAAAGACCCTACTGTATTACATTTACATCTTATTGTATGCGGGGATTGTATGGAACCTTTCTAGGAGGAAGATGTGACAGATGTAGGACCTGGAAGTTCAGAAGGCTATATTGAAAATGTGCCAGACTAGTATGGACTTTTGGGACAATAAGTGTTAAATGGATTTCCAGGGGAATCCTTAAAGAGAGGTTAATGCAAATTCCCCAGTTTGAAGTTATACCCTTAGAAGAGGGTGACTGTCTTTTGATCACCTGTTACAGGAGTCCAAGATCAAGGGCCCAAGTTGTATGAAGAAACAACTGCTCTGTCCAGCCTTGGTTCTGGATCTAAGACAGATATGAACTTGTAACCATGGGGGGAAAAACAGTTGTGGATTTTGAAGGGCTTAAACCTACCAGAGCGCTAGGTTGGAGTTGGGAGTGACCTCTGGTAAACTTTTTAGTGTACATGTAGGTTCTTCTATTTTTTCAGTTTGTTTTCGCTATAATGCTTCTACCTTAAGACTAAGTATGCTTGTTTAGAAGGAGCTATGTGGTAACTTACCATTGCAAGCAATGCATTGATCATAGCCCTTGGAGAGAAAGCAAAGCAAAGGTGCTGGCCTTTTGGGAAGTCTGGTTTACTGGGGATGTAATGTTCGTGGGAGGCTACGGGCCTACTCTGCAAGAACGAGGCCCACACATACTGTGAGTTATTGGCTTTAATGAAGGTAATATGACACACCTGCAACAGGGACTCTGGGTGTTGCTGTCACGGAGGCGGGGAACCCAGCACCGAAGCTCAGCTCGGCCTGGGTTGGAGTCCAAAGGCGGGACCGGGAGCATACAGCTAGATACACACAATACAAAGCAACTCATACATATGCAAGAAGGGACTTCCCACAGGCTATGACCGCCCTTTGGCCTAAGGCCATACAAACTGGTTTCAACCAGTTAAAAGCAAGTTATAACTGGCATGCTGTGTCCTACAATGACCGGCCACTTAGCAAGCAGGGGCTTTTCACAAGGCCGCCAAGAAAGCGGAAATACCCTCGCTAGGCCGTGACACAGTCTTTCGCAGTCCCCTAAAGGGGATATCACAGTTTAAGTCTGAGAGCTGGACAGCTTTAAAACCCTGCGCAGGAGCAGTGACGGCTGGGAGTGGAAGCTTTTAAGTGGGTGCCCACATGTGACCAAGGAGAGGGAAAATACCGGGAAAAACTAAGATAAAAGTATTTAAGATCTCTATGATCTTTACAGTATTTACCCAGTGAAATCACATTATTATATCATACAAATAAAAATTACATGAGTTTTATTGGTTCATGCAAAAAATTTTCAAGGGCAATATTAGTAATTAAATGAAGAGAAAAAGCATGCTAATAGACAATATTTTTTCAGTCAACATAAAATTTTCATTGTCAAAGCTGATATATCAAACATTGCGAACTCTTTAGACAGAATATAAATAGATTCAGATCCACTGACTTCAATGGATTTTGGACTGGACCTTTTGGAACTGGATTAAATTTTTTAAAAAATTGAAAAGTACCAAGTATCCTCCCCAAGTTTATATCTCTTACCATGAGGAACTAACTTACTGAATATGTACAAGTAAATCTTTTAGTTTGTGTTATAAGAAGTTGAAAGTAACCCCTTCTTGAAATTTTTTTGGTAAATCTTTTCTTCAGATTTCTCTAACAAAGAAGTTCCTAAAGTTTCAGGGTAGCAAGTTAATTTGTAGCATTTTCAAAAAACCCTACATACCTAAGACATGGGCTCTTATTTAAACTTAACATGTAATTTTTATATATATTTACTTATATAGCATTTACTCATAATGGCTTCTATTTACATTTTGATATGTTGTGTCTTGTTCCAAAGAGACATTTGAAATCCAATAGGACAAACTGATGACCTTTTGGTGTCCTCTGAAAAAATCACTGTCAAGTTCTGAACTATTATATCCCTTCAGAGTCTACAGTGTCTTGCATAATTTCAACACTGATAGATCACTGATTAATTTATTCTAACATCAGTGTAATGATATTTTAGCATAAAAGAAAGAGGTCTTTGTAGGTATTTGCCTACATTGGTCATAAATCTCCAAAATGTTGATTTATTAGGTCTACAGGACTTGCAGCAATTTGGGATCTATGAGGAGTAACAGAAATAAAGAAGGGGGAACAAAAAAAAAGAGGAGTCCTTGTGGTACCTTAGAGACTAACAAATTTATTTGGGCAAAAGCTTTTGTGGGCTAGAACCCACTTCATCAGATGTATGAAGTAAAAAATACATGAAAGGATGGGGGTGCTTTACCAAGTGTTAGGTCAGTCTAACAAGATAAATCAATGAACAGCAGGATACCAAGGAAGGAAAAATAACTTTTGAAGTGGTAAGAGTGGTCCATTACAGACAATTGACAAGAAGGTGTGAGTAGCAGTAGGGAGAAATTAGTATTGGGGAAATTGTTAGGTTTTGTAATGACCCAACCACTCCCAGTTTTTATTCAGGCCTAATCTGATTGTATCCAGTTTGCAGTTCATAGCTGAAGTACCGTCTTGAACCGACTTGAAGAGATCCATAATATTTTAAATATTATGCAACACAACTGAAAGAGCAGCACTGATTTTAGCTGTTTGTGGAAAAGATAAACTTTTGCTTACCGGCTTACCGGGAGTGGAGGAAGAATTACTCAGCTGCTCCCTGGCCATGCTTAGTTGGGAAGATAAGTCTAGGGGGAAAAAGGTGAAGGGGAATTCACAGCTGAAGACAAGTGCTGTTTCATTATTATTGCATCCTGCCTACTTCCAGGTTCCTCTGGCTGGTGAAGGCTTCTATCCATTTACCACTGAGGCTGTCAAAATACTGTGGGGTTCAGTTGCCCTGGTGACTGCTTCATACAGTAGAGTTCTGTGGCACCTTATAGACTAACGGACGTATTGGAGCATCCAGCGCGGAGTGGGTATTCACCCACGAAAGCTCATGCTCCAATACGTCTGTTAGTCTATAAGGTGCCACAGGACTCTGCTGCTTTTACAGATCCAGACTAACACGGCTACCCCTCTGATACTTGCTTCATATAGAGATCTGAAAAAGAAACAAATTCTGTGTTTGGGAGGTTGCATTGCCTAGCCCTGAGAAGAATGCTTATTTATTTTTCTCTTTTATTGTCTGGTTTATCAACTATTTAAAAACACTCCCTAAGGTGGGACATCTAACTAATCTGATGGAAAAATTCAGGACCTGAATCTCTGTTCACTGAAATCTGTGAAGATTTTTTTCAATTAACTTCATTCAGCAGGATTTGTGGAGTGAGCTGAACACAGAGTAGGAGGAACTTGTTCCTTCTTTCTGTAGAAATGGACCTTAATGATTTTTTGTACTTTTATTTTTTTAACTATAATTTCATCAACTCTGTCTCCAAGAAAGACTGTTGCTCATGGATGCTTCATCATCTCTTGATACATGGAACCAAATAGTGTAACTTTTTCTCTCATGGTTTTATTGCAAATCACATGATATTTTGTGTTCTTAAAGCTCCAGCTCCTGGAGACATGCAAGTACATAAAATCTCAGTTTTTATAAAAATTGTTTCTAGGCCTCATGGTTGTGGAGAAGAGGCTGAAAAAAAATATGAACCCTAGAAGGAGAAAAACTGTAAGGCAAAATGAAATTAAACCACAATTTGTTATTTTAAAAGATCTCCTGATTTTGAACCCACTTCCTCGATTTTTTGAGCTGGCAATATTGCAATTTAGTATATGCAGCAACCTATATTTGCATGCAGGTAAGATAATTATAGGCTAGATCATGAGTCACTACATACCAAGCAGGAAAGAAAGAACCATGCCCTTATGCTCCTGTTGTGGGGACCTGGACCGTGGATCTGAGCACCTGCTTAATCTTTCTCCAAAGCAAGTGGAGAGGGAATGGGCAGTGCCTTGACTTCACCCCTCCTATTTAATATCCAAACAACTGAGCCAGAAGCAGCATGTCACAATATGCTCTGGTACAGACCTAATGCAAACTACTACCCACCCCTTCTAGATCAAGGGTTCTCAAACTTCATTGCACCACGACCCACGTCTGACAACAAAAATTACTATACGACCCCAAGAGTGGGGATGGAAGCCTAAGCCCCACTGCCTCAGGAGGAGGGGCCAAATCCCGAGCCCTGCCACCCATGGTAGGGGGCCTGTAACCTGAGCCCTGTCACCAGGGCCGAAGCCTGAGCTGTCCCCAGCCCAGTTCAAGCTGTGGGATTCGAGCTTCAGCTTCAGGCTGCCCAGGGCCCCAGCAATGCCAGCATAACTTCAGGCTGCCCCGGGCCCCAGCAACACCAGCCCTGGCAACCCCATTAAAATGAGGTCACAGCCCACTTTGGGCTCCTGACCCACAGTTTGAGAACCACTGCTCTAGAGAATACAGAGAAAGAATTGTGACTTAAAGGTTCCTCCAAGTCACAATGGCTCCTGGGCCATTGCAGTTTACACACACCATCCATTATTCAAACTAGTGCATAAGGCTTGGTCTTCACTTAATTTGCCTTTATCTGTGCTACATGGCACCACAGTGTGAGGTACACAGCAGACCCTGAGTTCACTTATCCCACATATTGCTAGCTTAAGATAACTGCAGAGAAAACATGATGCCATGGCCAATCACAACAATCAATATATATGATGGTCTTCCAATCCCTTTCCCTAAGGCCCTTGGGCACTTATTCCATCTTCCCATGCACTTAAAGCCAGGGAAAGCTCCTCGCAAAACTGAGGGAATGTGGCTTTTCTTGCACTAAAGTTCTGGGCCTATGTCCGGTCATCCCTCATTTCCATCACCATGTAGTTCCATCAGTGTGTGCTTGTGGTGCTGGTCCAGAAGTGGCAGTTTGTGTAGAGCACTGGCTCTCAAACTTTTTTTACTGATGACCCCTTTCACATAGCAAGCCTCTGAGTGTGACTCCCCCTTATAAATTAAAAACACTTCTATATATTTAACACTATTATAAATGCTGGAGGCAAAGCAGGGTTTGGGGTGGAAGTTGACAGCTCACAACCCAGCATATAATAACATTGTGACCCCCTCAGGGGTCCCAACCCCCAGTTTGAGAACCCCTGGTGTAGAGGGTGTCTGACATGAAAAACAACATCAGCTTAATTCACACCTCCACATCCACATTTTCCCATTCTGTTGTTGGGTGTCTGTTTGTAACAGCAAACTGCTGCCTCTCTGTCTTCTGAGCCAAAAGCAGTCTTGGAAACACCCACCACAGTCTCTTGGCAGCAGCTTCTGCAGAGACATGCCAAAAAAAATATTGAATCCATAAAAAGCAGCAGCTAATGATCTTGGTTATTAGGGTGAACGAGATCCATACCTTCAGTATATAACAGCACATCAGTCTGAGTCCTTCCACAAAATGAATTCCCTAGGTTTAGGTAATTTCCTCCCACAGTCCCCAGAGTGGGCAGACAGGTTGTCCCACAGCACCCTACAAATATGAGCATACAGTGACGTAGTGAGTTGTGACTCTATGAATCATGAGATACAGACCCAGATTGCTAATGAAACTGTAGCAAACAATACAGCTATGAGTAAAGCTGAATACAGTACAAGTAAAGTTGAACAAGTTGAACTTTATTAAACCCTTTGCCCTGCTCTGTAGTTATGGCTGAGTTGCTTCCAGTCCATTTCCTCAAATTTCCTATTTTCCTGGTGTTCCATCAATAACAGCCCTTCCATAGACACTGGCCCTTTGACTCTAGTTCTACTGATCGTGATACATTTCCCCTATTTTACAAAAGTTTTAACATAAACGTTACAAATAAACAGGGCCGACGAGGGCTGGGGGGGAGCCAGTACAAATTACTGGGGCCTGGTGGTCCGGAAGGGGGCCTGGGGCCCAGCTTCCCTGGTTTCATCGGCCCTGTTTAGCCGGTCCGCCCTTGCTGGGGGACACAAAAAAATGTTTTCACCAGGGCCCGAACCTGCTCTCAACAGTCCTGCAAATAAATAGTTGAAGCACAGACCCCATCCTTCGCTTCTGCCAGAGGTTGCTAGCACATAGCCAAGTTGGAGTCTCATCTTTACCACAGACTCAGTGGGTTACAAAGTCTGAGATAGTTTGGTCTCCTCAACATGTGACCACACATGGTGTGACCTATCTCTGTCATTTGTCTCTGAGTCTAAAACTCTCTCTGGGTGGAGTCTCCTCCCTCCCTGTGAGGTTGGCTTCCAGATGGTTCTCTGTCTCTCCATTTTGTGATGATCTCTGTAGGCTCTCTGGGTGTTTTGTCTGTTGGCACATAAGTGCCTTCTGTTCCTTCAGGTCACTCATTCCTCTTGTGTAGTCACTATGTGTGATGTGTGTTCCACTGCACCCCTCAACTCCTTTAGTCCATGCTTACTGTCTCTCTGATGGCTGGATACTCACAGGAGTGCCTGTCTCCGGGGCCAGTATGTCCATGCCTGCTTTCTCTGATTGTTAGCTGTGTCCTCTCAGTGGTGTCTCCATTCTTCTGGCTGCAACAGGTCTCTCCTCATTGGTAGCAGGGTTTGGGTACTTTGCCCTATCAGCGCCTGCACTGGACTATTTTGGAACCCCTTTCAGAGGATATTTTTATGTGCCAAAAATGCTAGCAAGGCATCTGAACTAGAAGAAATAGCCTTGTGTAACAGTCTCTTAGCTGTTTTCACAGCTGATTCCACATTACCATTACTCTCTTGGTATGCTGTGGAGAAGGGGTGGTGGTCAAACTCCCATTTGTGAGCAAATTCCTTGAATTCTTCTGATGCAAATTGGGGTCTGTTTTTGGTGCATACAGTGTCTGGAGTGCCATATTTCACAAAGTAGGCCTTCAGTTTGGGAATCAGTGATTTGCTTCTTGTATCAAGCAGGGTGCTGACCTCCCAAAAATCTGAATAGTAATCAAATACTGCTTTTCCTTTAAGTCTGCTCCCACCTTTTCCAATGTTGAGTGGATAGCTCGTGTGGTAACAATCTCTTTCTGTTGGTACTTATCACAGGATTTGCAGGTGTCACCCCCACCTATGAAGGAACAGAATTGTGTATTCATTCCCAGCCAGTAGACACACTCTCAAGCTGGTCTAGGACAGCTGTTAATGCCCATGTGTAAGGCATGTATTTTTTTGCATGACATGTTTATGTAATCAGGTGGGGAGAACAGCTTTCTGTCCTCAAAATGTAATTGCATCCTGCACACACAGCTCATGTTTGATTTGAAAATATGGTTCTGTTCCTACCCGGTACTTGTTTTTTGTCTTCTGCACACCCTGCTAGCATTGCTGTCTTGGCTGCCTGTAGTTGGATGTCCTTTTCCACAGCATCTTTAATTTCCGTCAACTTTATTCTTGAAATGGGGAGACAGAGATAGTGCAGCATGTTAATGGATTCAGTGTCCTGATACCCCGAATAGGACTTGTATACCTTTCCCCCAGCTCTCTGATGGTAGGTATCAGCTAACACCAACAGTCATCCTAGACAATTTCTGATCTCTACCTGGTAGTCTTGGAGTTGTATCAACATGCACTGCAATCTCTTTGAAGCACTAAGAAGGGGCTTTGCCATGTTTTTCTCATGAGTTGTAATTTGCAGTATTATGGGATGTCCACAGGTATACTGATGGAATTGCTGTACTCCAAATACCACTGCCAGAAGCTCTTTTTTCAGTTTCTGAGGGCATGTCTACACTTACCTCCGGAGCGATCGATCTGGCAGAGGGTTGATTTATCATGTCTAGTGAAGACGCAATAAATTGACCGCCGAGCACTGTCCTGTCGACTCCGGTTCTCCACCGGAGCGAGAAATGTAGGCAGAGTTGACAGGGGAGTGTCAGCAGTAGACCTACTGCAGTGAAGACACCGTGGTAAATAGCTCTAAGTACGTTGACTTCAGCTACACTATTTTCATAGTTGAAGTTGTGTAACTTAGACCGACTTAGCTCACCCCCTCCGTTCCCTCCCCCCTGCTGGCATAAGCAACAAGCTGCTCCTGCAAAAGAACTACTCCCCTGTTCATTCTCTGATCCATCACACCAAGTGTCAGTAGCTCTCCTGGCTAGTAGTACTTCAGGACAGGGAAATCCATTCTTCTTTGTTTCAGCATGTCAAATGATTGCTCTTGGGGACTTGCCCAGTCTGACTCAACATCCTCTCTTGTGAGCGGACGTATGGGTTCTGCTACTGCAGCCAGGTGTGGACAGCACTTGGACAGAAAATGTATCATTCCTATGAAGCACTGTACCCCTTTCGCATCCCTGGTGTTGGCATTTCTGACTGCTTTGATCTTGTTGGGATCTGCTTTTAGTTCCTGTGCTGTTAGCAGATGTCCCACATATGTCACCTCATGCTGTCTGACTTGCATTTTTTCTGGATTGAGTTTTATGTTCTTGACCCTGCATTGGTGTAGGAAAGCTTGTAGGTGTCTGTTCTGGTCCAGTTCATCTTCTGTATCATTACAGAATCAACTACAATGAGGATATCATCTGCAATTTTCACTAGACGCAGTCCTTCCAGCACTTGGATGAGTCTTCTCTGGAACATCTTTGGTGATGGACTTATGCCCCTCAGCCATCTGTAGTGACCATTGGTGTTGCAAAGGTTGTCATCATGCTGGACTCTCTAGTAACAAACCCGTTCCTCACATCACAGACCCTATACATTTTGGCTTCGGAAAGTTCTGGCAGAATGTCATCCACTGTGGGAGTGGACAGTGACCTCTTCAATACCTGGTTCAGTGGATTTGGGTCTATGCAGATGCATAATTTCTGTGATGGCTTCTTTACCACCCCCATGCTGCTTACTCAGGCTGTACTGGCCTCTATGGGAGCTAGGACAACTCTGCTCTGCAGACTTTCAAGCTCTTTGCATGCTGGATTATGCGGTGCTATGGTAATTTTCCTTCATGGTAAGCCCACAGGTTCCACTGTGGTATCTACTTACAGCCATAGCTTTCCTTCAAAGTCACCTATTTGCTTTGAAAACATCCCTATAGGCTTTTAAAATGATCTCCACTGTCCATAGAATCATAGAAATGTAGGACTGTAAGGGACCTCAAGAGGACTTCTAGTCCAGTCCCCGGCACTCAAGGCAGGACTAAGTATGAGGGAGTAAAAGGGACTCCTCCTTTTGCTTCTTGAACTGCAACTATAAAATTTTGATGCTGCAACCTGACCAGACCCATCACTTGTATGGCTGTATTCCCCAAGAGGCATGCATGTTCTTACTATCCACTACCACAAATATAAGTTGCTACACTCTGTTAATTTTCAGGTTAGTTACTAGGTGGTCACATATGCCTATAGGCTGTATTATGCATTCATTGTACATAATTAGATTGTGACTGTTCTTTGCAATGGGTGTGTTAGAGTCCAAATCACCCCAAGGAATCACACTGTGGGAGGCCCCACTATCCAGCTGAAATTGCACATGCCATTTCCCTATTACCATTGTTGCATATATCAATGTTGGTATTGTCTCTTGTTGCTTTTCTGCCTCAACAGCTTGAACCCGCTATGCTCTTGGATTGAAGGAGTTACAATATCATCATCATTGTCTGATGAGCCATTCTCCTTTTGTACAAGTCTGAATGAATCTTTCTGTGAGATTCTTCTGCTCTTGTACACCCTACTAAAATGGTTCAACTTGCCACATTCCTTGCAATGCTGTCCTAGTGTGAGGCACTTCTCCTTTACCTGCTCTTGGTGTCTCCCACAATAAATGCATCTCACTATGAGTAGAGAACCATGGCCACCTGCTCTCCTTTGCTCTTGTCTCATTGCATGTACTTCTGGGGATGTTGTGCCTCCTAGGGCTTTTAGTCTCTCTCTTTAGGCTTCCGCTGCATGCTCCATATCTAAGCATCTGTCTAATGTGAGAGTTGCCTTCCTGGAGCAGCTGCTCCCACAGGTGGAGATCTTAAGTACTGCAGACTATTATGTCCTGAATCAGGGAGTGTCAGGTCCCCAAAATTATACATAGCAGCCAGTATGCATAGAGTAGTAATATATGGGTCTATCCTCTTCCCTTCAGATTGGTCTCCAGTGAAAAACCAGTGTTGTTCCACAGTTTCCTTATGCTTTGGGGACCAATCGATCCCCGGGGCTCCTAGGACTGTTGTGAGGTTTGAGCTTCAAAGAAGTGCAGACCTCTCTGCCTTGAACACCAATCATGTAAAATAACAGTTTTATTTTCCTGCTGTTGTCATCCTTCCATATGTCATGTGGCCTGGTATGTGCTCAAATTCCTCCTTCCACTGGTTTAGGTTTGTGCCTACAAAATCCAGGGCTCCAGGTGCTTCAGACCAAGTTCCATGGCTCACGCTGCCAGTTGCTGCACCTTCAGAGAACTCACAGCTCAGATGCTGTCACCATGTTTCATTATCGCAGAGTGAAGCTGAATGCAGGTTAAGTTGAACAAGTGGAATTTTATTAAAACCCTGTGCACTACTCTGTTCATATGGTTGATTGCTTCCAGCCTAACTCCCCATGTTCCCTGTTTTCCTGATGCCCCATCAATAGCAGTCCCTCCAGTGAACATGGCCCTCTGACTCCAGTTCTACTGATCATGATATAATCATGACCAGTTACAGCACCAGAGTGGACAAGGGGCATGCCATCAGTGTCCTGATGTCAATAATACGACTGTGCTGTAGTGGGTTAGGCTAGTGTGTGTTAATATTCTGCAACTACTTAACCTGTAATTAGCAGGCAATGAAGACATACCATGCTCACAGGGCTAGACTGTGACTCTTAGGGTGTGGTTCCAAAACTTCACTCACAAACACCAGGAGACCTGTTGGAGAAGGAGAAAAGAGGTGGATGCGGGGGTGGGGGCAGACTGTTCTGTTAAAGAAGTCACATTGTTTTCAGAGTCTACACCCATTAGAATTCTCTTCAAAAATGTCCTCAGCTCTTTGGAGTGCATGTCCAAAAAGACAAACTTCACAACAAACTACAAATAAAAATATACAGCTAGAAAATCCTCTCACCCAGAGAGCAGAGATACATTTCCTCTATTAAAAAAATAAATAAAAAGCCTGCTTTCTGCTCCACTTACCTTTTTATATCTGTTCCTAGTAGTGGGCTCCAGCTGCTACAGTTGATTGCAATGTTCTGCACGTGAGAGAGCTATTCCTCTGGGTCCTAAGTTCCCATTTCTCAGTCACGCATTGCCTGTTTTTATAAGGGAAACTGTACTGTGGTGGGAACCATAATCCTGAGGACCCCATTTGGGTCCTGAGGTGTCTGTACTCTGTACCTTAGTATTGCCAACCCCAAACATTAAAAAATCATGAGATTTTAACAAAATTATCCATTTGGGTTCTTTTAGCTTCTGTTTTTTAAGCCTTCAGGGGAGGGGGAGTGTCACTATTTCCAGCTAATATCTGTAATCTGAACCAAAAACATACTTTTTAAAAAAATGAAAGCTGAGATTCTCATGTAATAACCTGTCTTTGTGAGCTCGTTTTTAGAAAACATACCAAATATCATAAGACTTATGATACCACAAGCCCTAACCTAAGACTTCAATTTAGCAAAGTGTTTAAACATTAAAGTCTATCCCTTTTAAGCCATAATATTTAAGCACATGCTTAAGTCCCAAAATCTTGGAGTCTAAATGAATAGTTACACCTTGTCAGGGGGTTGAAGTCTGTCCAGTGGTGAGAGTCAGTGGCCTGGGGTAAGGAAACCTGGGCCCTACCTGCTCCACCGGGCTCTAGCCCAGGACCCTGTGAATATTAGCCCAGATACATGGCTTAGAGGCAGGCACTATGCCTGTTCCCTGGGCTACTTCCTACCCCGGCTTTGGTTCCTCCATCTATGCCAACGGTCTGTTTCTTGATTCCCCCTGGAGTTCTCTCTGATCACTCTCTGGAGGGTCTTCCTTTGTCAACTGCAATCCATTGTTCTCAACTTCCATGTAAAGAAGGGCCTATGGAGGTTTATCAGTGGGGCCTGGTCTCAGCTGCACGGAGTCCTGGCAACTTCTCTGCAGAAGCTTGCAGCACACAACTGCTCACTGGCTCTGTCCATCCAGACTGAGCTGAGCTGCTCCCTTTTGAGCCTAGCCTTCAGTGTGAGCATACCCAGCAGATGTGACTGAGCAGCGCTTTCTGGGCCCAGAGCTGTTCTTTAAACCAGTGTGAGACTCATACAAACCATCACACACCTTATATTGTGTGTAAAAGTGTGCACATGCACCATAATAGGATGCATGTGTGACTTTAGAGGTTATTTAAAAAATCTTAGCCTTTGGATGATAGGAAACTCAGGATATAATATTTTGTGGAAAAAGGAAGGAAGTTAACAAAATACCATGCTTCATGTAAAATAGAATAAAGCCATCCATAAAATGTATTTCCTTGTGAAAATCCTTTCCATAGTATGAATTTATCTAATGAATTTATGTATTATTTTATGAACTGAAATAGCAGTACCCATCTCTTTGAAGTTCCTGCACAAACTCAACAAAATTGAAGTACAGAGAAGTGACATACCACACACAGTGTGGTGTCCCATAAGCCTAGAGCTCACTTCAGTTTTCTCATACCACTATCGCTTTCTTCTTATAAAAATAAGTTCTTTGTTAACAAGCACTAACAGCAGAGAAACATATATCATTATCATTGTAAAATGTGTATTTTTCCTTAGTTTGTTCACGTTACCAACTATGTTTGTTACCAACCGTGGTTTTTTAGGTGATATTTTTCTACCCACCTCATAGGTGTCTGTCATATAATATATTATCATGATGAATTCTTTTTAGTATTTGTTTTGCTTTATTTATTACTGAAGAGGATGTTAAATGGTTACATAAAAATCTGTAGATATGACCAAAGTTACTCTACCACCGTCCTACCCTTTTTGTTGTTATTTTAATTTATACAAGTATTTTTCTCTAGCCCTTTATATTTTAATGGACAAGCAGGTGTGTATGTGTACTACTGCTCCACTGGATGAATCCAAAGTGTTCAGTTCTTCATCACAGGAAAATTACTATTACTATCTGAAGGAATTTCCCCTTTAGTTCAAATGTTATGAGCCAGTGGTTTTGGTGTACTGACTAGCTGAGTTTTATAGCATGACCACAATCTCTGTAAAGTTCTGAAGGCCTCAATGACCAGCACGGTGACAGAGAAGTTCTAAGTAATTACAGTTTGTTACAATATTCTGGAAATACTACTGGACAACGGGTATATTAATTCATTATAGTACGTTTATTAATGTTTATAAACTGCCAAATAATATTTTTAATAATATTTTGTCAGAATATTCATTCTAGCTCATATAAACTAGTTCCAATAGAAAGAGGAAGTTAAAGTGTAAAAGGGAAATAAAATAAATGTGGTTTTTATTGTTTATCTTATTGAGTACAAAAGAGAGGTGCTTTGGTAATATTGTACTGTATAGTGATATTAATACAAATTTGGCTGTAATCAATCTGAGAAGTTTCTTTAAAAATTTAGGTCCAATCTATATTATAAACACAGTTGTGATAGGGATCCATGGCTGACCCAAACCCATTTACAACATATTAACTTTCGTACTGTAGAAGAGATCTTAACTATGTTTTGTAACCAAGCAAAGGTACACCCCAAAATGGAACTGTGTGGTAGCCAGATCCACTGGTGTGTATCTGTAGTTTCAGTGGGACTTCAGGCCCAGTCCACATTGGGGTTCAGTCTCAGTTTGCTGAACAAGTTTAAAACAAGGTGTTAAAGCAGCTCAGGCTAACTGGTTTTAAACATGGTTAGGCAGCCAACACAGATAGTTCCAAACCATGTTTAGAATTTCTGTTCTTTCCTAGAATTTGTGTTCTACCCTCCCGTGTCTTAAACCAATTCAAACCTAGTTCTTGGCACAGCATAGGCAGGGCTTAAAAGATCAAAGCATTGGCTGGAACAGGACTACCAAAAAGTCTACCCACAGCTTATAAGCAAACAAATTGAAGCTAAATGTCAAATGAGTTTATTTACAGATGGGTGATACAATTATTAATAAGCCAGTAATCAAGTCCTCAAAATAATATAAAATGTAGAGCACTACCTTTGACATTTTGACTGAGATTAAAGAGTGCAATTTAAATCACTGCAAATTCCTCACAGATTTCTTATATCAAAATTCTGGACAGTTACAATTAATGAATAACTAATTTTATATATTTTTTAAAAACTGAGCTTGGGCATTGACATCTGTTTGGACCTATGGTCATTCATTACTTAGTATAAAAATTTGGTATGCTCTAGAACATAACAAGGAATGTTCTGTTTTATTTTTGAAAGTTTTATGTAGGAAGACTTGTGTATTTTGCATTCCAAAGACTAAATTATCTAAATTGTAACACCCAGATAAGCATCTGAACTTAGTTTAATACAAACACATTAAATAATTTTAGATTCTATACCTAAAATCTATATTGTTTTCAAGATTAAAAATATATTTCTGTGTAAGCTCTATGGGGCATGGCTTGAATCTTCTCTGTGTTTTGCACAGTGTCAAACATATAGTCAGTGCTTACTAAATAATAATATAGCAGTCAACATGCTTTCTCCTCATCAGCCAACCTCATAAATAAAACTTCTAGGCTGCTTTAACTTTTCTGAACTGCTAAATCCCCAAATATATATATATATATTTTAAGTTTCAAGCATGATATCCAAAGTATTCAAAGATCTCTTATCTCTCTGCTCCCACATTTTAATTTACTGTGATCTGACAGGTGAAGAAAGTGGCAAACTACAGGATTAGCATAGAAATATATCACTTAAATACAACTCCTTTTGTGCAGTTTTAATTTATTCTACAGCTGCTGGTGACAGAGTGAAATTAATTATGGTCTAGTATAAAACCTACTCAGTTTCATGTTATCCTGGGGAAGTACAAAAGGTGTTTCAAAATTATTGATAGTAATTCCTCCATAATTTTTGTTGTGTCAAGTTTGTAAAGCTGATTTTGACTTTGCTACCCCTGACTTCATGCAAACTCAGTGTTCTTGAAATTTCTCATGTGCGCTTCTCTACAACAGGAAAATTTTCTTTGAAAATTTGTGGAGGGTGAGGAGCTGGATAATGGAAAATGGAAGGAAATAATGGATAAGTTGTCCATTAGAGATGATCATTTGAAAAAGCAGAGGCACTTCACTTAAAAAAAAAAATCCTGTTTTAACTTTGGGGGAGAGGAGAGGGCTTTGTAATTCAAAACCAGCTAGGCCTAGACACCCTTTTTTCCCAAGTTGGGTTTAGTGAAGATTTGTGTCTTTGATTAAATTGTTTTTAGAAAGGTTTGGTGGTTACAATCAGTTTTTCAATACTGATTTATACATAGGAAGAATGTAATAAATCAGCAGGTAGTGGTTCTTCGTGCATCTAACTTCCCCTCCTCTCTCCCCCCGTGATGACAGTCCCAGTGTACTCACCAGCAACCGCACACTGTACAACATAAACACTAACCCAGGAACCTATCCTTGCAACAAAGCCCGATGCCAGCTCTGTCCACATATCTATTCAAATGACACCATTGTAGGACCTAATCACATCAGCCACGCCATCAGGGGCTCATTCACCTGCACATCTACCAATGTGATATATGCCATCATGTGCCAGCAATGCCCCTCTGCCATGTACATTGGCCGAACCAGACAGTCTCTACGCAAAAGAATAAATGGACACAAATCTCGTGATGACATCAGGAATCATTAACATTCCAAACCAGTGGAGACACTTCAATCTCTCTAACATCAGTGACAGACTTGAAGGTGGGCAATTTTGCAACAAAAACTCAGAACGAGACTCCAAAGAGAGGGACTGCTGAACTCAAATTAATATGGCAATTAGTACAATTAACTCAGCTAAACGAGACTGGGAATGTTTGGTGTCATTCCAAATTGAATCTATTTTCCCTACGTTAAGGTGCTCCTCACTTTGGGTCATCTTGACTTATCACTTCAAAAGTTTTTTTTCTCCTGTGATGATAGCTCATCTCAGTTGATTGGATTCTGTTGTATTACCTTTTCATTCTCTATGTATAAAATCTCCCGTCTGTGTGTCCATTCATGCATCCGAAGAGTGAGCTGTACTCTGAATTCACAAGTTCGGATACAGACTAACACGGCTGTTCTCTTTTTTGAAAATTTTAGTTGCAAATTTGATGTTTCTACTGACCTCCACGTTGCAGACGTCAAGTTAACCCTATCCAAACTGGAAACACCAGCTACATCGCTGGCATATTTAGGAAGGCTATAATTCACCATGCAATTGCAATTTTACCAAGTGTT
Organism: Chelonoidis abingdonii; assembly: GCF_003597395.2. Lineage (NCBI taxonomy): Eukaryota > Metazoa > Chordata > Testudines > Testudinidae > Chelonoidis > Chelonoidis abingdonii. The sequence continues at coordinate 58,027,155 of NC_133771.1, read as the reverse complement.
AAATAATAGCTGTAGTGTACACAGACTTGTGACGTAAACACATGAAATGCTTAGGATGAGCGCAATGAATGATCCCATGTTAGGCACTGAAGACTCTATTACGCAGATCGAATGATTTCAAATAGGGATGCAGAATTGCGGAAAACGTTTTTCTTATATGCAAGAATTTGAGTTTTTTGCTGTCCTGAATCGGAAAAGACAAATCTTAATCTTAAAATGTCACAAACTTGGCAACTTCACAAAAAATTTTCAGTTCTAGGTCTGTCAAAGCGATTGTTTCAATTAAATTGGAACTATTTTGCTTTACATTTGATCTTATTTCGTTTTTTAAACCCCCTTTTTTAGGTATATAATTAAGATAAAAATTTTAAATAAAAGTCATTTTGAACTAAACACAACTTTTAGAAAAATATCGACAATGGTGAGCATGAATAGGAACTCTTTGTCATTGGCGTGGGGTGGTGGTGGAAAGTTGTATTCAACAGTTTTGTTTTAGCTCTGAGCATTGGCAATTTTCTCAGCAAATGTGTTTTCTTACTATATCTTGACCCCACCCACCGTACACCCCGCATTGGGGACATTACAGGCTATATGTATTATATGCTGAACCATAACCAATTGCCAGCGTCCCCCCATACTCTGTATGTTTCCCCCGATGACCAATGACTGACACATCAAACTCTTTGTATCACCTTTATTTAATATTTTCTAATAAACTTTTAAATCTATTGTTTCAGCCTCTCTTGATACTATTAGCCAAAGGGTATCATTTACTCGTCTGCAAAATCCTTCAGAAGAACTTGGTGTTGCTCTTCACTAGCTTCTCTTTCTCTCCAAGAAGTACCAGAGAGTATTGCTATACATTTGCCTTCTTTCCGTATATCCTCTGATTGTGGGGTTCCCAGGGTTTTGCTAATACCCCTCCTGTGTTTATAAGAAGCCTCTGGTTGAAAAAAATTAGATATTTTTGGCTGCAACATCACCTATTTGCTGATTATTGTCGATTCTATGTTTCCTTTTCACAGAACCCACATTCTCCAGTCTCAATCTCCAGGGATGAGATCCTCAACCCCCTGACTGCTTAATGTGAGATAAAAGGGTCAGAGTGATGTAATAGGTCCCAAAAGCCCTGATTGCAGCTCATGCAGAATTCTGCAGACCCCTTTGCCATGATTTTTATAGAATTCCAGAGCCGTTTCCATAGGCTGAAGGGAGGATGACTATATTATATTAAAGGGAAACTGTCAACCTGAAAGCTAGTAATTAAAAAATAAAAATAAAAAAAAGTTTGAAGTAGTTTCAGGTAATACATTTGCCCATAAATTTCTCTAACAAGTTTTGTGATTTTACACACTATTTTTCTTGTTTTAAAAAGTGTTTTAATCTCCCCTATTGCGGTGAAGATCTGCATAGTACAGGTCAAATTTACCAACAAAGGCCCTGGTTATGCAAAAACTCATGTACATGCTTAACCTTAACCTTGAAGTCAATGGAGTCTTGTATGTGTAAAATTAGGCATGTCTTTGCAGGATCAGGCCTGAATATGGAAAAAAACTATAACTGACTGCAGTAAGTGTTGTCAAATTCCCAAAGTAAATACATTGAAAAAGAGACTTTTTTATTTTCTCTCTTTCACTTACAGAAATCATAGGCATTATTTGTAACAATAGCAGATTAGTAATCAGAATGTATTTTCTGAAATGATCAGTGAAAAGCAGTGAAAACTAACTTGCAAACTAACCTGGAATCTGAAACTTTTTTGAAGGAAGATTGTCCAGTGTCATCTCAGAAATGATGTGTTTGGTTTCTTTTAAAAAAAATGATTTAAACATCTATGAAAAGAATGTCTGTACTTTTCATGGAAGATCTTCCATGGTTCTGATGGAAGAAATATGTGTGGTTTCTGTGGAAATCCAAGAAAGTATAAGATATTTTCATAGAAACCACAGAGTATTTAGACTATTTTTAATAGCACAGAAAACATATTATGAACCATTATTAACCACTTCTGACCATTCAGGTCAGAAACCAGTACACCTTGAATTTGTGGCCTAGATAGATACAATCAATGAGACTGTGAGAATATGAATCCCACTTTAAAGAGAGAATGACTTTAAAAATGAGGATATTTATGGAACAGCAATGTACCGTGGTGGCAGCTTTCTGTGTTTTCTCAGTTCCACAGATGAATATTTTTGTTTGCATAATGGCTTTCACCCTCTTAGCCCATCTCTTTCTACTGCCAGATCCTACAATTAAGTTATCAAATCTACATACCAATGAGCCATAAGCGTGCCTCTTGACATTTATGATTATCACTGTAGTACAGGTCTCCAAAGTCTTCCTGTTGCTTTAAATTTTAAATAGATTCAAAAAATATCCCCAAATACCCTTTTACAACTGGCTATGGAGGGAATTTCTTCCTACCCCTTTCATTTAGCTTATGCCCTGAAGAATAAGAGTTTATATACCATATATACTCAACCATAAGCTGGTTCATTTATAAGCCGACCCCCTACTCCAAGATGCGTAAGTAAAAATGGAAAATTTTTATAACCCATTCATAAGCCGACCCTATAATTCAAGGGTCAGCAAACTTTGGCTCCTGGGCCATCAATATAAGCCACTGGGGGGCCGAGATGGTTTGTTTACCTTGAGCGTCCACAGGCACAGAGGTAAACCTAAGTAAACAAAGTGTCCCAGCACACCAGCTGCTTACCTTGATGGGCCAGGACAGCAACTGGTGGGGAATTTTTTTTTTCGGGGGGAGAAGCTGGGAGTCAGGGGAGTAACCCCTGTGACCACCCCCAACATGACCTCACCCCTAGCCCAGGAACCCTACACTCTCCCCATCCCATCCCTTCCCATCTTATCTGTGGAGGGCCAGGGGAGGATGTCTCTGACCTGGCTGGAGCTGCTCCAGCAGGCTGGGCAGCGCGGCTGCAGCCTGCTCCGGCAGGCCAGATTGGGCGGCATGGCTGCAGCATGTTTCAGCCAGCTGGGCCAGGTGGCACGGCCACAGTGTGCTCCAGTGGCATGGCCACAGCCTGCTGGGGGCAGGGCCAAGTGGCACGGCTGCAGCCTGCCAGCCTGGAGCTGCAGCTGTTTCAGAGGCGGGGGAGCAGTGCGGCCAGAAGTGGAGAGACTCTGGCCCCCTCTTCCTTCTGGCTCTGCCGGCTGTGCGCTCTCCTTGCTTCCATCTGTTGGGGTAGGGGCTGTGTCCACCTCTCCCTCTCTATACCTTTCAAGAGCCGACCTCCATCTCTGGTGCTTCCCTTTTTACTAAAAATTCAGTTTATGAATGAGTATATACAGTATATGCTTATAAAAAAATCACATCTAATGTAATTAGCTAGTTTCATTCTATACAAATGATTTTTATTGTCTGTCAGGAACAAAATTCAGCCACTAGCATTAAAGTGGCAACTGACTCATTGTTCTAGGCTCTGCAGACTGTTGAATCAATGGAGTTAGGCCCTAAATGCCATCAATAATCTCACCCTATGTGTATTCGCCTATGTTTCAGGGTGTTCTCTCTTTGACAGCTTCCCACCCATGTTCTTCTAGAGCTCCCATTTGCTGCTGCATGTAATAGTCTGCAGCCTTCAAATGCCTAACCAAACATTCCTATGATAGCTGATGTGATCAAGAGGGTTTGCAAGTATTTGCCAAAATTTAAACAAAGAGTCTTCACTCCAGTGTGTGGCTGGGTCCACACATGAGTCTCCTTGAGGGTCTATCTTCTGCTCTCTATCCAGCAGAGATGCACAGGGCTTCTTACCTGGAGTCTGACTCCTCCTTACTCTCTTTTTGTGTTTTATGGCAAAGCAGACTCACTTGCTGAGTCTATGACTGCCAAGCACTGGCCATGATAGATAATTCAAGAATTAAAGTCTTTCACCTTTCCAATATTCTTAAAGCCCTGCAATATGCTTATTTTTATAGGGCCCCATTTTCCTGATGCTCTTACTTGGCATTGCAGTGAAAATTTTGATACTTTAAGGCAATAATTTTTCATAATAAATATCCCCTTTTAATGGTATACTCTTTGCACTCCGAAAGGATTGATCAACTGTTCCTGGACCTTGCACATCCCATATCATCAATCTTATTTTTTTCTTAGAATAAATTACTATTTAGCCACAATGCCAGCTGAAAGTCTAAACAGAGCCAATTCACTCTCTCAGGGCCTTGGAGTATATCAGCATTTTTTACTCTGGAGCATATTCACAGAATATTTCCCTCCTCTCATTTATTTTGTCATATTTCCTGCCATTTCTCTCACGCTCATTTTTAATTAAACATTTTTAACTCCAGTTTACTTAAAGGATCTCTAAATCAACTTGGTCATGCTGACAGCATTTTTGCCACTTGTCTGTCAGCTCATTGCCACTACCTCTACATGCGCTAGGATCCAGCTGTTACTATGATTACACTCCCAACTGTGTCAATCTGCTGTTATAGAAATATTTCATTAATATGTAAATTCTGCTATCTGAAGTGCCATTTCTGATCACCAGTATCCTGACTGAATATCAGACAGGATGACCACGGTAGCTGGCACACATCTATGAGCCAATTTAAGCCATCATTATTCCTGCCAGGTCAGTCATCTAGGCCTGGTCTACACTACACGTTGAAACCGATTTTAGCAGCGTTAAACCGATTTAAACGCTGTATCCGTCCAACACACAAGGCCCTTATATCGATATAAAGGGCTCTTTAAATTGGTTTCTGTACTTCTCCCCAACGAGAGGAGTAGCGCTAAATTGGTATTACCATATCGATTAGGGTTAGTGTGGCCGCAAATCGACGGTATTGGCCTCCAGGCGGTATCCCACAGTGCACCGCTGTGACCCTCTAGACAGCAATCTGAACTCGGATGCAGTGGCCACGTAAACAGGAAAAAGCCTCCGCGAACTTGAATTACATTTCCTGTTTGCCCAGTTGGAGCTCTGATCAGCACAGGTGGCAATGCAGTCCCAAATCCAAAAAGAGCTCCAGCATGACCGTATGAGAATACTGGATCTGATCGCTGTATGGGAGACAAATCTGTTCTATCAGAGCCCCGTTACAGAAAGAGAAATGCCAAAGCATTGAAAAAAATCTCCAGGCTACACAGTGCTGCGTGACAAGCGTAACAGAAAGCCAAAGAATCAAATGGATGCTCATGGAGGGAGGGAGGGTACTGAGGACTTCAGCTATCCACAGTCCACAGCAGTCTCCGAAAAGTATTTGCATTCTTGACTGAGCTCCCATGCCTGTAGGTTCAAACACATTGTCCAGCGGGTTCAGGGTATAGCTCGTCAATTTACTCCCCCCCCACCACGTGAAAGAAAAAGGAAGAAATCGTTTCTTGACTTTTTTCAATGTCACCCTACGTCTACTGAATGCGGTGGTAGACGCGATGCTGCAGCAGTGAGAGCAGTATCTGCTCTTCTCCTCCCCAGTGGCAGACAGTACAAGATGACTGCTATCCGTCATCACCATCAGCCCGTGAGTGCCTCCTGGCTGGCCTCAGGTGAGGCTGGCTGGGGCACCTGGTAAAAATAGGAATGATTCCCTGGTCATTCCCAGTAGATGGTACAGCAATGGCTGGTAACCGTCCTCATCATAGCACTGGGGCTGAGCTCCATCAGCCCCTCTCTTCATGTGTAAAGAAAAGATTCTGTACTGCCTGGACTATCATAGCAGCAGGATGCTGGGCTCCTTCTCCCGCACTGATTAATGTTCTGCCGGACTGTCATAGCAGCGGGAGGCTGCCTCCCCTCATTTTATCTCACTAACAAGCCACTGTTTCTATTCCTGCATTCTTTATAATTTCACGACACATGAATGGGGGGACACTGCCACGGTAGCCCAGGAAGGTTGGGGAGGAGGGAAGCAACGGATGGGGTTGTTGCAGGCATCTCCTGTGAATGGCATGCAGCTTGTCATTTCTGCGGGATCTGACAGAGAGCAGCTGTGCTCTCTGATACACTGGTCTCTAGTACACTTGCCCATATTCTAGGCAGGACTGACTCTATTTTAGAAACCATAAAGGAGGAATTGACTCGGGAGTCATTCCCAGTTTTGTCTTTGCGCCCCCAGCCGACCTCAGCCAGGGGCACCCATGATAGCAGCAGACAGTACAGAACAACAGATAACCGTCATCTTATTGCCAATTTACAATGGCAGCAGACGTACAGAACGATTGATAACCGTCTCTGTCAATGCAAAAGCAAACAAATGCTGCTGTGTAGTGCGTGCAGTAACGCCTTTGTCACGGCATCCATACACATACGGTGACAGTAAAAAAAAAGCTGAATGGGCTCCATGGTTGCTGTGCTATGGCGTCTGCCAGGGCAATTCCAGGGAAAAAGGGCGTGAAATGATTGTCTGCCGTTATTCCCGGGAGGAAGGAATGAGTGATGACATTTACCCAGAACCACCCGCGACAATATTTTGCCCCATCAGGCACTGGATCTCACCAGAATTCCAAGGGGCAGGGGAGACTGCGAGAACTATGGATAGCTACAGAATAGCTACGCCACAGTGCAACACTCCAAAATCGACGCTAGCCTTGGACCATGGACGGCACAACCTGCCAAATTAATGTGCTTAGTGTGGCCGCGTGCACTCGACTTTATACAATCTGTTTTACAAAACCGGTTTATGTAAAATCGGAATAATCCCGTAGTGTAGACGTACCCCAAAACAGTACACCATTTGATAGACTTACAGCTTTCTTGATTCCAAGCAAAGGAATGCAAAATGCTGTTCCCACTCTTCTAGTTTTTACATCTTTGGAGCCATTGGTATTCATTTGGCATTTATCACAAATGTACATATTTGCTATATCTTGCACATTTAACACTCCTTTTTCTCTTTTAATTTTGTAATGCAATTCCATATCTACCTCAGGAGGCATAATTTTCCAGTTACATTTTCCCAAAGCTATAGATTTAAACCTCTTTGAGCTTTTCTTTTCCCTAAGATCCTTTGTCCATGCTTTAACCCTACTTACTTTAGGTATTTTGAGTATTTGCCCTACTCATCGACCACTTAATTCCCAGCATTCTCATATATTGGCTTAGTGTTTCCATCATCTAGTGTTTCTAATGTCTTTCACCCAAAAGGTTAAATTTAAAAGTTTCATTCTTAAAGTAATAGGTATTTCACCCACAGCTATTTACAGTACACACAACAGCATTGTGAATGAAGGTACCACATGCAATTCGCAACACCCGAGCTTGGCTTGAGTCAAGCTTTTTCAGATTTGTTTTTTATGCCAAACCGAAAGCCTGGCACGTATACTCAATAATTAGTGCCAAGTGAGTTTATCATCAAACATCACACCTAAAAGTGTGAAGCTTTTAACTATATTTATTTGCTTTGCATACAGATACAATTTATAATCTTTTTAAATTTCGTTTTTAGCGAATATCATTCCCTTAGTTTTGTCAGTTGAGAATGTCAAGCCCACATTTTCCCATTCCACGCCCTTCCGTAGTGCTTCATTTATTCTTTTAGCAACTATTTCAGGGTTTCTGGATTTTTTTGGCCCATAGGGCACAGTTGTCAGCAAATAAAGAGATGCCTATTCCAGCACTCCTCTCTTTTGGAAGATCATTGAATGAGGCTGAATAAGGAGGACTGATGACACTCCCCTCTGGAGTGCCATTTCCCCCTTACTCTTCCTCTGCTCTTATCTCTTCCCCCAAAGGGCCTGATTGGGTCACATGACCCACCAGACAGATAGCCATCTGGAGAGGTGAGCTAATTGTGTCTCAGGAGGGGCTCGGCCCATCTCCTCTTAAAGAAGCCAGCCACCCTGTGACAGCCTCCTTGAAAATTCCACTGCATAGTAGTTTTTATGCACTGAGGTACCATTTTTTGAAAATGTTCGCTCTGGTGGAAATGCCATTGAGTCCCAGTTAGGTGAGCTGTTGCTAGTTTTACGGATCCTGCCTAGGCACATCTTTGTGAAAATTTAGCCTAACATCATGTTTAACATATTTCAATACAAAGATAATGCCTAAGGGCTTAGTCCTGAAAACACTTATGCATGTTCCTAGCTTTATACATAAGTGATCCCACTGATGTCAATGAAATATTAACATGCATAAAGTTATTCATGGTTGTTTACAGGATTAGAGCCTAATTTTGTAAGAGATTAGTTTGTTTAATTTAGAGGATATTAAAAAGATATATAAATGTGTTTTGTATTTAAAACACTACTTCTGATTTTTTTTTAAAAATGACATTAAGAAATATGCATATATGCTTGGGTAGGAACTGTCTTCTTTTTGTTTGTACAGCGTCGAGCACAATGGAGTGCTGGTCCATGGCTAGGGCTCCTAGGCACAACAGCAATACAAATAAACAATAAGAAAAATGCAAATGGTAAGCTAAGGGTAGAGAGTTGTTAAGAAATATCTATGGATTTTTAATGCACTAGGGTACTATATACACAGTTAAGAAAAAGCAACGTTTCAGCTGAAAGGATCATACATTCAATTTATCCATAGGATTTACCAGTTTCTATGTAGGGCTGTTTTCATTTGTTTGTTTCTTGGAGAAAGCATTTCTGGCTGTTCTGTAGTGACTTTTATTGTGGGAAGCCTTGTACAAATAGCAGAGTCCTGCATTTCACCCTAAAGGTACCAAGATTTGATCTTATCTCTAATAGAGAACCTGCTGTCAAGAAAAGTTGATGCCTGTCATCTAATTATTCAAGTCCCCAATGATTACAGCTGTCATGGTGGGTCTCAGAGAGAAAGTTTTTGAAACAGTCAGGGTTCAACATAGTGAGAACTTGAATAATTAATATCAGTGCCTTGAAGCAAATCTTGAATCAGATAGGGAGCCAGTGTTGTGGATGGAGCATCAGTCTCTGTACCTACTAGGCAAGTCACTACATGCTGGTCCCGAAGAAATGGCAAATGATCTTCATGGACTGACACAGCTAGAGTGTTTTGCTGTCTTGTTGGAACTAAAAAGGCATGGCTCACACGTTTAGGTCTATGTCTGATAGGAAAGGGACTTCTTTTCTAGATAGCCAAAAATGGAAAAGGCTCTACTGGACACTTGCTATGTTATCTGGTTGTCTAGAAGCTGCAGTTAGTCCAGAAGGACCCCAAAACTGCACACCCAGTTTAAAGCCAGAGGGCACAGAGTTTCAATAAAAAAGAAGTCCAGTGCCTCTCTCAGTTCCTTGAAAATTTTTTCTCTCCTACCAACATCATTCACTACCGCATCTATTTGGTTTGTTTCTTGGAGAAAGTATTTCCACTTTCTCAAAAGTTCCTAACTGTCAGGGTGGTTAAACACTGGAATAAATTGCCTAGGGAGGTTGTGGAATCTCCATCTCTGGAGATATTTAAGAGTAGGTTAAATAAATGTCTATCAGGGATGGTCTAGACAGTATTTGGTCCTGCCATGAGGGCAGGGGACTGGACTCAATGACCTCTCAAGGTCCCTTCCAGTCCTAGAATCTATGAATCTATGAATCTATTTTAGCTGGATTGAGCTACAGACAGTTGTTTTTCATCCAGATGTTTATCATGCTCAAGCATTGAGACACCCATGTGATAGCATTTTTTTGCGCTATGAAAACAAGATATAAATGTGTCTGACTTTGAAGCCTGTAGTGTCTCACTCTTTCCAGGTGGTTTCACATATACTTTGAATACGTGGGAAATATTACTGATCTTTGTGGAATACTCACAAAGAGTTGTATGTGTGAAGTTGACTGTCTATAACCAAAAATCTAGAGGAATTGGTTGACACTGATGAATAAACTAATAATTCTTCTAGAAGTGTTCCACTTTATCGTCAGTTGTATAAATTAAATGGGGGCATGGCTAAACAAATACCGGTAAATAATGGAATACAGAGCCTGGCAAATTTGACCCTGATAAAAGAGATAAAAAAACATTGCCAGCTGATGGCTATTTGTGGCCTATATGAAATGAGTTAATGATCTCAGTCCATATCCTAGTCAGTTAATAGACATCCACATCAGAAGAATCCTCCCCATATTTGATGTAATTCCTGCGAGGAAAATTTCAGAGAACAGACCAAGGGCTCAGTGTACATAGGACCCAGCTCATCCCTGGTGCAAATCTGTGGTAGCTAGTGAAGTTATATCAGAGGTGACTTGGACCCACTGAGACTAACGTATATGCCCATCCCTGAGGCTGTTCCCTACAGAGGCACACACTGGTAGGGCAGGGTTTGGGAAGCTGCTTACCCATACTTTACTGTTCGGTGGATAATAAAACAGAACTTAAACTCCAGGGGTTTCATTCTGGTATCTTTTGGAAGCACTACATTCGTATAAAACTATTTTTTAAAAAAAAGCTGTAATCATTATTGGCATATACATCTGACTTTACTAACAATTTTCAAATGCACTATTTGTAACTGGAACAATCACTGTTCCTCCAGTCCCTTCTCTTTTTCAGCGTGTCATTTATTTGTATAGTGCCAAGGGTTCCCAAACAGAGAAAAGGCCTTATTATGCTAGGTACTGCATAAACAAATAAACCAACAGGCCCTGCCCCAAAAACTTTACAATGTACACATCCTTGTGATCTGCACCACTGCATAACAGATACTCAATGGTCACTTAAATGTCCACATGGTTTACATTGCTTAATTAAAATTATAGAAAACAAATTTTCAGAATGACCTGGAAGTATGTCAAAGCACAACAGACTCTTTCAGCGGAATCAGATATAAATTAGATACCACAATGATGGGTGCCTTAGAAATACCTAATATACCTAATTTTTTTGTATGAAGACACAATAGAGAATAATCTCAGCAGTCAGTGTATAAAACAGTCTATAGTGATTCAGATATGATCATGAATGCAAATGATTAACACACCCATAATTAACTCTGCAGAAGTAAATTCCTCAGAATCTGCCTCAGTGTACACATGAAAAGTTGTGTCTATATAGGTATAGTATGTGCTGGAGTTCAACCTAACACCTATATAAATTTCCTGTTGAATATTCATTGCGGGCAGGGACCGAAACTTCCTATTAGATAAGTGCCCTAATCACCAGGCTATAGAATCAATCTGTTTGGCCCAGTGACTAGTCAAGTATTTTATACAAAGTGGATCAACTTCAACAGGAGTGACTGAGGGTATGTTTACACTATGAAATTAGGTTGAATTTATAGAAGTCAGGTTTTTAGAAATCGCTTTTATACAGTCAATTGTGCGTGTCCCCACACAAAATGCTCTAAGTGCGTTAAGTCGGTGGACTGCATCCACAGTACTGAGGCTAGTGTCAACTTCCAGAGCGTTGCACTGTGGGTAGCTGTGGGTAGCTATCCCACAATTCCCACAGTCTCTATTGCCCATTGGAATTCTGGGTTGAGATCCCAATGCCTGATAGGGCAAAAACAGTGTCGCTGGTGGTTCTGGGTACATGTTGTCAGGCCCACCCCCCTCTGTCCCTTGCTGCCTCCATGAAAGCAATGCCAGACAATCCTTTTGCACCTTTTTTCCTGGGTCACCTGTGCAGATGCCATACCACGGCAAGCATGGAGCCCGCTCAGCTCACTGTCACTGTACGTCTCCTGGGTGCTGGCAGATGTGGGACTGCATTGCTACATAGCAGCAGCTCATTGCCTTTTGGCAGCAGACGGTGCATTACGATTGGTAGCCATCGTCGTCGTATTGCTGGGTGCTCTTTTAGCTGACCTCAGTGAGGTTGGTCAGGGGTGCCTGGACAGACATGGAAGTGACTCAGCCAGGTCATTCCCATCTTCTGCCGAGCACCCAGGAGATGATGATGGCTAGCAATCATACTGCACCGTCTTCTGGCGAGCAGCCAGGAGATGATGATGGCTAGCAGTCTTACTGCACCATCTGCTGCCAGCCTAAAATGTAAAAGATAGATGGAGTGGATCAAAACAAGAAATTGACCTGCTTTGTTTTGAGAAATCAATGGCCTGCTAAACCCAGAATTTTGAGTTCAATCCTTTAGGGGGCCATTCTGTGTGACAGTTGTTTGTGTTCCTCCTTGATGCAAAGCCACCCCTTTCGTTGATTTTAATTCCCTGTAAGCCACGTCGTCAGTCACCCCTCCCTCCGTCAGAGTAACAGCAGACAATTGTTTCGTGCCTTTTTTCAGTGCAGACGCCATAGCACTGAGATCATGGAGCCTGCTCAGATCACTGTGGCAATTATGAACACTGTAAACACCATATGCATTATTGTGGAGTATATGCAGAACCAGAAGTTGCAAAAGCAAAACCAGGCGAGGAGACGACAGCAGCGCAGTGACGAGAGTGATGAGGACATAGACCTGGACATAGACTTCTCACAAAGTACAGGACGGGCAATGTGCCCCAGCAATGTGCACATCATGCTGATGAGCTCTCCATGAGCTCTGCATGGTCACCTGTGTTGATCAGCTCACCACGCTGGCCAAACAGGAAATGAAATTCAAAAGTTCGCGGGTCTTTTCCTGTCTACCTGGCCAGTGCATCTAAGCTGAGAGCTCTGTTGAAGAGTGGTCACAATGGAGTGCTCTGGGATAGCTCCCGGAGGCCAATACCATCAAATGGTGTCCACACTACCCCAAATTTGACCCAGACAGGCCAATTTCAGGGCTAATCCCTTCGTCGGAGGTGGAGTAAAGAAATCAATTTAAAGAGCCCTTTAAGTTGGAAAAAAAGGGCTTTGTCGTGTGGACGGGTCCAGGGTTAAATTGAGGTAACGCTGCTAAATTTGACCTAAAATCGTAATGTAGACTAGGTCTGTGAGTAACCCAGCCTAGAATAGCCAATAGTCTAGTGGAGGAGGAGATCTGGGTTTAAGTCTCTGCTCTAGAGTGTCTCTGACATACCAGGTGAGTGACAGGGCTATTAGGAATAAAGATATGGGGCAGGACCACTGCTAAATCCCCTGGTGAATCTAGTTTGGAAAACTGAAACTGTTCATTCAGATATTTCAGAAAAAAAAAATCTTCTTTCATTTCAACCAAAACACTTAGCCAAAATCAACACAAATTCACAACACTTTTCAGTTAATCCAAATCTGCATTTTTTGGTCAGAAAACATTTTGGCCAAAAATCCCACCCAGCTCTAATTTGTATTGAACATTTTTTAAATGTTAAATAACAACAAAAAAGAGGAAATCATAAGCATTTTTCAATAGATGACTTTCTCCTCCCACTCTTATGCACTCTGCAGTTCAAAGTGTTACATCCCAGCAACCTTCCTTGAGCAAAGAAGATTGGATGAGGCTTCCGTAGGAGAACACCAATACCACTCTCATTTTAGCCAGTGGTTGAGCAGTTCATTGATCTTTGTTTATATTTAAATAATAATGGAGATTTTCTCACAAAAGATGCATTTGAACACATTAACACTAATTAAGGAAACACTATAAATATGTGAGATATTTCAAATAATATTTTCTTTTGACTTGTGTGTATATTCAGATTATTTAGTCTAAACCATTGTTGCAGGCTAAGAATCACTCTATAAATCTCCATTCGTATTGGTTAAGGATGCTGGGGAGTTTCTATAGTATATTTTATATAGGGAGAAACCAAGCCTCTTACCAGTATGGGTGTTGGCTAGATAGCAGGACTGGTATATTTCTGCTGTACACATAACTAGGGTGTGGAGAACCCATACAAGAAGTCTGCACTTCCTCTGAGCTGCTGAGCTGTCATCTGCAATGACTGCCTTAGTTCTGACATGCAATAGTGTTATGAGGATGGCAGCTGGCCAGGGGAGAAGTGCAACACTCTGCAGTTCAAGGATGAGACGTCTATTCTTTCCAGCTATGGAGGAACTAAGTTTGGAATAATATATGCATTAGCTGGACAGAAAGCAGCCTTTGATACTTTGAATGTTTAATGCCCATGAATTCTTCCATCTCTCAAAAGTGCATCTTCCCTGTTCCCCACACCTTACGGGTTTGTAAGGGCAGGTCTCCCACATGAAGCATGGCTTTGTTCCAAAGAGGTGGCTTCAGCTAATTATCTATTTTGATTGTATGAGGCTCCCTGAAACAGGAGACTCATGAGTCAAGATAATAAGCATAAATTACAGCCAATCTGCAGTAGAATAATTTGTTGTGTAAACTTGATTATGACCCAGATACTCTCGTACTTCTTGGATAAATCTTCTAATTTATTCATTTGGATACCACATGAAAAGACAGGAGAAAAAGTAAAAGAATAGATTTGGCACAAAGAAGGTCACAGTCAAGATTTATAGGGCCCATCCAAATTAAGGTAATCTGGGGATCTAGACATACTCTACATGCGGATCCCATGGCCCAACACCAGATTGAGGCACTGATCCCACTTCCTGATCTGACAGCAACTTTCAGAGTTAAGCATAACTGGATGGTTCATACATTGTGGAGCTATTCTTTCAAGCATCACAGCAAGTCTGAGGCCTGGGCTACACTAGCGGGGGTGGGGGTGGGGTTCGAACTTACCTGGCCGTCCTCACGGTGGCGAGTCGACTGGCGTGGCTCCCTCTGCCAAGGTGGAGTACGGGCATCGATTAGCCGATCGATTTATTGCGTCCAGACGAGACACAATAACTCAATCCCCGATACATCGAACACTACCCTCCGATCGGACAGGTAGTTTAGACGTACCCTGAGTTACACTTGGGTCAAGTTTGAAAGCTTTTCTTTGCAGTCATGAAGGCTAGAAACATTGTTTTAAAATGAAAGCTGAGATTCTCATTTCATTATTCAGCCCAGAACCCAGCACAAGCTTTTGAAGCAGTACCTCCTATAGCCCCAAACCCAGTGGTTGTTTCCACATCATGCCCTGGGATCACATACTTCAGCTCCAAACCCTTTCCCGATAGCTTTCCTTCCCGTTGTTTCTGTCTCCTGAGAAAGGGCCCTCAACAGATTACCCAGAACCTGAGTTACTTTCCAAATTTTTCCCCTTCCTGGGTTTTTGCTTTATAGGTGACTCAAAAACACTAGCACAATATAAACCTCAGCCTAAAGTTTTATCCCCAAAATAGGCTGTTTTTAGGATTTTCTTACAGGACCTTCTCCAGTCCGGCCCCATTTATATCCTTCTTGGAGCTATCTTGACTCATTGCACATCATGATTGAACAGTACTTTGAATTCTGATGGAGGGTTTTAGCACCTGGATCTATGATGACTTCACAGGACAGCCCTACACTCCTATACAGGGACTTAATCTGCCACCCTATTACATTCTCTCTCAGTGTTTTATTCCCCTCCTTCCCCCTGCATTCTACTAGACATCTGCACTCATCCAGCCAGCTCGTCCCTTACTGTATGCACACCCATACTCATCCAGCTACCCTCTTGCACATTCACCTGGCAACCCCACTCACCCAGATCCTTATACTGGGAGATGGGGCTGGAGCTCTAAGAGGCGCCAAGGGAATGGTTAAGAGGAAGCATAGGTGCATAGAAGGGTGAGTGCTGCCAGTTGAGAGACAGTGGTGTAAGCAGGTGGAGTTCCTTCTAGCAGTCAAAGGGATATTGCTTATTTGCCTCAGGCATGTGGTCCCACTGAGATCTGGGAACTAGGAGCTGGGGTCTGCTTTCCACAGCCTATCACCTTGTATACACTGGTATAAATAACTATACACTTATGCCAATGCAAAGTGAATTTCAAATGGTGGATAAAACTCTACTACTCTGATATAATAGCATTTTACAACCCCTTTGATCTAGTGTAAATTACTATACAAAATGCAGGGCAGTAGAGACTCATGCTTGGGAAGTTCTAAGAGGAGTACTCCAGATTTGGAATTTTCCTTCCCTCTTGCTCATACGGAGCTAATATTTATTGACCATTGGGGCACACTGCAAAGCCTATTAGCTTACCCAGATTTTTCACGGTGTGGGAGAAGGTTTCCGTTTTATAGGTTGGAAATGTGTTAGCATTGTCATGCCAACTTTAATTAATTTGTAATGTATTGTTCATGCAATCAGAACTGGAGGATAGCTGCATTGTGTTATTCAAAAAATAAATACCGGTACATTTCCCCTTGCTGTTCTCATATACCTTCTATGTGAGCTACGCTCTATGTGAATGCTTAAAATAGGTTAAATTCTTATGTGTAAAAGTTTGTAAAGCACTTTCAGATCTTTTAGGATAAAAGGTGCAATATATAGGTGTCTTTCACCCTGTTTATTCAGTATCTAACACAATAGAGCCCTGACCAGGCCTATACTACAACATATATATATATATATATATATATATATATATATATACTGAGGTAATCAGAGTATACATTTATTCTGGTTTTTAAGCAAATTTCAGATCAACACTTTTATTTTCATTATACAGTCCACAATGGTAGAATAATTTTTGGCTGAGCAGAGGTTGCCATAATAGAGTATCTAGTTCAGTATTTGGTCTCTGATGCTGCCCAGATGCTTCAGAGGAACCCCATAGTCTCATTAATTAATTTGTATCCCTTGGTCATGTATCCTCTTATTCATCTTCTCTCTAAACTAAACCATCCCAATCTCTTCATATGGAAGTCTTTCCATGCTTCAAATTACTTTTGTTACTTACCTCTAATCTCTTTCTTTTTCTGCTTGACTTAAATGCAATCACCACATTTTATTCAGAAATATATCCCCAAGTTACTGACAGTCCACAGTTTTCCCATTAGGTTTCCTAAAGAGGCAAAAAACAAAAACAAAAACAGAAGTAGGTCAATAGTAATTTAAATGAGAAGACAGGCTTCTCTATCTACTGAATTAATTGTAACTCACTTCCATGAAAATTGGTAATTTACCAGTATAGAATACACACTAAACATGTCAGCAATAAATTCTATTATAACTGGGAGAGCAGTGTCACTTAATGTAGCATCCAGACTCTCAGGAACAGTATTTATATTCAAATTAATTAATTTCTGGTTATTATGGATGAATTTAGCAAGAATAGACGTAAAAAACTTGAATAGGTCATTATTTTTGGAACACACATGTAGGCTGCGAGTTTTCTCAGCTCAGTTTACAGAAATAATCTGCACCTTCTGACTTTTTGAGGTAAAAAATTAGGACTAAATCCATTGGAGCAACAGCTCCACAGCTATATGTTTTATTACATTCAGGGCCATCCCTAGAGGGGTGCAGGGCCCAGGGAAGAAGTGACGAATCTGTCACTTCCGGGACCGACCTGTCACTTCTGGGACTGACCACGCCGGCCATTGCGCCGGCCAATGCACCAGCCTGCAGAGTCCCCCAAAATGCGGGGCCTGGAGCAGTCGCCCTGATTCGCCGTACCCAATGGATGGCTCTGATTACATTACAGTACTACATGATTTTCATTTTTGCCAGTATTTAGGATCTTGTGGGTTGTTTCCATTAAGAAGAGAAAATTGACGAGGGAATCAGGTATTTCTATGATGCAACCCCATATACAAAACGCACACAAAGTCCTGCTTCCCCAAACACCCCAGGAATCAAACAATAGGAGGCAGTTTCTTTGCTCACAGTTCCAAGTCTCTTTCCAGACAGCATTCTGGCCAAAGAGTTCTCTTGCTAAGTTCTTTCTCAAGACCATGCTCCCAGTGCTTTTCTGGCTATCGCTCTGGCTTGACTGCTGCCTTCTCTTTTTGTTTCTTAGTTGCTTCTACTTGCAGACACTCACACCTCTATCAAATAATAAACAGCAAAACTACCCCACCCCCAAAGCTAAAACGATAAGAGCCACATGAAAGTGCAGTCAGAAATTGAGCTATATTATGCCAAAAAAGAAGTTTAAGTGCTTCTGACATTTATCATGAGTGCAGCTTTCACACTCATCACATCAGCTCCATGGAACAATCATCTAGTAGGCTGAAATCGTCCAGCCCTTATCACTGCCAGAAGGTGAACTTCTTTTTTTAAAAATAAAATTTTGAGCTAAAACAGTTAAACCATTTTGAATTAAGAGAGACAAAGTGTGTTTGTTTGTTTGGGGGTGGGTGGGTGAGAAACAATTTTCTCAATATAAAATAATTCTTATGACTTTTCTGTGATCAATTCTAACACAGAAAAATCTGAAGTTAAAATATACAAGCCCTCACTGATAAAAATTGACTTTATGCTTTCTCCTGAAAATTAATCAGGAGATCGCAGAACCATATGCCTGCAAAGGACCTAGAGAGATGGTCTAGTCCAGTCCCCTGCACTCATGGCAGAACTAATTATTATCTAGATCATCTCTGACAGGTGTTTGTCCAACCTGCTCTTAAAAATCTCCAATCATGGAGATTCCACAATCTCTCTAGGCAATTTATGCCAGTGTTTAACCCGCTTGCAGTTAGGATATTTTCCCCATGTCCAACTATCACTGCCCCTTGCCTGCAATACAGCCCATGCTTTCTTTCCTCTGATCTCAGAGGTTAAAGAACAATTTGTCTCCTCTTCCTTGTTAATATTTTTGTGTATTAAAAATTATCATGTCCCCTCTGAATCTTCTCTTCTCTATACTAAACAAGCCCAGTTTTTCAATCTTCCTTCATAGGTCATACTTCCTAGACCTTAATTCATTTTGTTGCTCTTCTCTGGACTGTTTCCATTTTGTCACATCTTTCCTGAAGTGTGGCACCAGGTCTGGACACAATACCCAGTTGAGGCCTAATCGTGGAGAGTAGAGCTAAATAATTACTTCTTGTGTCTTGCTTACAACATTCTGTTAATACATCCAGAACGATGTTTGCCTTTTTGCAACAGTGTTACCCTGTTGAACTCCTATTTATGTAAGCAGGTCAGGATGAGCGCTACCCTGACATCTGGTGGAGAACTGTAGAGAGTGTGGAAAGAATTTCAAGAATTTTCATTGGCACCACCTCCCCACTTAGCATAACCCCACAGCAGCCCGGGATGGTTTATTTAACAGCTCTGGGATCCCCAATTTCTTTGTTATTGGGCAGGAGAAAAAGGTTTGTCATCCTGATTGTGTGAATGGGGAGCTGTGGAGACTGCTTTGTGACAGAAATGACTCAACCTCAGTTGGGTGGTACTTGCTAAACATGGGACATGGGTTCCAAACCCATGAATTGAGAGAGAGGGTGGGGGAGTGGTGGGTGTACCTAATGGTATGGGCCCTTCTGAGGTCTGGAACACCAATTGCCCACCTCCTCTCTCTCCAATGTTAAAGAGTAGAGCTAATTTTTGATTCTATTAGCGGTCCATCTAGAGACTGCTGAACTGAATTCATGTTGGGCCAATGGTGTACCGGCTCCCCTACTAAGAGTTGAAAGAGCTGAATTGAGATTATGGAGTGCTGTGTTAACAAGGAGGGGAGCCTGAAGACCTATTGTTAAGTGGCTGGGAGAGCAGTTTGCAGTGTGTTGGAGTAGCCCATGGAACAGTGAGTGGAGTGAAGTGGTTTGCAGAGACAGCTGGAAGAGCAGCACAGCTGGTGTGGTGGAGCTGGTCGTGGTGAAGGCTGCAGCAGAACTCCATGGAGAGGCGGAGCAGTTGGCCCTGGCCCACGTAAGGTGCCCCTTAACACCCTGTGTGGACTCCCCCATCCCACCTTTCCACCCAGGCTGGGTGGGGGGTAAAACTCTGCCCATAAACTCTTGAATTCTGGGGTGGCACTGACCAGAGACTTTGAGTTACTGGACTTTGGGGTGATTGGACTTAAGACCCTAAGGGGAAAAGGACATTGCCAAACGTACCTGGGGGTGGGTTTTTTTTTTGTTTATGGTTTGTGTTATAATCCTGTTTATGGTGTTTCTCCAGTGGGATGCCGCATTGTTTCCTTCCTTCATTAAAAAGATTTTGCTACACTCAGACTCCGTGGTTGCGAGAGGGGAAGTATTGCCTCCTAGAGGTGCCCAGGGAGGTGTGGTATGTAAGTGTCCCAGGTCACTGGGTGGGGGCTTGAGCCGGTTATGCATGGTGTTATTGAAACAGAACCCCTGGATACTGAACCTGGCCCTTGTTGCTGCCAATTCAGAAGGGCAGAAGGGTTACATTTAGATTGTGATCTACATAATCCCCAACTCCTTTTCTGCAGTACTCCTTCGTAGGCAGTCATTTCCCATTTTGTATGTGTGCAACTGATTGTTCCTTCCTAAGTGGAGTACTTTGCTTTTGCAGATTCAGATTTGCCTGTGTTTTATGAACCTTTGAAAATCATACCATGGCATGTAATTTTTTTAAAGAACGATGGTATTTTTTACATTTTGCCTAATATTCAGGACGAACATAGTCTACACTGTGTACACAGATGTGTGTGAATAATTATCTGTGTACTAAAATGTACTAAAATTTTGTTAATCAAATGGGGCAGGATTCCATAGGGCAAAAGGAACTTGTGATTTTGCAGAAGTATAACTTTGTGTGGTCAATGGCATGGAGCTCAGCCACATGTTCCTCTTTTGCCCTACATGGTGCTCCCCTGCTTTAGGTCTCACTCAGCCTCCTGGGGCTGATGTCTGTGTAGGGAACTGCTTCTAGATGGTTCATGTGCATGTTTCATGGATTTGGATATGAATATTCTTCTGCATATCTTCCTTAGCTGCTTGAGCACATGAAATAATGCAAAACAGCCCTGCTCCAGCAGATATGTACACTTTAGCTCTGTTTACCTGACCCTTAGTTGCTAATTTTATGGGTGAAAGCCTCACCCTGGCCCCTTTTATACTGGGTAAAAGGGGTACAGTGGTATAAAGGGGTCTTAAATCCCTCATACCAGTCAGAGGAGACCTTTCCCCTAGCATATGCACTGCAGAAGACAGGTGTCAGGCTTCCTTCCCAGGGTCTCCATGCAAGCCTCACTATCGGGGGTGGGATGGGTGTGGTAGGGATGGAGCCACCGCACACAGAACTGCTGAGATTCTAGGCAGTATTGTCACCTATAGGACAGGCCTAGGAATGAGGCTGCCATAACTTAGGCTCCTAGGGCTAAATTATGTTGAGAGTCTCTCTAGCCTCTAAAGCAGCCCAGGATTGGGAAGATGCAGAGGTGGCCTAAAGCCATTATAGCCCCTCTACCCTCTGGGCTGGGAGTTCTGTGGTGCACCTTTTACAGGCAAAGCACAGAATCTCACCCTATATTTAGATCTTGTTCCCATAACTCAAATTAGGAGTATAAATCATGGTACTGATTTTTTTCAGTAGATTATTACTGGTGTGGGGCAGATAAATTTCAGCAGAAGTATGCTGGGCAGCAATGTTAAATTGGGATGCAATGATAATGCTGTGCTGCTTGCATCCTCTTTTGTGTGAAAAGCTTTCAAATTGGTTTGTCAGGAATGAAAACAAAACTTAAGAATAATTTTTGCTCCTGCCTCCCAAAATCTTCATTTTGTACAGTAGATTTAGAATATGAATTACAGGTGTGGACAGTATCCTTTGATGGTTAATTTTTAATTAAATAATTGCCTATACTCTTAGATGCCTCTATCTGCCTCTTACATCATCTGAGGGCAGAATTTGGCTCTAAACATTTATCTGGGGAGAAAAAAAAATCACACAAGAAGGAATTACGCAGATTGTGCAAAACAAACATGTAAGAAAAATAAAATAGTGCTAGGTACTATACACACATGATAAAGACAGTTCCTGCCCCAAGGAGCTTACAATCTAAATATGCCAGGCAGACAAAGGAAATAAGGGAAAAGGGGGAAATAAACATAGGAAGGTGAAGTGATTTTGCCCAGTGTTACCTGGCATGTCAGTAGCAGAACTGAGAGAGCATGTTTTCTAATACAATCCATTGCTCCACTGTACACCAAGCCACAGAAGGAGAAATGCCTCACAGCTTCTTGGGGTTAAAATATTGGACAGACAAAAAACCATTTGAGTGGAACTAACTAACATCCTTTTTAGCAAACTCTAAAGAGTTGAGAAGGCCTGAATATACCATTAAAACTGAACTATCCTGTCACCAAATTTGTCCTTCCAAGGGAGAGTGGATATATCACAAAGCAGTATGGAGACACTGACACACTCTCTGCCAATGCAGCAAGGAGTCCTGTGGCACCTTATAGACTAACAAACATATTGGAGCATAAGCTTTCATGGGTGAATACCCACTTCGCTGGATGCGTGTAGTGGAAATTTCCAGGGGCAGGTATATATATGTAAGCAAGAAGCAGGCTAAAGATAACAAGGTTAGTTCATCGGGAAAGATGAGACCCTCTCTTAGCAGTTGAGGTGTGAAAACCAAGGGAGGAGAAACTGCTTCTGTAGTTGGCAAGCCATTCACAGTTGTTGTTTAATCCTGAGCTGATGGTGTCAAATTTGCAGATGAACTGAAGCTCAGGAGCTTCTCTTTGAAGTCTGGTCCTGAAGTTTTTTTGCTGCAGGATGGCTACCTTAAATTTGCTATTGTGTGTCAGGGAGGTTGAAGTGTTCTCCTACAGGTTTTGTATATTGCCATTCCTAATATCTGATTTGTGTCCATTTATCCTTTCCATAGGAACTGTCCAGTTTGGCTGATGTACATAGCAGAGGGCATTGCTGGCATATGATGGCATATATTACGTTGGTGGACATGCAGGTGAATGAACCGTGATGGTGTGGCTGATCTGGTTAGGTCTTGTGATGGTGTCGCTGGTGTAGATATGTGGCAGAGTTGGCATCGAGGTTTGTTGCACAGATTGGTTCCTGAGTTAGAGTTACTATGGTGCAGTATGCAGTTACTGGTGAGAATAGCTTCAATATGCTGCCGACGTTGTGCCTATTGTAATCAACCTGCTGGCTCAATACCAGGCAGTGTAGAACCCTCTGTGCAAAATCTAGCTACCAGAAGATCTATATCCCTCAGAGAACAGGAAAGTGAAGTACAGTCTAAGTCACAGGGAATTAGGCTAGAAAGGAAGCAAAGGTTGCATGAGAATAAGAGGCCAGAGGTAGCAGTCTGAGAGCTAGTTGAAGAAGGAAGTCTGGATAGAGGTGGCCTAAACTGGGATTGGAGGATTGGAGAGTGGTTTGAGACATACCTGCTGCTGGCAGGGGATCAGCATTAGCCACAGTAGAAGTCACAGGACAATGCCTGGAGGCAAGAAGACAGGGCTGAAGAGTTATTCTGGGACCTTACCATCTTATATTTCCTTTTAGACTGAAGTGCCCCCAAAGGCTGCATTGGGAACTGTTGGGGCATATCTGTTTTTTTATTAGAATCACAGAATATCAGGTTGGAAGGGACCTCAGGAGGCCATCTAGTCCAACCCCCTGCTCAAAGCAGGACCAATCCGCAACTAAATCATCCCAGCCAGGGCTTTGTCAAGCCTGACCTTAAAACCTCTAAGGAAGGAGATTCCACCACCTCCCTAGGTAACCCATTCCAGTGCTTCACCATCCTCCTAGTGAAAAAGTTTTTTCTAATATCCAACCTAGACCTCCCCCACTGCAACTTGAGACCATTGCTTCTTGTTCTGTCATCTGCCACCACTGAGAACAGCTGACCTCCATCCTCTTTGGAACCCCCCTTCAGCTAGTTAAAAGCTGCTATCAAATCCCCCCTCATTCTTCTCTTCTGCAGACTAAGCAATCCCAAATCCCTCAGCCTCTCCTCATAAGTCATGTGCTCAAGCCCCCTAATCATTTTTATTGCCCTCTGCTGGACTCTTCCCAATTTTTCAACATCCTTGTAGTGTGGGGCCCAAAACTGGACACATTACTCCAGATGAGGCCTCACCAATGCCGAACAGAGGGGAATGGTCACGTCCCTTGATCTGCTGGCAATGCTCCTACTTATACAGCCCAGAATGCCATTAGCCTTCTTGGCAACAAGGGAACACTGACTTATATCCAGCTTCTCGTCCACTGTAACCCCTAGGTCCTTTTCTGCAGAATTGCTGCCTAACCACTTGGTCCCTAGTCTGTAGCAGTGCATTGGATTCTTCCATCCTAAAGTAAGTGCACCAATGGTATAGGCCCTCTTATTTCTGGCAGCCCTTGTAAAAGAATCCTCATTGTTACTTGCAGTAAAGGTTAGATCCTAGTGCTTGGCACAACCATAGTACTTGCCTCCAAGCTCATACAGTATTGCCAACGCTACAAGTACAAAAATCATGAGTCAGACCCTCCCCCCTCACAGTCATGGGATTGGCTTTAAAATAATGAGATTTGGTAAAAATAATATATAGAGGTGGAAGGTGTTAATTTGCCTTCTGATTTTTGAAGCTTTAAGGGGAAGCCACCTGCCCCCAAAATGTCAGTGTGGTTTCCAGGATCAAAATCCAGTTTTAAATACGCATGCTAAATGCATCCCTCCCACTGGCTGTTCAGAGAGGATCCCCTTCCCATCTACTAGCCCCTGAGTATTCTATGCCTCTTTCACACCCATCACTATCTTCTGCACTGTTCTGTCTCTTCCTGTTCCTCACATAACTTTTCTCCTCAGACGCCTCCTGCTCCCCATACTCCTGCAACTCTACATCTGCCTCATGCTCCTTTTACAGAGTCTGTGCTGTGCCTTCGAGTTCCTGTCTCCTAACAGTGTCCTGGCTAGTATCCCAAGCCAGAAAGTAGCAGGAATCTTGCCTATGAATATGCCTTTGGTTATTAAGGACAGGCTCAGTACCACATCCTGACAGACTGTAGGGTAACAGTTGCCATCTTGCTGGCTTCAGCCCATTGACAGTAATGGGAAAGGATAGCCATTTCAAATAAGAGAAAATTCACAAGTTGGCAGCTTTTCTTCGTATTTTCATAAGACAAGTAAAAACCACCCCCAAAACCACTAAGGTCATGATAAACTTGTAAGATATAGCAACACTTCCCATGGTACACGCAGCATGCTACCAGGCACCAGGGGACTTGTGTACCACAACACTTCACAATGACTCCCTGCAGCAGGTGCAGTTACACTATCTTGTGGCTAAATGACTGCGTTTAACTTCCAGGGCTGTCATTATGCCACTTTTCTTTAGCACTAAATTCACAATTAAAAGAACTCCACAATCTTTCTTCCCACCTCATCACACCTCCAAAGAAAAGGTGATGCTACATAGAAAAATGACCCAGAATGGAGGCTATAAGAAAAACAATGTTGCAGGAAACTTTAAATAATGTGAGATTAATTTGTCAAGCCTATACATTTGTTTTTAACTTTGGTGTCATGATTCTGCATAAAGTGAAATAATACCAGGAAATAAAGTGCAAAATGCAAAGTAAATTCACCAGCTCCCATTGCATAGGTTGATGACTACTTATAAGTGTCACAGGTAGTTTAGGCCCATCTTCATTTTAACCTAGTTCTTGCCTCACACACTTCCTGTTTGTTTATTCATCTTTCAGTATCTTAGACTGTGAGCTCTCTGTGGCATGGACTGTCTTATGTGTTATTTGTTTGTATAGTGCCTAGGATAACAGGAAACTGATCCTTATTTAGGATCACTGTGCACTACTGAAATAGTGTAATAAAGTGGATCTGACCAGTATGAGACCCACTATTTAAAATCAGTACTTGCCTACAGTTATCATTTAGTAGTCATTTACAGAACTACATTCAGCCTATCTGCAGAATAGGATTTTTGTCATAATAGCTGGCAAATATTTTTAATGGTTTATACTAAAACGAGTAGCTAGAGATAACGGCTTCCAAAACTGCTAAACTAAGCAAGAAGGTTAAGCAAATCAAAGAGAGAATTCAGCAAACTGAAGGAAAGTTCTGGCATAAATTTTACATGGATTGTAAGTGCTACAGAGCAGGGACAGTCATTTAGTTTTATGTTAGTACTGCTGGGTCCTGGTCTATGACTGGGATGCCTAGGCACTATCACAATACAAATTAATAATTAATAAACTGCTGCCCCAGATAAAACACTTAGTGAAAGTAATCTTGTCTTTAAATTTAGCAGAGCTCTAGAAAATTATATTTATTGTGGAAATATGAGCATAATCAGAACCCCATTTGTGAAGGAATGAGTATTGGAAAGTATTGTTGGAAATGAAATGAAATGCAGGAAATTAAACAGGTAGACAGAACGAAGCAGAAAATTAATTGTCAGGCTGACTGGTACCAAGAACAGTGAGACAAAGCTCCTGGCTAAGAAATAAATAAAAAAACCAAAAAAACCTTTTTATCTTTTCTCTGAGGATAGAAGATTTTCATTCTAACACCATGACTCTAACAATGCCATGACTCAAACTCAAAGGAAAAAAAAAGTTAGAGATTTTAATACAGAGCTGTACTGGTTCATGGCAAAGTATTCTAAATCTTCCATTCTGTGGGTAAATTGTTCCAAAATTACCTAAGTGACTTAGGAGCCAAAATTCAATTATCTTTCAAAGTCAGTAGGACTTAGCACTATATTTTATCCTGGTCTCTGACACACTTTGTGGGTATAGGATTTTTTCTGTTACCCCTTCCCAGAAATGGGATCTCATGATCCAGCTGTCCTAGCCCCCAAGATCGGTCCTGACCCCCTACATAAACACCTCAGCTGCTTAAGCACACTCCTTCTCAGAACTCCAATCTTGTGGGCCCTCTGGGTTACAGTTGAGCTCTCCGGGAGCACAGGATAGTTTAGCACAGGGGTAGGCACCTATGACATGCGTGCCGAAGTCAGCACGTGAGCCAATTTTCAGTGGCACTCACACTGCCCGGGTCTTGGCCACCAGTCTGGGGGGCTCTGCATTTTAATTTAATTATAAATGAAGCTTCTTAAACATTTTAAAAACTTTATGTACTTTATGTACAACAATAGTTTAGTTATATATTATGAGACTTATAGAAAGAGACTTTCTAAAAATGGTAAAATTTATTACTGGCACGCAAAACCTTAAATTAGAGTGACTAAATGAAGACTTGACTCACCACTTCTGACAGGTTGCCAACCCCTGGTTTAGCACATAATACACAGATGTTGATTCCTAAACCAGTCATCCATTACTTTGCTAGCACAAGAGAAATACAGATAGAGACAAAACAGTAAAACATCAATACACTCTTCCCTGCCTCAGTTTCCTCACTATTCTGAAGCATTTTTGGGATTTGGTCAGAGTCCTCTAGGGTGTCTAGGATCTGCCCCCTCCAATATATGGCCTCTCCTTTGAATCGTGGAGTCTCTCTCCATCTCCAGCCAGCTTTCTTCTTCTAGGTCCCACAGTTAAAAAACAACCCTCCTGCTACGAAATAAACCCCCTTTGTTCCTCTCTTCTGCCCAGCTTCCTCTGTTTTGAGAGTTTCTCTGAGGTTATAAATCTTAGCACAGACATCTGGTTTTTTTGTGCTGCTTTTGGGGAAATTCCATTCCTTCAGACCCCAGACTGCCTGTGTAGATAAATTGGAGAAAACTGGCTTTATTTAGGATGCAAGGTTTTTTTGGGGGAGTGGGCTGTTTTTGGTTCTCTCCAGGTTCTCTCTCAAGATCTATTCAGGTGCTGATAGTCTTTTATGATCAGCCTTTTCATGGACAGACATGCAAGTGCCACAGCCTATCTCCTTAGCACAAGGAGCATAAGGTAGAACACAGCAAAATACAGTTATAAGAAATAAGGATAAAGGCAGTTCAAAATCAAACTGGAATTCATATGTTGTATATAGATTCCCCAAAAATTCACACTATGGCTAGGTCACTTGATTACACTTGGTTCTCAATGGCCCTACCTCCTTTATCTACAGGCAGAATTGGTCATATACCTGAAAAACTGATCTGTTGAAGAAAGTTATTAAATTGAAAAAGGCAAAAATCCATCAAATAATTTGACAAATAAAATCTGAACACCTCTACCTGAAGACAGGTAGCACTCAAATACTTGCCTGCATTTGAAAACATCAACTAAATCACTCGTGATTGCTCAGTGGAACATTCAGTTGTAAGTATCCAAGTACATGTACACCAACAGAAAATGGCTTTTGAAAAATAAACTTTATCTATGTAATAACCAAGACTGCTACAAGAACTAAACTCTATTGTACAGAGGTATTTTGCTTTCTTTTTCAGCAGATCACTAGGATGTTGGAACTAGCTATGAATGGTGTATGATGTAATATAATTCAAAGCATAATAAACAAAACATTTAAAAGATTCACATGGTAAGGTATAAACACCATCATCTGGTTGGAAGGCAAGTTCTCCCCACTCACAAAACATGTAATCCTAGACCATAACCTCCTCTAAGGTCCAGGCAATGTTCCCAGCCTTTCTCTGTTTACCATATCTGACAATCAGAGTCCAGAAACTCCAAGGGGTGAAGAGAAGGTTTAAATGAAGGAAAAAAAGCAGTTGAACCAACTGAGTGCATACCATATGTTGTACTATAAAAAATACATCAAGAAAGATTTTTTTTATGAAAGATTGTAATTTTCTGAACTTGACAGTCATTATGAGATATAGTTACAGACAATGGTTATGAATCTGTATATATAGAAAACTATAATAATAAATTTCAGTTGAACCTCATAGCAGAGCAGCAAGTACTCAAGCAAGGAGGGCTACTGTGAAGAGGGAATACTCTTTCCCTGTCCTCAGCTGTCCCAGAAACTGCTCAGACCCAATTTCTTTTAGTGCTCAGGCTGTATTTTGTTCGAAATCAGGGATCGCAAACTTTGGCCCGCGACCTTCCAAGATAAGCACCCTGGCGGGCCGGGCTGGTTTGTTCACCTGCCACATCTGCAGGTTCAAGCTGATCGCTGGCCCCACTGGCCATGTGTTTGCCCACTCTAGCGCCCAATGGGGACTGCAGGACAGCGGTGGCAACATCCTTGCCCACACCACTTCCCACAGCCGGCCCAATCTGGTCTGCGAGAATTGAAACCGCAGCCAGTGGGAGATGCGTCAAATACTATCCTCAATCTGGACCTTAGAGTTCAGATTATAAGGACTCGCTACTGAAAGTCCTCTAGCTTAACCTCTAGCTTAGATCTGATAGGCTGCCACCCCATAGTTCAGGAATTCATAGGCCTGATCCGCCACCTTATCCTACTCTGGTGTCCCAACCCTCCCCTGGGGGACTCCAGAAACCGTTTCTCTGCCTTCCCAAATAACGTTCTTCCCTCAGGACAATTAGATGCAAAATACCACACAGCTTGCTTGCCTTTCTCCCATTCCTGCCCTCCCTGAGGGGACAGGATACTAGTCACGAGGTTTCACTTTCTCTGCCACAGAAAAGAAAACTTCCACAAGTTGAAAAAAGAGAAGCTTTATACTAGTAAAGAAGGACAATACACACTAATATACTGCAAACCATTTATACAAGGCTCCCTACTAAGAAATCTGACAATAACCCAGTCTCGAGTTTACCAAAAATAGCCAACAATGTTAACATAACGATCCAACAGCGACAATTCACACCAACCGTAAGTTACAAAGCAAGAACATATATCAGTACCCGATTTTACTTTGTTCCGCTTTTGTGACTCACTGCCCTAGTAGAATGAGAAGAAATGGATATCAGCAAGTAGCTTGGTCCACTCACAGCCGCAGGAAAGCAACAAGACCCACAATCGCAACATTCTGTAAATACAACACAAAGCATCCTCATAACGATACTTTGTCTTCCCCTTTGTCTAAACTACAGACTTTTAGTAGGATATTTGAGATAAGATGGAGTTAGGAGGAACGCTTGTTTTACTCACAGCCGAAGAAAACAAAAAGACCCCGAGTATACAAATTCCCGCCCCTGACTTTTAACAATCCAGTTCTCTGATTGGTCCTCTGGTCAGGTGTTTGGTTACCCTTTCCAGGTAAAAGAAACTTAACCCTTACCTTACCTATCTACTTATGACAGATGCGATCAGCCGAACCTGCAGACGCAACAGGTAAACAAACCGGCCTGGCCCGCCAGGGTGCTTACCCTGCCGGGCCGCGTGCCAAAGATTGCTGATCCCTGTTCTAAATCCTTCTACCCACACCAGTACAAAGCAACATCACAGTTCTAAATCTCTACATCTTTTAACCCTTCTTTACTAGGGCCGTAGTAAGACAAGCAGTCTCCCTTGCAAGGGAACTCTTTCATTCCACCTCCAGCTAGTTCTTTCCTCCTGTAATGCCTTTCCAGTCTTCTATCAGGGTAGTCAGATGAGGGCAAATTGTTCCTTACCTCCCCAGCCTCTCTTTCTAATTAGATAATTATTCAATCAGCCATCACTGGGGGAACTAATTGAGGCTACAGTGATCAGATTGTGACTCACCTGCCAGATTTCAGCACTCTGTCACAGGTACCTCACAAACCCATTGTTTACATGAAACTGACTGTAAGTAATTATCCACTGTGCATCCTAGGAAAGGGCAATGGTGGACATTAGAGTTAACTGAAAGAACTCCAAATTGAAAAGGACACCCCTGCTCCTAAGCATCAAGTCAAGAGGGAATTTTCCCACTCTGAATAACCATATAGGCCTACTTCTATAGGGTCCTGTGAGAGGGCACCCCCTCTACCCTCCCTACACCCCAGGCCCTTTGGATCTTTTCATTGGGCCCCTGCCCTGGGGACCCACTCGGCCATCCCACCCCTTCACTGTGAGCCGGCTGCACGAATTGCAGCTCGCTCATTTCTGGACCATGCCAAGGAAACATCTGTACATGCTCATGCTCCATACCCTTCACGTCCTTACCTTCATGTCCCATCCTGACATGAAGGAATGGGACCTCCTACCACCTCTGGAGAACTGGATAAATTCATGGTAGTGAAGTCCATAAATGGCTATTAGCCAGGATAGGTAAGGAATGGTGTCCCTAGCCTCTGTTTGTCAGAGGATGGAGATGGATGGCAGGAGAGAGATCACTTGATCATTGCCTGTTAGATTTGCTCCCTCTGGGGCACCTGGCATTGGCCACTGTCGGTAGACAGATACTGAGCTAGATGGACCTTTGGTCTGACCTGGTACGGCCATTCTTATGTGAGAAACCCCGGTGGGCCAGCCTATATGCCTCCCTACTCCCGAAGCCCACTGGGGATATTAGTTGGTGGTTCCTTCACGAAGTCATGTGAACGGGCATGTTCTTGGCATGGTTCACCTCCATCCCAGACACCTGCCCCTTTTGCAGCATGAGGGAGACCCTGGTGCACGTGCATCTGGAGTGCACCAGGTTGCAGCCCTATTCTGGCTTCTCCAGAACCTTCTGATGAGGTTCTGGCTGCACTTCTCCCCCACACTTGTTTATATTTGCACACTCTATCCATGGTCTCACTAAATCATGAGACCTCCTTGTCAACCTCCTCCTGGCCCAAGCCAAAGTAGCTGTCTACACCACTAGGAGGAGGATTTTAGACCAGAGGGTACTCTGCAGTTGTGAGGTCTATTTCTGCTCCTCCCTGGTCTCACGCATCCAGGAAGAGTTCCTCTTGGTGGCATCCACTGGCTCCCTTGATGCCTTTGAGGAGCAGTGGGCGCTGTCTGGGGTTCTCTGCTTAGTGTCCCTGTCAGGTTCCCTTAATTTAGCCCTGTGACCACAATCAGCTTAGGCGCCGCAAGCCTGGGAGGTGGGAGAATTGGGAAGTATAGCAACGACTCGGGGTTGCTCGAGGTCCTCGTGCGTGGAGCAGGAGTGATTGGCTGGGCATTGGGGGGTGCCTGAGGGCCCTGGGGTGGTGGGAGCTGAGGTGGTAGCGCGGGCCACCACAGGGTGTGAGGGGGGAGCTGTGCGAGGGAGGCTGCTAGGAGGGGGCACGGAGGGACGAACGGCATTTGAGCAATAGTGACTAGTTTTGCCTAGGGCGGAACACCTCTCTGGTTTTGCACCGGGCCTGCCCTGTACAGATCTTTGAAGGTGTGGCCGTTTTCTACTAAATAATCTGTGTTTGATAATTTTTTGAATGCCCAGCAGCTCTTCTGGTGTTGAAATGTTTTGGAGTTCCTGTGTGCCAATGAAGTGAGCTTGATAGACGGGGGGAAACTAGTTTCTCATGCCATTCAGGCTAAGAACCACGAGGGTTACATTGAGTCCGGAGGAAGTTAGTGGAATTGTAAGAACGCAGGGAGCCAGGAGGTGTATTTAGGGTTGACTCAGGGCTGGAAGGGGCTGTTGGTGTCACTCTCCAAAGATAACTGGGCAGGCAGGAACCCAAGGTGAGACCTTAATGCTTTGCAGGCTGTTTACAGGTATCAGGGATCCGAACCATACGGCTGTACAATACAAAGGCCTCCCTAAGGTTACAGGGCAGAGTGGTTATAGATACCCTGCTGGAGGGTAGTCCCCACACATCACATGTAGTCTAGACTATTTTCAATACGAAAATGCCTGACAGCGTTGGGCACAGACTCCCAAGCAGTACCAATTCCTGGGAAAAAACACTGTTCAGCGAATACCCTAGGCAAATGCTGCCACAACTGAAGGATAAAGGATAATATTTTTTAAATGACCTAAATTACAGAATATTTATTCTTCAGTGCTTGAGTTTTAATGAGAGAAAGAGATGGGGAGGTGACGGTAATACCTTTTATTGACCAGCTTCTCTTAGGTGGAAAAGACAAGCTTTCAAGCTTCACAGAGTTTTCAGTGTCAGTTGTGTTTGCTTTGTATTTGAGAAAGATTTTATCTGGAGTCCCAAATACTAAACTAATCCCATTTTCAAAGCTAGATTGAAACAGCTGACCAAAAATAAAGGGGGACAGTAACTCTGCTTAGTACAATGAATCAAAAGCAGCACAGAAGTGTTAACTATATTTGGGGAGGTAGAATAATAGATATCTTAGATCATACATGATAAAAGTTGGTGTGATAAAGGAAGCTCTAAAAACCTAACTATTGAAAGATAAGCAAAAGATTATTAAACAGAATCTTCAGAGCAAGTTGTTCATATGGAACATTTATGTCATGCAGAAAACTGACTTGCACATAGACACTGTTTCTCTTCTGCCCCCCTCTTTGTTTTTGTTTTAATTGTTGTACGTAGTACAGAAGATGTTTGATTTTAAACACAGAAATGTGGCAGCAGAGATTGGAAAGGAACAGGAAGTTATAGAAAAATCAACCTGATAAAGACGGGTGTGAACTTGGAAAGTGCTGAAATAAGGATATATAACGTATTCCTGTAATATGTTTTTCCCCCAAACTCTTTTTGCATGGTGAATCTATAACTTCCATTCTTTTCAGGTCATTGATAAAAATAACTGATTATAACTGATGGAATATATCTACAATTGCATAACTGGATCCATGTCGTTTTTCATAAACATTTCAACACTTAATAACTGGATGGCAGTACTATTAACAAGGCGCTGAGATACAAATGGGAAGGACACCATAAAAAAACCCGAATAAATAGCAAATGTAACACGGTCTTTAGTATGTACTATGTGTACATCTATCCATCTTTTTGTGCGTCTCCATGTTCCACAAAAACACTAACTGTTCATACTTCTAAAATCAGAATTTTAGCACTAACTGTATAGTATGGCTTTTGCTCAAAATACTGCAGGCTGCATAGCTGCCTAATTGCTAAGCAATTCTGTATTGTAGTGGTTTCATTTTCAGACACAAAGCATTATGTATGTGCAGAGACCATGAGTGACTGTCTCTAAAAATGCTTAAAAGGCAAACTTGATTGAACAGATATCAAGCTCTACTTGAGCTAGAAAAGGCATTAAATGTGGCCTTCTGAGAGTTTGTATGATAGATATAAGTAACATTGTTTAATATCTAATTTAGCCTATTCAGAGAAGACTGTTTTATTTTAAGATTTTTTTGTTATCGCTTATGGAAATATATACACATATAAAACATACTATGCTTCATATTATTGCCTATGTTTACATATAGACATATTAGTACACTGACATTTATTAGTACTACAGTGTGTGTCTGTATGTGTGTGTACACACACACACACACACACACACACACACTTTACATTATAAAAAAGAGACATATGATAGATACATGAGTTCCTCTGTAAAACAGTACATTTCCCCCATTTCTTTCTTAAGAAAAAAATGAAGAATTACAATGTATGCTATTTATATTATTCAGAGTTGCATAAAAAAAGATGGCAAAACAGCTAAAGGAAATTGGAAGAGAGGTTGCATTTTAATAATAAAAACTTTCAGAGGCTTTTGAATCTATGTTATGCTACACTGTATATAAGCATGCCATGAATATTAATTTATAGGGATTTTAAATTAATTTGAAGACATCCTTCAAACACAGCTTAGTTAACTTGAAAAGTCTAGAAATGGAGGGAGTTATGAATAATTTGTGTTTATATTTAAAAATGCAGGTAATCAATTTCATATTTGGAGTTTCTCACTGTTAAATAGAAATGCAAATAAATATGGACTGAGCCTGCTACTTAATGGGACGATGTCTAAAAAAAAATACTATGCGCAGGAGTTTACAGAATCCAGCCTGTAGTTATTAAACACATTATGTCACTTTATATGTAATTTTGCTTTGTGGAGTGCAACTGCTATATAATTTTCTTCTGGTTAAAGTACAGGAATGAGAATCAGGCAATTTGAATAGTGTTTCAATTTCTGCTGCAGACTTGCTGTGTGATCTTAGCAAAACAACAATCTCTGGTCTTGATTTCTGCAGAGATTTGTTATTCACAGATATTCAGCTACCCATTATGTGAATAAATTTCAGTTTATGGGGTGTTTGCAAATACTTCACTTTGATTACTTAACTCTTTGCCTTTTGGGATGTGTGATTGTTCACCAAAGTCATAAGCTATTCTTTTTGTTATCCAAGTAGCTGAATAAAACTGTTAACTTGAAGAAGGAATAAAAAATAACCAAGAATGAACAGTGAATACTCTTGCTCCCAAACATTTGTAAGTACAACAATAATTTTGTATGAATAGTTAGATACAAATAAATGGTACTGAATGAGGAGGAACTGAGAAGACAATCAGAATTCCAATGAATGTATGCGACTTCTATTTTTGCAGCATTTGACCTACTCTAGTTTTAAGTATATTTTTTTACTATTAAGAGAGGATCTAGT
Source organism: Chelonoidis abingdonii (assembly GCF_003597395.2). NCBI lineage: Eukaryota > Metazoa > Chordata > Testudines > Testudinidae > Chelonoidis > Chelonoidis abingdonii. The sequence continues at coordinate 57,992,326 of NC_133771.1, read as the reverse complement.
CACTTGCTTATTATTTCTTGCAGAAGCTAGCTCACTCCTACTTAACTTTGACAGTAAATAACAGCAAATATTACTACTAGATACAATTACACTGGTAGGGAGAGTGAGTTACAAAGAATCTTCTGGATATTTTGGAGTGTACATTAGTCAGAGTTCACAAATGTCCAGTTTTGGATCAGAATATCCATTTCCATTCCCTGTCTTCATAATTTGTTTTTCTGATAGAAATTATGTAAGTTACAGCACTGGGCTTTATAACAGGATAATGTTGTATGCATCTTAATTTTACCAGAGGTATTTTTTTAAATTGCCTCTTTATGTTAGTGGAAGTCTTTACATGGCTTACCTGATGTTTATAGAAGTCTGGTCTTTAGAACAGAAGGTTGTTAGTTCAGGTCCCCTAGCAGATACTGCACTCATATCTTATTGGTAAACCAGTACTATGATGGCACCACCTAATAGGAGTTAATGCCACCCACATACATCAGAGTTTATGATTGCTTTGATGTCATCTTTCAATGACATGTACAGAATAAATCAAATTGAAAAAGGTGAAATCCTGGCCCTAACGAACTCAATGGAAGTTTTGACCCAAAAGGATTTCTTAAACCAATTTAAATGAGAGCCGAATCAGTCCCATAGACGTTACAAGCCAGATTCTCTACTGTAGTAGTTTCCCAACTTTTTAGGGTGTATACTCCTTTCAGAATAATGTAGTCTACTGCATATCTCCATCTGAGATAGGGTCATAATATAGCTATGAAAACAAAACAAAAAAAAGGTCTATAAGGGATAACATGATGCAATACAACACATAAGCCCTGGAGAGTGTTGCCCCAGAGCACAAATTAAGCACTGCTGCCCCATCTCCCATTGCCCTGAACACACTTATGCAGCCTTGCATCCCAGGCCTGCCCTACTCCTTGCCTCTTGACTATGACATGTCCCTGACCATGGCACCCTGTGTGGTCCCACGTGATCCATCCATAAGGCCAGCACTGCATCCCCTTTCTCTGCCTGCCTGAGCCTGTGTAGGGGAGTCTGCATAAGTGTGCATCGTTCCACTCCCCTTCCCAATCCAGCATTAAAGGATTTTTCTCCCATACCCCCTGACAAGAGTTTGTGTACCCTTAAGGGTATGCATACCCCAGTTTGAAAACCAATGTTTTATTGCACCAGAGCAGAGAGATGGGGCAGTCAGGGAGATGGTAGCTGCTTCATGACTTTCTGCTCCAGTGTTGGCTCTGGTGTAGATTAAAGAAGCCTAGGGTGGCCCTAAATTGTGCTAGCTAACAACAGCCTCTAAGACCACCGACCTCTTTGCCCATGAAATGGCTCTTTCCCTAGGGGTTGTGGGGAAGGTGATTTAGAAGCTAGCTATCTTGGCTCTGTGATCATGTGGGAAACATCCTTAGAGTTAAGGCTGGATTTTCTGTTCTGCGTGAGTGTGGCAATGAATAATGAAGGCCAGAGACTCTGGTCCTCTAATAGATTTGTCAATCCAGATTGTTTAATAAAATAAGCATCAAGGCTCCTATAAATGACTTTTTCATCCTCTTTTCTTGACCTCATTTTAGCATCATGTCTTAATTTTCTAGAGGTCTGAACTTAAAATGATTAAAGTGAGAAGATAAATACATACTAATTTTGCATGGTATATTTTTGTAAGTCAACTAAATCTAAAAAGAAATTGGCTTCTCTTTGAACAGTCATCCGAGAGGCTTGCTTAATGGCTCTCTTTTGCAACACTCCTGGATTTACATACCAAAACCTCATTTCTAACCACTAAACAGAAAATGACACAATAGAGAGTTGCAGTACTTCACAACTCTCTGAAAGTGGTCTCTAGCAATAGGCCTTATAGAAAATTATTACCCATTTATAGTGTAACATTAAAGCCAAATTTCACACCTGGGATATGTGAATTTGGATCCTGGAGTGTGAGACAAAGATGTATGTTACTGTATAATAATTACAAATTGAATGCAATTAGAAGAGTGACTCAAGCTTTATCACCTATAAAGCATATGGGTCTGTGATTTTTGACCAAATGCGCAGTTATGTTCCTTTAAATGGCAATGTTGCAACTGTAAAATTGTAATTTTACTCCAGATTGCATGGTCACTGTAATTTTTTACTTCCTTCCAGCGAAATCCTGCTCTAAACCTCTCCAGAGGTACAGGAGGAATGAAAAGCAGCAGGATGTTTTTCTGATGCACTTAAGGAAGCACGAGCAGCAGAGCAGGATGAAGGAAGGCTGCAGAGGGGTGTGATGGTAGGGGTCTACTACAGACCACTTAAACAGGAAGAAGAGGTGGATGAGGCTTTTTTTAAACAGCTAAAAAAAATCATCCAAAGCACAGGACTTGGTGGTGATGGGGGACTTCAACTACCCAAACATCTGTTGGGAAAATACACAGCAGGGCACGGATTATTCAATAACTTCTTGGAATGTACTGGAGACAATTTTTTATTTCAGAAGGTGGAGACAACTACCGGGGAGAGGCTGTTCTAGATTTGATTTTGACGAATAGGGAGGAACTGGTTGAGAATTTGAAAGTAGAAAGCAGCCTGGGTGAAAAAGTGATCATAAAATGATAGAGTTCATGATTCTAAGGAACGGTAGGAAGAAGAATAGTAAAATAAAGACAATGGATTTCAAGAAGGCAGACTTTAGCAAACTCAGGGAGTTGGTAGGTAAGATACCATGGGAAGTAAGTCTAAAGAGAAAATCAATAGAAGACAGTTGGCAGTTTTTCAAAGAGACATTATTGAGGGCACAAGAGCAAACTAGCCCACTGCATAGGAAAGATAGGAAGTATGGCAAGAGACCACTCTGCCTTAACCAGGAGTTCTTCAATGATCTAAACATCGAAAAGGAATCATACAAAAAGTAGAAACTTGGTCAAATTACAAATGATGAATATAAACAAATAACACAAGTACGTAGGGACAAAATTAGAAAAGCCAAGGCACAAAACGAGATCAAACTAGCTAGAGACATAAAGGGTAGCAAGAAAACATTCTACAAATACATTAGAAGCAAGAGGGAGACTAACAGGGTAGGCCCATTACTTAATGGGAGGCGTGGGGGAACAACAACAGAAAATGTGGAAATGGCAGAGGTGCTTAATGACTTCTTTGTTTTGGTTTTCACCAAGAAGGGTGGTGATGATTGGACATCTAATGTAGTGAATGCCAATGAAAATGAGGTAGGATAAAATGAGGCTAAAACACGAAACAACAAGTTAAAAATTACGGGAACAAATTAGATGTTTTCAAGTCACCAGGGCCTAATGAAATGCATCCTAGGATACTCAAGGAGCTGACTGAGGAGATATCTGAGCCTTTAGGAATTATCTTTGAGAAGTCATGGAAGACGGGAGAGATTCCAGAAGACTAGAAAAGGGCAACTATAGTGCCCATCTATAAAAAGGGAAATAAGGACAACCCAGGGCATTACAGATCAGTCAGCTTAACTTCTTACCCAGAAGGATAATGGAGCAAATAATTAAGCAATCAATTTACAAACATCTAGAAGATGCGGTGGTAAGTAATAGCATGAATTAGTCAAAAACAAATTGTGTCAAACCAACCTGATAGCTTTCTATGACAGGGTAACAAGCCTTGTGGATGGGCAGAAAGCGGTAGATGTGGTATATCTTGATTTTAAATCTTTTGATACTGTCTTGCATGACCTTCTCATAAACAAACTAGGGAAATGCAACCTAGATAGAGCTACTATAAGGTGGGTGAAAACTGGTTGGAAAACTGCCCAGAGAGTAGTTATCAGTGTTCACAGTCATGCTGGAAGGGCATAAAGAGTGGAATCCCACAGGGATCTGTTCTGGGTCTGGTTCTGTTCAATATCTTTATCAATGATTTAGATAATGGCATACGGAGGACATTATAAAGGTTCTGGATGATACCAAGCTGGGATGGGTTGCAAGTGCTTTGGAGGAGAGAATTAAAATTCAGAATGATCTGGGCAAACTGAGAAATGGTCTGAAGTAAATAGGATGAAATTCAATATGGACAAATGCAAAGTACTCCACTTAGAAAGGAACAATCAGTTGCACACATATAAAATAGGAAATGACTATCTAGGAAGAAGTACTATGGAAAGGGATCTGGGGGCAAACACCTTGTCAGGACTAGGAATAGAATGTCCAGAATGATAACTGTGGAAAGCAGACTGATGAAACCACTGGCCTCTGACAGTTCCTGCTGAGACTGCTCTTTGCATTTGCATTATTTTTTCATTGCCTGAACACGGTTCCACCCACAATCTGATGTAGGATGAGTCATTTCATAGACACAGAGCCAATAGTTTAGAAGGGTCCTCAAACTGAACATGAGTATTTGTGCTCCAGTTCTCCATCTATACGGACTGCAGGAGGCTTTAGACTGTGTTTGTGCTTAAATGCATCCTGATAGTTTGCCTTTTCATACCACAGAAAAGTAGGAATTCACCTAATGCTATTAAAGACACAGCAAGTGTGAGGTATTATTTAGAGCATATAATCTTTAATAGTGTTCCTTTGCTTTATTCTGCATACTGTTTTGTGCATCATAGCAACACTGTCACAGCCCATAATCTAATTTTCATGCTTTGTTTTGCAGAAAATATATTTTGAGGCAGTATTGAGTTTTATGTGTTCATTTGCATGAGCTCAGAATAATACCCAGAATACATTGCTAGCACTTTTGAACCTTTTAGCAACAGCAAGTTCATTCTCAGAAAGAATTAAGGAAAATGGAAATAAAAAATTGCCCAATTCCGCTTGTAATCAGTAACAAACCTCACATTTACTTTAATGGAAATAGGCTTATATCTAAGAAAAGCTAGTGTAGGAAATTAAAATTGAGCCCAATCCTGATGTCAGTGGAAGTTCTGTCTGAGTAAAGACTGCATGATCAGTTATGTTATATGTGCACTCTTCTGCTTTTGTGTTTCAATCACTGGACTTAAAAAATGCAAGCTTGGCTATTTTATCCTTTATTCTGCTAACAAAAAGTGTATTCAGTTTACTGCAGATGAGATGAAATAGATTTTTTTTTGCCGTTTTGTATTATTCTCTAGTAATTCTGATAAGACAAATTCTAACATGTAGAGTGAACTCAAAATGGCTTATACTCAATTAGTACATTAATTTGTTTATTAAAAATAAAAATAAGTTCAGAAAACATCATTACTACCTGATGAAACTCTCAATATCAGGCAATGCTAGAGTTAAGGTTACATGCCTCCTGCTGTGTACGTATTACAATACAGCCTGTAGTAATACAAATAGTATTGGTCTGTGTTAACTCAGAAAAGGAACCTGAGCTTCATTGTGAAAGAACAAAGACTTTGCTCAATGTGCAGCTGAGGTCAAAAAGGCAAACAAGATATTAATATGCGTAAGGAAGGAATTGGAGAATAATAGAGAAAAAAATATACCACCATTATTACACTTAACCTTTTGGCCCAAGCAGTTAACCAATATTTGGAGTCTCATGGGTTGTTTTGGTTGTGAGGAGAAACTGATGACAGTCAGGTATTTCTTTGATATAATGCTGCTTATTTACAAAGAATGTAGACAAAGTCCTATTTTCCAGAATTCAGTAGGACTCAAATAGGAGGCCATTTCTTTGCTTACGGTTTCAACCCTGTTTTCGAGCCAGTACTTTGCCCCAAAAGCGCTCTTTGCTTTCTGTCAGGTTCTTGGTTCCAGTCCTCCTTTTGCTGTCTGCTTGGCTTTTTTGGCTGCTTCTCTCTTCCTGTTCTCTGGTTCTGTCTGTTTCTGCTCCCAGATACACATACCTCCATCAAACAATACCCAGAAAAAAAGCCTTCTACCCACATAGCTCAGTTTCTATCCAGGCTTGTTTGAGCCTGTGTTTTGCTTGTAGCTCCTATACTTTTAGCCCTCTTACTCCAAAAAAGAGCTTAACTGCTTCTTACGTTTGTCCTGAATAAAGGGCAGCTGTCTCATCCATGAGTTTCAATGAGGTTTTACCCAAAATCCATCATGTGGCTAGTGAGATGCAAGCACCTAAAAGACGGTGAACTGGTGAATATTTCTAGGACACTTCTGTCTTATTGCTATTGCTTAAATTTGGGGCGTATGTGTGAAAAGAAGCACTTACTGTGCTGGGAATTTGCAATTGAGTTTGGTAGGATTCTGGGCTTGCTGTAGAGTTTTGAAATCTAGGCTTGCTTGCTGACTGTCTGGGCTAGATTGCCCTAGAGTTAGTTCAGTTAGAGTCTGCTTTCTAGCAGAGTTCTTTCAAGGGCTCTTTGAAGAGAGAGCATCTGGGAGACTAAGCCAGATGAGTTCACCAGCAGAGGAAGGTAGGCATGTTTTTGTTTTCCTTTCCTTAAACTTGCAGGTACTCTACAAAGAACAACCCACAATGGGATTAAAATGGCATGTCGGCAACACCACTGCTAGCTCTTCCTATGCCAGACAGGTATCCTGACCCTGGAGGTTTCCACCCAGGCCTGGTCTTGACCTGCTGGGAATGTGGCCTGCTGACAAGGAGGTGAGGTGTCTATTCGTGGAGTCCCTCAGGAAGCAGGTAAGAGATGCAGGAGGAGGCAGCTGATCTGTGTAGCCCAATCACAGATCAGCTGATCGGGAGCCCGATTACTTCATCAATAGGATGAACTTGGAAACATCTGGGACAGAGGATGCTAGACAACTACAGAGTTACCAAAAGAGGAAGGAGAACCAGTTACTCAGTGGGGAGGAGACTGGTTGTTGGCCACCTTGGGCATTAGACATTGCTCTATCCTTCATGCAGGTCATGCATCATGATCAAGAACCAGTATACTGTATTGCCAATTGGAGGTGAGGAGCAGACTTCAGGAGGAGGAAGAGCCACCTGCTCCAAAACTGGGAAGCTCATAGTCACCACACCCAAAAGGAGGAACTATAGGGTATTGGTGATTGGGGACTCTTTTCTGAGGCAGATGGAGGCATCCATCTACTGACCTGACATGATGTCCAAAGTTATGGAAAGATTGTTGAGGCTCATCTGTCATTGCTAGCCCACACTGCTCATCCACCTGGGCACTAATGATACTGCTAGGTGTGACCTGAGCAGATCAGTGGTGACTACAGGGTCCTGGGAGTCAGGATGGAGGAGTTGGGGGCACACGTTGTGTTCTTGTCCATCCTTCCAGTTAAGGGTAAGAGCCCAGGCAGGTCTATGTGCACCAGGAGAAGAAGGCATGGCTGTGCATATAATGTCGATGGGAGGGTTTCAGCTTCCTCAACCATGGGATGCTGTTCCAGGAAGAAGGTCTGCTGGGAAGAGATGGGATCCATCTGACCAAGAATCATAGGACTGGAAGGGAACTTGAGAAGTCATCTAGTCCAGTCCCCTGCGCTCAAGACAGGACAGGACTAAGTATTATCTAGACGATCCTTGACAGGTATTTGTCTAACCTGCTCTTAATCTCTAATGACAGACATTCCACAACCTCCCTAGGCAATTTATTCCAGTGCTTAACTGCCCTGACAGTTGAGAAGTTTTTCCTAATATCCATCCCAAACCTTCCTTGCTGCAGTTTAAGTCAAATTGCTTTTTGTCCTATCCTTAAAGGTTAAAGAGAACAATTTGTCTCCCTTCTCCTTGTAAAAACCTTTTATGTCCCCTTCCAGTCTCCTCTTCTCCAGACTAAACAAACCCAATTTTTTCTCAATTTTCCCCTCACAGGTCATGTTGTCTAGACCTTTAATCATTTTTGTTGCTCTCCTCTGGACTCTGCAATTTGTTCACATCTTTCCTGAAATGCGGTGTCCAGAACTGGACACAATACTCCAGTTGGGGCCTAATCAATGCAGAGTTATGATAGTTAATATTAAAAACAATATTTGAAGGACTTTAAACCTTATGCTTCATGGTTTAAGCAAATTTTTAACTAGTGGTGATTAAGCTGTAACCTTCACAGGGGCAGATTATTCCACATCTATGTACTGTGGCTTTCTTGAACCTTTATTTGAAAAATCTGGTGCTGATCACTCTCTGTGACATAATTTTAGAGTAAATGGATCATAAATCTGTTCCAGTAAGGCAATTCTTATGTTCCTATGTTTCTCAATTTACACAGTGTCTGACTGTGGTCTGTCATCATTAGAAGTCCCCTTACTCTGCTGTACCAATTATCTACACCATCATGGAGGGGAGAGTAGCCTCAATGGGACTAGAGTGTCTCCCCTGTGCATGTGGGCTTGTAGTGGGAGGAAAATGGATGGACCATTAGCTCCATCTCCTAATATACTGACCAGTGTGGCAGTGTTGGGGCTCTGGAGGGACATATTACTATATGTCAGATATAGGGATGGTGAACATAAACTCCCCTTGGAACATGGGGAAAACCAGGAGGCACATTGTGACTGAGTCACAATCTGCTTCCTTGTCTGTTCCTAGGGCAGCACAGCTACAAGCTGCCACATCCATGGGGCTTGTGACAAAGACAAAATTAATTTTGAATGCTGCTGCCATTCTGGACTTTGAATACTGTGTGCAGTTCTGGTAAAAAAAAAAGATATTTGAACTGGAAAAGGTACAGAGAAGGACACCAGAAATAACTGGAAGAGAACAGTTTTAGTATGAGGGGAGATTAAAAAGATTGGGACTGTTCAGGTTGGAAGAGAGATGACCAAGGATGGGATTAATAGAGGTCTATAAAATCATGAATGGTGTGGAAAAAGTGAATAAGGAAATGTTATTTACTCCTTCACATAACACAAGAATCAGGGATTACCCAATGAAATTAATAGGCAGCAGGTTTAAAACAAATATAAGGAAGTGCTCCTTCATACAATGCACAGTCAACCTGTGGAATTCATTGCCAGGTGATGTTGTGAAGGCCAAAAGTATAACTGGGTTCAAAAAAGAATTAGATAAGTCCATCAATGGCTATTAGCCAAAAATGGCCAGGGATGCAACCCTATGGGCTGTGTGTCCCTAAACCTCTGACTACCAGAAGCTGGGATTCGATAAATTGTCCTATTCTCTTCATCCTCTCTGAAGCATCTGGCATTGGCCTCTGTCAGAAGCCAAGATGCTGGGCTAAATGGACCACTGGTCTGACCCAGTGTGGCCATTCTTATGACCCCACAAAATCATATGCATTTTTTTTTTACCATTTTAGATACAAATGTGTAGCATTTTCTTCTACCATATAATACTCTGTGTGCATACCATACAGTCAGTGACCATGCAGTTCATTTATTTATAAAATACAGCTTTAAAAGTTGCAACTAAAAAACTTCATGATGATATCAGTGGATTATTTGATTATGTGGTGTACTCATGTGCAGTACCTTTTCAGCTTTGAGCTCTCATTGCTAAATTACTCCCCATGTGAAAAAAGTATGATTTTCAAAAGACTAACTTAGCCAGATCAACTGATTGTCATTAGCACATTGAAATGCACTTTTGCTCAATGAGAGCTTGCTTCTTCCCAAATTCGAGTGTTCTAGTCCCAGCCACACAGCACTAGTGTTGATGAAGTTTATCCATTTTCTTTAAAAAATGGATAAACATTTCTTTTCCCCATTCCCCCCACTCTCAGAAATAGCTCATGCAGGGCAGAGACTGGGCCTGCACCTGAAAGGTAAAATTTCAGAAAGCGGGGCACATCTGCAAGCCAAAGGTTAGAATGGAAATGCTTCAGCAATGTTATGTATGGATGTTGCTGCTTAAAATGAAGAAAGGCACATTTAACCAACTGTCCTAAAATACGTATTTTTAAACACTATGAGGAATAGTCTCCTCACAGTGCTTCACAGGAATACTAATTATTTATTCATTTCTATATCTTTAATGAATAAACACTCATCCATTCTAATAGGAACTATGTACATTAAGTGCATTGAGATGAGACAAATACTCCTATTCTTTCTTCCATGATTTTGTTTAAACAATCTGTTTTTTTCTGGCAGACAAAGCCTCTGAAGCTGTTTACCTTAGCATATTGTACAATGAGAGCAAATGGACCTAATCCTACTAATTAGAACAATTAGAAAATTAAATCTTTTTCTTAGATAAACAGTGGTCTTAGGGGTTTGCAAACTGTACAGCTGCAAGGCACTCATATAGCAACCACTATCATCTACCTTCATCATAATAATGACTAAAAAAGTGTGATATGACCTGCAATAAAGAAAATGTGCATGGCATAGAAAAAGTTATTTCCACTGAACCCCCCCCCCCACCATCCGCAAATCCTAAAATATTCCTGCCTTCAATAAGGAATGGTGACTAAACATATGCTTCTCTCACATTGTAGTGCCCTGGGCAGCTATAGAGGTTCATTGAATAAGGAATGCCCAGGCCAGTATCATTGCTTATGTTAAACCTGATTGGCTATGTACTCTGTCTCTTCCTCTAGCAATTTTTTCAGGGTTCATTGTTTGTCTAAGCATCTGATGGGATGCACACAGACACACACTAAGAGATTCCGTTATTTACATGACATTTCCTTGCGTATTGTCAGTGTAGTATTTTTAAATATATGATTTAGCCAAATTCCTGTCTTGGTTTTACCTCCATTAATCTGAATAACATCCATTGACTTCATTGGAGATACTCAGGAGCAACTTCAATGTAAGAGAAGAATTTGGACCTCTGTGTCTACATTTGTCTCATCCTTAACTCTGGGCAGTAAAGGGATTAGACATTAACTGTTTATCTGAAGTCATTAAAAGTTAAAGTCAAATATGAAAAATACCAGAATGATGTCACCAGAAACTGAAATATTTAATGACAAAACAGATGCAGCAGAAGCAGTTCAGGTTTCCTTGCAATGCACAAGTTTCTGGCTAAATGTCAAGGCAGGTATTCTATCTTCATCCCCCTAGACCTGTCGACTTTGATACTCTAGAGCAGGGGTTCTCAAACTTCATTATAGCACAACCTCCTTCTGACAACAAAAATTACTAAGCAACCCCGGGGTGGGGGGGCAGGGCACATGAAGCCTGAGCCTGACTGAGCCCTGCCGCCACAGAGGAGGGGAGGAAAGCCCGAGCCCCACCACCCCTAGCAGGGGGCCAAAGCTGAAGCCCAAGGGCTTCAGCCCCAGGAAGGGGGCCTATAATCTGAGCCCTGCCACCCAGGGGGGCGGGGCTCAGGCTTTGGCCCTGGGCCCCAACAAGTCTTAAGCCAGGCCTGGTAACCCCATTAAAATGGGGTGGTGACCAGGGCCATCTTTAGTAAGTGCGGGGCCTGATTCGAATACCCGGCGGCAGTCCAGGTCTTCACCAGCACATTGGCGGCGGGTCCTTCACTTGCTCTGGGTCTTCAGCGGCACTGAAGGACCCACTGCCGAAATGCCATCGAAGACCCAGAGTGAGTGAAGGACCCGCCACAGCCGTGCTGCCAAAGACCTTGACTGCTGCCAGATGAATAAAAAAAAAATTAAAAAGGTGCCTAAGTTAGGCTCTCTTCTTTAGGGTGCGGGACCCTCTTAGGCGCAGTTGGGGGGCCCAAATTGGGGGAATCAGCCCAAAGCCAGCCCTGGTGGTGATCCACTTTGGGGTCCTGACCCATAGTTTGAGAACCCCTGATCTAGAGCACTCTGCTCCTTGATGTGTTATCCTCCAGTAGCTTCCATAAATCTCTCTACTCTTGAGTCTCCTCCTATGTCTTTGGATGCTCTTTCAGTGTCTCTTTTGGTCACTCTCTACCTCTTCACTTCCCCTCTGTTGGAGTCCTTTGGTGTGCCTTTCTTGGTCCTCCCTCCTTTTATACTCTATCCTTGGGTTACCTCATCTGCCGCACAGCACTCTTCTCTAAGCTGCTGACTCAAATATACATTCTATACAACATTATGCCCTTCAGTTTCAGATCTTGGATTATATCTCCAACACTTCAACATGTATGGCTCACCATCTTAAACTTGAGATGGCCCAAACTAAGCTCATAATCTTTTCTTCCAAACCTCCATTATCTGCAGTGGTTGACACCACCACTATTCTCTCACCCACAGCCATAACCTGGGGATCATCTTCACACCTCCCTCTCTTTCTCCCCTCATATTTTGGCTCTGACAAAATCCTGTTGCTTCTTTCTCCACAACATTTTAAAAAAAACTACCATTCCCCTTTCATCCCAGAGCCAAATTGTTTTTCCATACTCTGATTATCTTATGTTTCTACTACTCCTGTCTCCTCTTGATAGCCTTTTTGATGCAAAAGTCACACCCCTCTGGCCCATCCAATATGGTGCAGCAAAAACCGTCTGTGTTCCTCATTGCTCTGACAATCTCACTGCCTCTTTCAGTTGCTTAGCTGGCTCCCTATTGAACTACGCAAGTAAAATCTTCTCCTTGCTTCTTCTCAGCACTCAGTCCTGCCTATGTTTCTGACCTTTCCTTTTGTGTTGTCCTCACTGCCCTCTACTCTGTCAGTGATAAAAGCCTTGATAGCCCTTTAATTTCCATCTCTTGCAAATTTGTCTTCCTTCCATGCTACTCTTCAGACTCCACCAAATCTCCACTTTCACCTCAAATATTACTCCTCAAAACTCACTTTTGCAACATTGCCTACAAAAAATAAATGTGTTTACACTTAAAATGACAAATGTCAAAATGTACAGTATTAATGTCTAAAATGAGTTATTAGATCCATAATCTTAGTCGTTTTCTGCATCCACCATTTTCTGGTTTATGTATTATCTTGACTTCTCTGGGAAGACAATTTTTTCAAGAGCTGGGTGGTTTGGGTGCCCAATTTAAAACAACTTTAAAAGGCCCTGGTTTTCAAGAGATGTGTTGCACCCACCCTCTCAAAATCAGACTCCTTTAAGGTATCTCAGGTTGACATTGAAAATCACAAGTCCCTTTTGAAAATCTTGCCATAAACTGTTTGAGACAGGGAGATGCCGTTTATGTGGTTTCAGTGAAGCTCCTGACAGACATGTGCGATGCTATAAAATACGTAATAATCCTGTCCTGACAGACTCACATCTAAGAATGGACGGCAGCTCAGTCTCTATACCATTAATTTATTCTATGCAGTGGTGAGCATATACTGTCAAAGGATGGCGGTATTCTTCGGGCACTCCAGGAGGCATTGTGTCTCTGGAACTCACACTCCCTACTGGGGATGAAGAGACATAATGTAGTCCTGAAGGTCTTATTTTCAGCTCTAGCAATAATTCCACAGATTGATAGAAACAAATCTGCTGGATCAAGTATTTCTGCATATTCTTCAGAATTTTTTTTTTAAATTAAAAATGTTTCAGGCAGGAGGAATGAGCTATAAACCTGGTGAACACCTGCCCTCTGATTTGAATTCAGATATCCAAACCAATTAAACTTTGAACAGGCTTCCATTACAAACCAGTGTCCCATCACCACTCACTGGATGCCTTTATTTCCTCAGTACAGCTTAATGTGCATTTATTTGGCAATATTTTTCAGAATGCTGGACTCCCTTCTCTCATCAAAGTATATAACCCTAAATTTCATATTATGAGATTCCTTTCTACAGATTAGTGGCCTATATAAATAATGAAGTATTCTATAATTTACTGAAGGACACCTAATTCTAATGCCCCTTTATCACTTCTAACTACGTGCCAGTGTATAGCATTTAGCATCTTCATACTGCACAGTAGTTTTCTCGCCTACACTACTTGCAGTATTTTCTGGGCCTCTGTTATGGGAGACAAATTTCTACCCACAATATTATCTTCTACTGAATTGTGGGAGAGATTCCTACTTGTTGCTCCTCTGGTACTTGTAATAATTTACACACCTTTCCACATTTGGCTTCTGCCCAAATCAGATTATATAAATCTTAAAAGAACATTGATAAAGAAAGCAGCCCTGCTAAACCTGTGATTTCTCAACATCTGTTTCAAAAGAGGGCAGTGTAGTCAGTAATGCACAATAGTGTTGACTATGACAGTCAATTCATTCTTTTTTTTTTATACTGTTTTGTAACACTTAGTTGAATAAGGTTTTAGGATTAAACCATCAGGCTATAGAGTAACTCATCTCAGTTTGTCTAACCTAACCAAACTGTGCTCTTATTCCACTGTAATCACACTTCAATGCAATTTCCTTTTTCAGAGCAATTTTAATGTTAATTCTTTGTGTGAACTACAATATAGAGCAACTATTCCTGGCTGTTACCCAAGTACATGCCAGGATTATACACTGCTTGAAATGTCTAGCAGATTTTTTAAAAAAAGTATCTCTTTTGCATTACTCTGTGGTACCTAATGGTTATTTCTTGTGCTATGATGTTTATGTATGCTTTACAGTTTGGTATCTAGCTCTTCCCCCACTTTAAGTTACATTTACTGTTTTAACACTAAGCTGATATCATCACCATTACCATTACTTAAACTGCAGCTGCTGAATGGCTTCCTTCTGACAGCATCTTTAGGGGCCAAATCTTTCTTGTCAGACCTGTTGAATTTTTAGGAGCAAAATTTCCCTTCTGAAAATGAAAAAGGAAGCTACTCATTTCAGCCATTGTTTTGCACTCAATGAAGATTTACAAATGGCAATTGCAAAATGAAAGGCTCCGTGCACTGGTGAACGTGTGAAGGAATGCTGAAAAGCATGCCTATGTTTTATATTCCCTAACCTTAATCTTTTTAGACTGAGCTCTTCAGGGCTTTTCCACAGGGCCTACTACATTTTCAGCACAAATGAGATAAAACAAAACAAAAAAGATACAAGATATTTGATGCTTATAGAAGAAATTCTAAAACCCACACATCAGTGCAGAGACTGTACCACACACTAGCTTTAATTATGATGTGATTCTACACTATTTAACATTTTTATCAACGACCTGGCCAAAAAACAAAATCACTGATAAAGTTTGCATGTGACACCAAGATTGGAAAGGTGGTAAATGGCTCACTGTCAAACTGGGAGGACATATCAAGTGATATTGATATTACTAAAAAATAATGTTAAAAGTCAAACAGTATTTGGAAGAATGAAGATTTCCTACATCTTTGTAGCAAAGATCTCTATAAACAGGTCACCTATGATTTTTCTAGGTGATGTTAGAGTGATTAGTGTGTTTAAAAAAATGAAAAGAATATAATTTCATTCTTGATATTGTCAGCACCAATTCCCTTTGGTCTGATAATAGTAATAATAATTCTGCACCTTTCTGAACTGGCTTTGGGTCACTGCTTTGACTCTCAATAGGTTACACAATACATAAAGATGGAAAGAGCTATCTAGTAATCCATGCAATGCCAATACATTATTGTTAAATAACTGATATACAAGGCAAAAAACAAGACAATGTCTAAATAACTAATTGAAAAACTGAATATTAATGATTATAAAACTCCACCTATTGGACAGATGGGAGAATTCACTAATCATGCTGTCACTCATTTACTCAGGCCTACTCTAAAGTGGAAGAGGTTTGCCAGTATAGCAATGAAGGGTTTGCTGGTATGGCGATACAAGTATCGCCATACCAGCAAACCTTTCTAGTGTAGACATGCTTTTACTAGTATAGCTTCTATCAGTTCCCTGAATGAAATACACCATACTGGCAACAACTCTTTTTTGTTGGTATGACTGAATATGGTAGGGCTTTTGCAGGCATAAAAATGTTGTAACACTCCTCCACCCCCCAAATACCTAACCAACCTTACTGTACTGGCAAAAGTTTCTAGTATAGACCTGACCTCAGTCTGAAGGTAGCATCTAATAGGGTGATGGAGAAGACAAAGATACAGGTAATCTGAAAATGAGAAAGTTGTTGAGAAAACTCCTGAAATTTTCAGAGCCTGAGAACATTCTGTACTAATCTGTGCTGTACCACCTATAAAAGTGGGTTCTGTGTCTTAGAGTACTGTTCCTAATTACACTGGAGAAATCAAAGTACTCAGAGGAATATCTGAGAGAAAGCAGTCATCCTGGGTGACACTTTGCTTTAGAAAGTGTCCTCCTGTTTTTATTGCTGAATGTGACAGTCAGTTGTGTTTGCATATCCATGCTCCAGGCCTGCTACATAGCTCCCTGGGGGTGCTATTAATAAATATACTTGAAAGACATCTATCTATACAAGTGTCCTAGGCACTTTCCAATAAATGAAATCCATTAATGGTCAGATCTTCAAAAGTGTCCATGAATAGGTGCTTACAGCTCTGGATGCATGTGCCCAAGTCAGGAATTACACACATGCATCTTGAATTGCATACATGCACAACTTGGGATAGTTGTGCTCTTCAGTCAGGTGGATGAACATTAGAAGATTTGGCCCAGAAAAGATGTAGAGTGTGCAAGTTCAAATATAAAACAGTCAATGGTGTAAAAACAAATAATAATAACATGCCTACACAAGGGTGGCATTCTAACCTAACTAGCAATCTCCCACACTGTTCAGAGCATGTATATCTATCTATATTTAAGATTTTCATATGTTTTGGATGCTCCTGAAAGGTTCTGGATAGTGACCCTGGAGACTGAAGTTTGGAGATTTGCAGATAAATACACATCCTCAAAACTTGTACTGCGTGGCCAGCAACATTAAAGAATGGCACTTCCTCCCCCATCCTGAATCTGGAGGGATCTCATCTAGGGGTGATAAGGTTATTCAATGTCTGTGTTCAGTTAGTTCTGGTTCTCCTCTAAGACTGCCAGAAGATGGGGTCATTTTGTGATATGGATGTTTGTCTGCTAGGTGCTGGACTGAGATACTTAATTCATTTGTCACAAGCTAAAAGACATCAGATTATAACAACTTTCGTTCACTTCTGAGACAAGCTTGAATCAGACCATTAGCCTAGAAGTGATAGAATTCATATCCCATTATTAATCCTCTGAGCTACTGACTGCCCTCTCCAATATACAATTTTCTGTACCATTTAGACTTTCTACAGTATACATCTTTACTGTAATTGGTCCTCTTCACAGAAAGACTGCAGCATACAATGTAGTGTCTCTAACTCAGTGAAAATTACAAATATTGCAGAGAAATGTTTGTCATCTCAGATGAAGACTGCAGTTGTTATGATGAACTTATCCTCAATTTTTGTACAAAACTCCTACTTACATCAGTGGGAATTGTGTATAGAAAAATAGTAGAATATTGCCATTTAATTGTCATTAAGAGTTTGTTAAGCCTTGAATTATTGACCATAGTCTCAGTCAAATTGTACAACCAAGACCAGTGTGTACAAAAACAAATGAGAAGGCATCAAGACAAGTTCTGTGATATATCCTGGAGTAGGTGACTAATTATCACATGGTATCAGGAAAGATGGAACTATTACTGTTGCAATGTGGTTCAGGACATTGCATCCAAGATGGAGAGCTGTCCCTGAAGATAGGCAGCTGAACTGTTTTTATAGGCAATTTACATTCCTTCTTATCTGAGCTGTAGCAAATTGTTTACCAGTCTTATATAAAGCCATCAAAGTTTAAAATATATCAAGTTGATGAACAGTCTCCTGGTTTACCCTCTCTCATTAATCTTTTAAAGAAGAGTTCTTCAAGTTCTCAACCCTGTGGATTTCCTTTAAATTAAAAGACGACATCTCAAAGCACCTTGCGCACTTCAATATTTTTTTGTTCTTAATACATAAAGGCTGGCCCTACTTTGATTGCTATAGCTGTTAGATTAAACAGTTGAAGATGTGATTAGTCACAATCTACCATAAATAGCCATTTATCTCTTTGCAAAGTGGGTATAAAGTGCTACCAAATCAAATTTCTCTCTACTCACACTATTGGAAACCCTCTTTACATTCATTCACAAAGTAGAAGGTAATGGAGAATCAGGTAGTGAATCTACAGGAGAAATATAGGCTGTGATCCTAGACATTATCTGTGAATTGTCTCTGTGTTTCATTCATAAAGAGAAGCTGAAGTCAGGTTAAGTTGAACAAGCAGAACTTTTTAAAAACCCTGTGTGCTTTTCTGTTCCTGTGGCTGAGTAGCTTCCAGCCTAACTTCCCACATTCCCAGGTGTCCTCCCACTAACAGTCCCCCCCAAGAAACGTGGGCCCTCCAAACCCAGTTTCACTGATCATGTTACACTCTAGATCCCCCATATCCAGGCTGTGTTCAAACCTTGCTGATTCTTCCTGTACAACATATTTAAGATCCAACCTTTCGTCTCCAGACACACAGATAAAATTCCTCTTCCGGCCTTCAATATCTCACATCTTGGATTTCTCCAATCTCTTCATCTCAAGGCTCAACAAATCCCAGCATGTTCCACTCATATGCCTTCAAAATGCAAATATAAAGACTTCCGCAGCTTGTCACTTTGACCATGTCACTTGTCTCTTTGCTTTCCTACACAGGCTCCCCCTCCTCTGCCAGTCACAGCCTATCCACCGCCCCCCATTACTTATTTCTCATAGACTATTGAGGGATAAGCTCCCCCGGCTCCACTCTGCCAATGAGGCCAGCCTTCATTGTCTATTTATTAAATTTTGAAAGAAGCATCTTTGTGGTTTCTTTCATGTTGACCTTCATGCATGGGAGGAGCACCAGTAAACATCCATAAAGCCACCTCGTTGTCCTCTTTCAAATCCTCCTTTGCAACTCACCTGTGCTGGGATGCCACAACATCTCAACAATGATTGGGCAGCTGTTGTGCTGTGATTACTGCTTAAGATGCCTGTAAGTATTCTCATTGTTCCCTTGAGCTTTTGCTGTCTGTTTATTGTACCCACATATTGCCTTCCATCTTATGCTTAGATTAGAAACCCTTTAGGGTTGGGATCAGCTTTGTGTTCTGTCTTTGGACAGAACCTAGCGTAATGGGGTCCTGAAACGTGACTGGGACTCAGAAGTGTTACTGCAAAACAAATAAATTATTCAAAACCAAAACCAAAACTGTATGTAAAGAATGTTAAGGTTGCAAAGTCAAGCACTCAAAAGTTAGGGAACGCCACATCTAAGATTGCCTTAATTCAGCCCCTGGGTACCTATGCATTATGATAAAGTCTTTAATTACACAATTACATTCTATTTTTCCACAGGACCTTGGCCTAATCCAGTGCTTGATCCTGCTCTATTGTAATCAAAGGGAATTGTTTTACCATAGAAATCAATGGACACAAGATCAAGGTCAGTCAAGCACACTCTCAGGGTATGGCTACACAGCAAGTGGTAGAGAGTCTCAGAGCCCAGACTACCACTCTAAAAATAACTGTGTAGACATCACAGCTCAGGAACTGAGGCTTAGGGATGAGGGTGGGCTTCAGAACCCAAGCCACAACATCTACACAGCTATTTTTAACATGGTAGCATGAGCCAAATGGGCCCCATTCTGTCAACCTATGTTGTGACTTGTTTTATAGATGTACCCACGGTGCATAGATTATATGGTGCACACTGAATGGGTTGCTATCTAATATTTTTATTTTCACCATTCAGTGTGTTCTGAACTCCTTCCAAGCCCTGCACTGAATACAGAATTATTAATTTCCTCATTAACTTTTCTATGATCTCATCCCTAAGGCTAAAATTTTTCACAGATATTTTTAGTAAAAGTCACGGACAGGTCACAGGCAATAAAGAAAAATTCATGGAAGCCCATGACCTGTCCGTGACTTTTACTAAAAATATCCATGACAAAATGGGGAGATCAGCTGTGGGGTCCCCACACCACCCATGGTGGCTGGGAGCTCTGGGGTACCTTCACCAGGTGGTGGGGGTGCCCTGCAGATCCCAGCTGCCACAGGCAGCAGGGGGATCCTGCTGCTCCCCGCCGCCGCCGGCTGAAGTCATGGAGATTGCTGGAAGTTCTGCAATCTCTATGAATAAATCATAGCCTTACTCATAACCATAGTATCTGAGAACTTGGCAAACATTAATACATTTATGTTTATAGGAGTCCTATGAAAATAGGTGGTACTATTACCCCATTTTATAGATGAGGAACTGATGAACAGAAATTAAGGCCAACATTTTCAAGTATCCACTAATTTTGGGTGCCCAACTTTGAGGTACCTAACACCTCATTGTTTAGAATACTTAGCATTTTTATGGCATTTTAGGGCACAGCTCCCATTCACTTTAGTTGCAGCTATAAGTGCTTAGTGCTTCTATAAATCAGGCCTCAAGGACTCAAGTCAGCCACCCAGAAAATGAGGAATGCAATCAATGAGACTACCTGTGGAAAGTTTCATTTAAGTGACATGGAAGCTTTATGTAAGAGACAAGAATAGAATCCAATTCCCCAAGGATAACATCCAGCTACCTTAACTAGGGAGCATCTTTCTTTTGCCATTCCATGCCTCTGTCACTGCACACCTTACAGATTCCTCAGTAAATGAAGCCAGAGTTCTATGAAGAACAGCCTCCTTCACTACATAACCCTGATTTTTTTGCTGAACGCTATCCGTTCTGTGCAGCGGATGAGGCGTGCACAGCATGGGGCCAAATTAAGGTTGCACGGGCAACCTCAATCTGGCATTTCCTAACTTTTGAGTGTTTGACTTTGCAACCTTAATTTTTGTATGGAACTTTCTAAATATTTAAAAAAGCAAACACCCACCCCCCACTGAAAATCCATCATGTTAAACCATATTGATACCCACATGGATCATCATCAGTGTTGGAAGCGGTAGGTCCTTAGCACAGACCTCTACCACTTGAGTTAACGGGGTAACTGGTAACAGCACTAGTCTGTTATCCTCCACATGGAAAAGCCACTGGAGGAAAATGAGATACACAGAGACAGTTCCTCAGCCCATCCTGAGCTACAGTTCCGAAAGGTTTTCCCCCTTGGCCTCTCTGTCCTTCATGCTTCAGGGTTTACTGCAGAATTCTCCCTTGCTTTTTTAGCTGAGCATTGCTTCCCAGGGCTTTCACACCCTTCCCCAGTGAGTTCCCACTGCTTCCCTTCCATTGGACTTTAGCAGTGACTCTCAGGGAACCACTTGTAGATGCAGTTACCTTTTCCTTATAGGCAGCCTGGCTCATTAGAGCCCCAGGTGCTGTTCCACCCTCTTAATTAGCAAGACTGGGAGCACCTTTTCTAGCACAGGGGACCTGAACCTGCCACCTCCATAAAACCCTGTCCATCCCAGCATGCCTTGTGTTGTTCTTCCTCACCTCTCCCTCTTTGAGTGAGTCAGGTTTCTTTCTCCTCCATCACAGTGCCTGGGTACCTGCAGGTGGATCACTGAGAGCCCAGGAAAGAGTCTTGCTCTTAGTGCTGTCCCTGATGACAGCCAGCAGGGCTGATTGCAGGAAAGGACCTGCTCCACCTCAGTCCCCAGATAGAACATGGTCAGTCTAATCAGCTTGTACGAATGATATGGGGATGGAGCACGCTCAGGGCATGTGGAATCTAATGTGCTGGCCTCTTACAAGCCTATATTGCCCATGTGCAAACAGTGGTTTACCCAGATTAGGGTAGATTTTCATGTGGGTTGCAAGAAGCACATCCCTGCCATCAAGATGACTCCCTTGTCCAACTTCAAGCCCCTGCTTCAAAGCTCAGAGTCACTAGAGTTCATGATGAAATCAATGAAATAATTTTTAACATGGGTAAAATATTTTTTCCCCTTAACCTCACTCTCTGAAGTGGCTGAATGGGTTTAGCTGAAACTTAAACACAGACAAAACTTGAGTTTGAGGCAGATGCCTAGAAGGAAATATTTTACCCTGAAAGGTTAAAGTTTGCCAAAAAAGTTATAAGTAACTGAAAACAGGGTTTTAAAATGGAAAATATCAAGAAGCCTTGGAGTACTGCTTATAATAAATAATAATAATAAATAAAATGATAATGCTGCACTAAGTTCCACGCAGATGGACCCCTCCACCCTTACAGAAACCTTACGGAAGTCAACATGTCTTTGTCAGGGTCCAGTGGGCTGCTTGCAGAGAGCTCAGTACAGGATCAGGGTCAGTCACTAAGTTGCCAATAGATACATATTATTTATATAATATAAACCGACAGACTCTCTTTCTTAGAGTTATTATACAACTTGATCCTAACATGCCCAGGGGTCATAAACTTCTTCAAATAAGTCTGCATGGGCTTGGTCCCAGTCTTGCTCTTCAACTCTAGCTGTCCAAGTTGTGGAAATGCAACCACCTTTTACAAGAGCAAAGGAGACTGAAGAGAAGGAACATCAATGACAGGAACACTAAGAATATTGCTGATTCTGATGGCACTTATTTTGTGTATGTTTTCTGGCTTTTACTGTTGGTACGGTGAAGTGCCTGGTTTTAAATAGATAAAGTAGAAAAAGCAAACTTTTACCATGAGACTACATCTATACAGTCCTTTAAATCTCATTAGCACATTGGCTTTTCCCTTCCATGCAGAAAGGTGTCCCTTCTGGGTTTGTACATGCCTATATTTAAACTGAAGGGAAAAAAAATGTTCAAGGAACCAGTGACAAAAGACCAAATAACTGAGAATAATATTCTACTCCTAATTATAACCTATAAGACTCAAAGCTAGAAGACCTGCCAGACTGCAGTCACATGGAAATCAAGGGCCTACACTGGAAAACAGAGAAGTCTAAACTTCTAATTGCTGATGAGTCCATACAGCTCCAAATGAAACCCTGGGAGAGACATCAAAAAGCAGGCACGGGAGCCAGCAGTGACATAACAGTGAAATGATTGAGAAACAAATTAAGAAGACAAAATTAATTTTAACAAATTTCCTTATTTGCCAGTTTTCCCTATCCTTAGCTTCACCTCAATGAATTTCTGATCATAATACTTCCATGTTGGTGTAAGTATATTGATGACAATAGAGTTATTTCTGATTTACACAGGTATAAATGAGAACAGAATCTGATCCTTTTCTCTTAATATGAATTACTGCATACCTATAAGTTATAAGAATCCTGCTTTGCAATATTTTGCCTTTGTATTATTCATATTAAGTAGTTAGAGAATATGTCAGCTAGAAAAATTTTAGCTACTTTATGTTTCTTGTAAGGAAAGAAACAGTTTTAAAATTTAAAATATTAACAGAATTGTTTTTAATACCTGATCTAAATTGCAAACAAAAATATATGCTTTTATAAATTTGGGCAGGGCCCTTTGAGTTCTGTGATTCTGTGGCTGTGGAATTTGCGTCTGGTTTTACACCTTGTTGAGGAATTGTGCATCTGAAACTCAGCTGTCATTTGAAAACAAATGTGTGTCTACCCTTCTGGTTGTGAAGATAGAGAAGAAAACATGAATGAGTGTGCATAATACAAGCCTATCTGAGTCTGCAGAGGTACAAGTATGAAACAACATGTAGGAGAAGTCTGAACTTCCTTATTTATCTCTATAAGGGCTTCAGTTGCGGAATTTGGCTCCCTCCCCCCCCCGAAAGGAATTTGCCTTTATGCTGCAACCAAGCACCTAGCAGGAACAAATCATCCTGAAGTGCAGAAAGAATAGCAAATATGGCAGGCAACCGGTTTGGCTTAATGGTAAAATCTTCAAAAAAAGAACAGGAGTACTTGTGGCACCTTAGAGACTAACAAATTTATTTCAGCATAAGCTTTCGTGGGCTACAGCTCACTTCTTTGGATGCATAGAGTGGAACACACGGACAGGAGATATTTATACATACAGAGAACATGAAGAGGTGGTGTGGTAAACGTCTATCTCAAATCTGGACTTAGAGTTCAACCTCTGAGTGTTTACTGGGAACCTCCCCCAAGCTTATACCCAGCTTGGATCTTACTTCTCTGCTACCAGATAAGATTTAGGCTCTTATCAGCCTGGGTTCCCCAAATGCCTTGGGGGGAACCCCCTCTCTGGCCTCCCTCACTTTCCCTGGGAGGACCCCCAAGACCCAGACCCCTGGGTCTCCCTATCTCAAACGGGAAAACAAGTTCCTCCCCCTTGTCTCCTCGTTATCTGCTCCCCCCGCTTCCCTCCCTGGGTGAGCCTGGGCGATGCAGTACTTAACTCCTTGAAGGCAAAACAAAGAGGGAAATCACCCTCCCCCTGAGGCGATGCCTTCAAATCTAGTAAAGCTAATATAAAGAGATTTCCTACTCCCCTTTCCTGTAGCCTCACCAGAGAAAAACCAAAAACCTCAACCAGGTTTTAAAAAGAAAACTTTATATAAAAAAGAAAGAAAATACAGAACAATAATACTGCATTAAGAAACTCAATACAGGCTCTTGCTTATAAGAAAATATGAATAAACAGTCTGATTTAAAAGATAGCCCAATTAAACCAGTCCAGCACAGTACAACACACATGTAAATACAACACAAAGCATATAACAGCCTATTTGCCTTGTTGCCTTTGTACTCACACTTTGTAGGAGAATGTTAGAAAGAAATAGGAGTTAGCAGGAAAGCTGTTTCCTCCATAGCCGGGAGAAACAAAAGACCCAGAGTACACAATTCCCGCCCCTGACTTTTAAAAAATCCAGTTCTCTGACTGGTCCTCTGGTCAGGTGTTTGGTTCCCTTTGTTCACCCTTTACAGGTAAAAGAAAATTAACCCTTACCTTACCTATCTACTTATGACAGGTGGAAGTACCCATATCAACTATAAGAGTCCAATCAACTGAGATGAGCAGGGGTCCTTCCCACGCTACCGGTTGGTGGCAATTCGGCGGCGGGGGGAGTCCTTCCATACTCCTGGTCTTCGGGGCACTTCAGCGGCGGATCCCGGAGCGAGTGAAGGACCTACTGCAGAATTGCCGCTGAAGACCTGGAGCGCAGAAGGACTCCCTGCCACCGAATTGCCACCGAGGGTGGCAAAATGCCACCCCCCCCAATCCTGGTGCCCTAGGCGACTGCCTAGGTCACCTAAATGGAAGCGCCGCCCCTGCCTGCCCACTTCTCTGGGTCCTGACCTAGGGACCCTTGGGTGGCAGCCTTCCTGCCCTCCTTATCTCCCCTTGTATGCCTCTTTCCCTGGGGCGCTTCCCCTTTGGCCCCTTTGTACTGGCTAGGCCCTTCCCTCAGGGCCTGCAGCCTAGAAGGTAGCAGGCTGGAGTTCCCTTCTGCTCCCCTGAGCCTGTGCTGTGCTGTGCTGTGCTGTGCTGTGCTGTGCTGTGCTGTGCTGTGCTGTGCTGTGCTGTGCTGTGCTGTTCACTCAGGAGATAGACCTTCCTCTCTGAAGGTCTAGGAGAGACTCCCTGCTGCTTTTCTGGGCAGCCTTTATATATGGCCAAGCTGAACCCTGATTGGCTGTCTCCAATCTCGGCCCTGATTGGCTCTCAGTAAGCCCTTTCCTGATCGGCTGCTGCCTTTGCAGCCTCTCTGGCCTACAGTAGCTCCCTCTCACATGTGGGTGGGGCAGTTGCCCCACCACATTTGGACAGATGACTAGGCAGGAATATAAAAATATTTCTAGAACATGCAGGAGTCTAATCATCATACAGTGTCAGGGTTGGAAGCAACCTCTGGAGGTCATCTACTCTAACCCCCTGACAGATTTTTGCCCCAGATTCCCTGAATTGACAACCCAGGCCAATGCTTAAGCCACTGAGCTATCCCTTCCTCCAGGAAGGCCAAGGCACAATTGGAGTTGCAGCTAGCAAGGGATGTGAAGGGTAACAAGAAGGATTTCTACAGGTGTGTTGGCAACAAGAAGACGGTCAGGGAAAGTGTGGAACCCTTACTGAATGGGAGAAGCAACATAGTGACAGATGATGTGGAAAAAGCTGAAGTACTCAGTGCTTTTTTTGCCTCAGTCTTCATAGACAAGATCAGCTCCCAGACTGCTGCATTGGGCAGCACAATATGGGGAGGAGGTGAGCAGCCCTCAGTGGTGAAAGAACAGGTTAAGAACTATTTAGGAAAGCTGGACATGCACAAATTCATGAGTCCAGATCTAATGCATCCAAGGGTGCTGAGGGAGTTGGCTGATGTGATTGCAGAGCCATTGGCCATTATCTCTGAAAATTCGTGGCAAATGGGGAAGGTCCCAGATGATTGGAAGAAGGCAAATATAGTGCCCATATTTAAAAAAGTGAAAAAAGAGAACCCCGGGAACTACAGACCAGTCAGCTTCACTTCAGTCCTCGGCAAAATCATGGAGCAGGTCCTCAAGGAAACCATTTTGAAGCACTTGGAGGAGAGGAAGGTGATCAGGAACAGTTAACATGGATTCACCAAGGGCAAGTCATGCCTGACCAACCTGATTGCCTTCGACGATGAGATAACTGGCTCTGTGGATATGGGGAAAGCAGTGGATGTGATATATCTTGACTTTAGCTAAGTTTTTGATACGGTCTCCCACAATATTCTTGCCAGCAAGTTAAAAAAGTATGGATTGGATGAATGGACTATAAGGTGGATAGAAAGCTGGCTAGATTGTCAGGTTCAACGGGTAGTGATCAATGGCTCAATGTCTAGTTGGCAGCCGGTATCAAGCGGAGTGCCCCAGGGGTCGGTCCTGGGGCTGCTTTTGTTCAACATCTTTATTAATGATTTGGATGAGGGGATTAATTGCACCCTCAGCAAGTTCACAGCTGACACTAAGCGGGGAGGGAGAGGTAGATACGATGAAGGGATAGGGTACAGACAAATTGGAGGATTGGGCCAAAAGAAATCTGATGAGGTTCAACAAGGACAAGTGCAGAGTTCTGCACTTAGGAAGGAAGAATCTCATGCACTGCTACAAACTGGGGACTGACTGGCTAAACAGAAGTTCTGCAGAAAAGGACCTGGGGATTACAGTGGACGAGAAGCTGGATATGAGTCAGCAGTGTGCCCTTTTTGCCAAGAAGGCCAATGGCATATTGGGCTGTATTAGTAGGAGCACTGCCAGCAGATTGAGGGAAGTGATTATTCCGCTCTATTTGGCACTGGTGAGGCCACATCTGGAGTATTGCATCCAGTTTTGGTCCCTCCACTACAGAAGGGATATGTACAAATTGGAGAGAGTCCAGTGGAGGGCAAGAAAAATGATTAGGGGGCTGGGACACATGACTTATGAGAGGAGTCTGAGGGAACTGGGGTTATTTAGTCTGCAGAAGAGAAGAGTGAGGGGGGATTTGCTAGCAGCTTTCAACTCCCTGAAGAGGGGTTCCAAAGAGGATAGAGCGAGGCTGATCTCAGTGGTGGCAGATTACAGAACAAGAAGCAATGGTCTCAAGTTGCGGTGGAGGAGGTCTCAGTTGGATATTAGGAAAAAATATTTCACTAGTAGGGTGGTGAAGCACTGGAATGGGTTACCTAGGGAGGTGGTGGAATCTCCATCCTTAGAGGTTTTTTAAGTCCCAGCTTGACAAAACCCTGACTGAGATGATTTAGTAGGTGTTGGTCCTGTTTTGAGCAGGGGGTTGCACTAGATGACCTTTTGAGGTCTCTTCCAACCCTAATATTATATGATTCTATGATTTTTTTTTGTCTCCCTGCCCTGCTGGGACTTGTCTGCAATTGCACTTTGCTCTTGGGCTTTCCCCACAAGAGGGAGTTAATGGGACTAAAGTGCATCTTTCCTACTCTGTTCCATGGAGCCAGGCTGCAGAGGGTCAGAGAGCCAACTGGCAGCTTGGTAGTGTGGGGAACCAGCTAAGCTGCCCCGAGAACAGTGCAGCAGCTGAGGCTTAGAGAGGTGGACACATGAGCCACAGAAGCTGGTTACAAAGCTCTCCTTCTCACTAGAGTCTCAGGGGGAATAGTGAGGAAAGGAGCCAAGCCACCCGGACAACTATGTGGTGGGCAAGACCTAGGGAGTAGAAAAAGGCCTTCTGGAAAGTGTAACAGAAAATCCATCTGCAAAAATAATCACTGTCTGAAATAATCACACACCAACTTCACCTCATTAAGTTCTTGCAACTATGAGCCATAGTTGTGTGTACATTTGCGTGGAGTGGTGGGAGGGGGAAGGAATTGTGGGTGAAATCCTGACCCTGTAGAAGTTAGCAGGATTTTTGCCATTGACTTCAGTGAAGCCAGGGTTTCACTCAAAAAGTAACGCATGATGGTAAAATAAATTAGTGTTGCTGCAGCATTTAGGGGTTGCTACCATGGAATTCAGTTCCATTGTGCCATAGAGTACACAGGGCCCTGCTCAGAAGCATTATAATTTGTGATCATATATCATGAGTCTGGCTTAAAATTAATTTAAATGTGTTTAAAATATGTTATTAATTGAATATTTTATTATTTCCCCATTCTGTTGGGATTTATAAGAACCTCCTCTGAATTGATGTTTTGCTGTGTCTGTGGAATTCTCAGACAACACACAATGGGAGGCAATGGGGGCAGCAAGATAAATAAGGTAAAGATTCAGGAAGACGTGTTAAAATCTAACTGAAAATACTTGGAAATATTTTGAAAATTTCTATGCACAGGTTATCCTTTTGACTTGTGATTTAAGAGACCAGTGCTTAGTGAGGGAATTTGCAAGCTGGCTCACTAACGTTTTAGTATTATTAGTAGTAAATAATTCCTTGGTACATTTTAAATTGCTCATATTCATATACACCAGCACATGTCCATGCACATATTTCTGACCTCTCTGACATTGGTGTAAATGAGTAAATCCACTGAAGTCAGAGTAGTTACACTGATGTCAAACCATTAAAAGTGAGATCAGACTTCAGTCCTCGGCTGCAGCCTAGCTGTGTTTATTGACATCTTAGCATGGGTTTGATTATATTCTGCTTAACATCTATTTTCTTTTAATTTTCTCTTTAATTCCTCTAGTAAATACATTTTGATATATTTAAGTTAATTGGAATTACTGACTGTAACATTAGAGGATAATAACTGTCTGGCACCCCTGGAGACAAAGTACATATCTTCTGACCTAGAAATGATAGCACAATCTGGATTTTCGTTCAAAGGCATGGGGACTGCAGGTTCCATCATCACAAAGGAATTGTTAAAATCAGAAGGATGGAGAGGCATGGAAACAGTTCAACTGGCTCCAGTTTATGTATTTTCTTTACTTTTGCCCTTTAAACATTTCACTGATATTTTTTGTTTATTTGTAAAGATGACTTTGTGGTGGAAATTGAGTTTATAGACTGATTTCAGTGACATTTCACTGAAGTTACTCTAGATGGGCTTCTCTGTAAAGGAGATAAAAATCTGGCCTCGTATGTTTCCAGTTTTTCCTCACTGACCTATCCTAGAAATGAGCCATTTGATCTTTACAAAAATTAGAATCTCTCAGCTTGGAGAAAGCTGCTTTCCCTACCCCCCACGCCAAATTTCATACAATTTTGGACATAAAAGTATATTTTTATAATGAAGGTAAGGATTTATTGGATAGTAAATTATTTGTTACCCTCCAGTGATGTGCTGGAGCCTGACAATGATTATACTTTCACTTCTAGATGTTAGCTTATTATTTGTGGGGTTTTAATTAGAAGGCACTTGATGTCAGTGCAAGTTTTGCCATTGATTTCAGTGAGAATACTCTCGGGTCCAAGATACCACAGTTCTTAGAATGAATAATAATAAGTAGAACTTTCAGAAATGCAATCCCTCAAATCATAGGAGTCTGATACTATAATTGAAATCAAAAGACAGTTGAGGAAAATTATCTATGCAGTAGAATAAGGAGAAAAAAAGCTGAAATGTAACAAACTTTTTTTTAGTTGGGTTATAATATGTAGAGAATAGAAGGTCACAGCAATCAGGAGGGAATAAGCCAAAGTTAGTACCATTCAGGGCCATCCATAAACCATAAATTTACAGCAAAATAGCTATCTGGGTCACAGTTACTTATTTTCACCCTCAGTTTACATGCCTACCTTTGAAAATTTGACATTTAGAAGCTAAAGTTAAAAGGCAAATATGAAGGCAAAATTGAAAAGCAAAGTGCCTCATAGGACAGAGGTAGAATTCCACATAGAGTAGGAGAATAGGAGAATACTCCCCACCCCCGCAACAGTATAGAGTTATGGAGATGGGACAGATCGGAAGCGCAGAGTGGAGGAACTGCCAGGGAGCAGCTACCACCACTCACTTGTTAAAGTCACCACTTGAACAGACCAAACTGGGCTTTAGTTTCTTCTGCTACTCTGATTGCAGAGGAGAGTTCTAACTCCCTTGTCCTCAGCATTTCAGAATATGCCCCAATATGGACTGGGTGGGGGGAAGAGTGGCAGTTCTCTTCTGAGCTCCACCCACACAATAAACTCTATCCATGTGAATTGTCAAAATTAAGCACCACACACAGTAGATTGTACAGCAGTTCAGAATGTGACCATATGTTTCCTGAGCTCCTCTGAGCTGCTTGAGCTTGGCTCCCCATCACTGGGGTTTGAATATGTTCACAGACTCTGTCAATGGTACTTTCCAAAGGCCACCCATTTGGGATACCAGAATGAGCCATCACTCAAACTACATTGTGTATGTCTGTGACTTTCCCTTACACAAGATATGGAATAGTTCACATTACCATTTAAATGATCATTACTGGACATCTGAGTTGCCTCTCATTGAGATGAATGGGGCAGTTCATAACTTCCAGAGCTATTGCTTCAGACTCTTGGCAGATTCAAGAAGACTTCATTGCATTGGTTATACACCATTCACTTTTTTTTTGTTTGGAACTACAACAACTAGAAACTTGCTTTTTTAAAAATGAAACCTGAGAACTTCAAGCTAGCACTTTGACAGACATGCTAGTAGGCCGTACTGCCACACACTGGCCCAATGTGACCCTGCCTTTCCATACCACATTCTAACTGTTGATCAGCAGTAAATATCAGAGTCTCCTACCTGCTCGTGCTTTTTGACTTAGCCTTTCCATGCATATAAGCTTCAGTCCCTCTCACTCTCTGCAGCCATATGAGCCAATGTTTATATGTCTGAAAACACAAAATAAATAGCCTCTAGCAAAAACAGCTTATCAACTAGGACTCAGGAACTGCAGTCTCTTTAGCTATGTAATGTGTATACCTTGGCAAGGTTCTAGTTAAAGCAATGAAACCAACTTAAAAATGATTGCTTCTGTTCAGAAGAATCCTTTGCCACACCTCCCAGGGTCTAGCTGGGACAGTCTAGTGAGGAAGTCAATGAGAAATGAAAGGTTATTCTTTCCAGGGTTATGGGTAGTTCAACCTTATCCTAATTCCCAGAACTGTCAGAATATACACATCATAGGGCCACCCGTTTCTTCAGACTCTTTAACACATTTATCTTTCATTGGCTTCCCTCACCAGCAGACCCTGCTACTCAGTGGGTGGTACAGTCTAACTTATGCTTCCTCACCACATCCCCATTCCGAAGCTGGCATGAATAGCAGCCTTTCCTTCACTCTCATTGCCTTTTTATATCCCAGCTAGTTCCTGAGAGCCGCCCTCAGACCCCACCAGGACACACAAGCTGTCTAGCCCCCACCTCCTTTCCTCTTCAGGATTAAAGCAGCCCCAGCAGACGGAGCCTCATTCCCTTCTGAAGTCCTGTATGGGGCAGAAAGAGCCAAATCTGTGCTCATTCATGCACTCTTTGATGGGATTAACTACAGGAGAGCACAGGACATAAATATACACCCCAAATACTCACATGATACAGCTGAAGAAAACCAGCAGAGAAAATGAAGAGTAACTGGTAAGAGAGCAAGTGGCATTTGTAAGCAATTAGTAATTAACAGATGACAGAGAAAGTGATTAATTGGTAGCATTTAAAACAGTCTTTGCCTGCTGTCTTCCCTATATTTTTATTTTTATGACAGTTTTATAAGTAAGAAATGGAAACTGAGATAACATCATAGGCACATTTTGTTGCACTGGTAAAGATAAAAAGCTTAACTCTAAAAGGGTTTGCTTGCCAAGTGTTAGCAATCTCTAAGTCATGTATTTCTTTAATATGTCTGACCACGAGCTGAAATGGGATCGCATGATATACCAGAAGCTGTAAATTCATGTTTGAGTTTTCTTTCTGTTCACAGGCAAGCTCCTGTTTTCTTGTACATATGTAGTTTTCTGTGGGCTCTGGTGTCAGCCAACGTCCAGCAGCAAACAAGTAAGGGTCTATCCTTTATCTGTGTTTCATTTCACTGGTATTTTGATAATAAAAAGAGTTCCTCAAAAGAGTTTGATAATCAAAATAATTTTAGTCGCAGCTAAAACCCCTAACTAGCTAGACATCACTTAGACATGGAACTAAAAATGTGTGTGAGAGAGTGGAAAGCAAGAAGGAGAATTTAGAGAAAGTGATGTCTTTCACAGACTGGTATTTTAAATCTACCATTTGGGGTACACTCTCCATCTTCCTGTCATTGTCTGATTGTTCTTGTTTATCTTCTTGCCATCTAAACAGACCAGAGAGTAAATACATTTCTAAGGTGAGGATCACAATCTGGAAACGGATACTAAGGACTGGGTGCAATAAAAAAAATCCCTCTAGTTTAAGGTTTTTCTGGTAGATGTGGCAACAAACTGGATCCACTGTATTAGCTGACCATCAAGCAGAAATGACTGGATGTCAGCCGCATATCCGTTTCAATAACATAGAATAAGCCATTTCTAAGGTGTAAAATGTCAACCTGACGTTTTTCTTTAGGTCTATGTTGTGAGAAGGAAATCCACATTTATGGTTGAGTCCTTTCAGCAGACAAGAGGCTCTCTGTGGACTGGGAAGGTAGCTCCTTCCAACTTGCATGCATCTTTCTTCCCCATCCAAATGTTAGTAACATTTTCCAGTTTGACCGGATGTTAGGTTTGGGTAGAGCTCTTTCCAGGAAATATTTATTTTGCCTTTTTACTTCTTTAAGATAGGAGGACTGTTTTTTTCCCAACGCTCGCAACAATAATTTTAAACAGACAGTATTTAGAAAGTGAGACATGTATTTGGTTTTCCAGGGAAATTTCTTTTACACTCTTGTTCATGTCAATAAAGAGTCAATAAAGAAAGCCTTCAAGTCTCTTTGGCCCCAAACTTATGCTTCACCAAGTCTTGTTATTTGATCAAACATGGCAAGGATGTAGGTGGGAACACCTGGAATATCAAAGAAGGAGTGGATGCCAACTTCCTTTCTCAACAGCCACTTCAGCTAGTGTGCGGATTGCTTTCAGTTAGAGAGGCAGTAGATTGAGCTAACTAGTATTTGCTTAAACCACCAAAGGTTCTGGTCCAACCGTCCATATAATGCAGGGGTCAGCAACCTTTCAGAAGTGGTGTGCCGAGTCTTCATTTATTCACTCTAATTTAAGGTTGTGCGTGCCAGTAACAAATTTTAACATTTTTAGAAGGTCTCTTTCTATAAGTCTTATATATAACTAAACTATTCCTGTACGTAAAGTAAATAAGGTTTTAAAACTGTATAATAAGCTTCATTTAAAATTAAATTAAAATGCAGAGCCCCCTAGACTGGTGGGCAGGACCCAGGCAGTGTGAGTGCCACTGAAAATCAGCTCGCGTGCCGCCTTCGGCATATGTGCCATAGGTTGCTGACCCCTGATACAGTGCAAGATACATGGGATAGCTGCAATTCACAAACAGTGCTGAGAAGGGAGAATTACAACCCTTTTCTAATTTAAACACTTAAACAAAAAATGTACAAATAAATCAGCCATCAAATTACTCTGTTAAATTTGAAGACTTCTAAAAGCAGATGCTCATCTGCTTCAGTGGGTCCAGTATATGGCCATTATTCTAATATTACTTTATTTAATACATATTAATTCCCTTAGCTGGGCAATTTCAGACAATTTCCATCATGTGATGAAGAAGGATCTTTTCTTTGCAGGGTTTCCAGTTACCTTCAGCTCTAACCAAAAGACTGACCTCTGCCCACCAATCAGGACCGGCGAAGATGACTTGCCAGGCAAGTAAAAACTTTGCAGGAAAAAACTGCTGTTTAGACATTGCAATCAGGGTATGTTCAGCTCTGTGATTCTTCAATGCTCACTTAAAAATAAAGAATAATGTCTAGCTGTGCATGTTTGTTTCTTGTAGGTTACGACCTGATTTCTCAGTTCGCACTAGATAAAGCTGCCTCCCGAGGAGTCATCCAGAGAGTGGTAGGCTCCACAGCTTTACAAGTGGCTTATAAATTAGGCACAAATGTAGACTTCAGGATCCCAACCAGGTAACACATTTAGTTGTTTTACTTTAAAAGTCTGTTTTAGCATATTGTCCCCCTGAAAGTTTGCCCCCCTCCGGAAATAACTAGTTCTTCAGCTGGGGTTGGCAAAACTCTTGGAATGGATACAATGTATCCAGCGCCTCCACCCACCTTTTGTTTTTGTGTGATGTCATTAGACTAGATTGACTAGACAGTAATAACTAGAGAGAGCTCTCCCCACTTCCTTCCCCTACCAGTAGTGCTGCTCAGAGGGCTGGAATTTTCCAGCTAGAAAGGGTGTAACCTCCAGGAACTGATGCCAGTAGCTGGAGAGGGCTGTGTGGAAAGGCTAGGGGGGCATAATGGGAAGGTGGGACTGGGTGAATGCAGAGGGGCAGAGAGAAGATCCTTTCAGAGGAGATGCCTCACAGATGGCTTTGCCAGGGAGGAGGAAGAGAAGAGATCTTTTTGCCAGTGTGATCGTCACAGGGGACAGGTAAGGAGGAGGAGAATGGATTGAATGGTGGTTTATTTTAGTCCTTTGGGAAGAGAGTGCACACAAGCTCCCACTTCAGTATCAGTCACATGACACAGAAAAGTTGAAAACCTTTCCCCCATGTGTCACAGACAGATTGCTACAGGAGATTGTATTTTGGAATCTAATCGTATTTACATTCTATGGGCCAGATCCTTGGTTCCAGGTGAGTTCTGGTTAGCACAGGACCAGAGGGGGTTACAGGATTAAGATGCCTTACCCAAACTTGGGAGAAACTGGGGGCTGGTTCAGCTCCTGATGTAAGTTAGAATAGCTTCACTTATCCTGGCTGATGATGCCCCTCAATGGACCATTATTTAACTGGGGATCACCGGAAAGCAAAGTGCTGCTGCTATGCCTCAGCTGGTCCTCTCGCACTCCTTCCTGCCACTAGTACATTGTGGCTGCTTTGTGCTTAATTAGTAGGCTAAAGTTAGACTTCAGCGTAACTGTCTGGTTAAACTGGGTTTATGGTTGCTTTGCATTACTGCAGTAACACAAAGCAGCTGCAGTCTCTGGGTCCTAAGACCTTATGATCATAAAAGAAATGGGAAGTTAATGTCATTAAAAAGGGGGAGATTCTCAGCTTTTCAGTGTAATACACAGTTCTTGTTTCTAGCCTTGGAATAGCCTGAGATATAAATTAAAATGTTACAACTCTGAAGTCTGATCAAAAAGCTATTTTAGATCATTCATGGAGGTGATTTATTGGCACATATGGTAACTGAGCACCTGTCTTCACTGCACCATTAGCTCATGCTGTAACTAGAGTGTTGCCCTTAACCTAACTCCTGTCTACATACCAAAATCTCTAGCTTGATTTAGGTGATGCTTTAAGCTCCAGTTAGTTGGGCTGTCAGTGCATCTGGGTTGAAGTGTGAGTGCAGCTGATGCTCGAGTTAGGAGCACAGTGGGAATGCAACTACTTTATGCTGCTAATCCAATCACTCAGTACGGAGCAAGTGTACTTTTGCAGTGTGGCCACTTTAACTTGAGTGTAGATAATTCGAGCTAACACGGCAGTGGAGTCAAGCCCTAAAGCAACACGTAGTCCAAGTAAAAATTCTTTAAAACTCTCTAAAACATTTCTCTAATAGATATTCTGTGACTAGGTGGTATACACAACACAGGATGGTTAGGTGTGGTTTATGGGTTTTATTGGCATGAATTTGGGTTGGCTGAATTACTCAAGAGCATTAAAGTCATGAGAGAAGTATGGATGCCACCCCACAGAGACTGAAACTTCTTTGATGTGACCTGAATAACTCAGGCTTTGTCACTGTGACTTACGTAGGCATCTCATATTCCTTCTAATAAACCTTTAGACTGCACCACACCAACACTTATTCATATGTAATATTTTAATACAAGTTTTTGAAACAGCAGCCAACCCATTACAGCTTAGGTCCAGGAAGTGTGTTCTCCTGCACTCTCCTTTTCTTGTAAGCCATTGGGGGAAGAGATGGCTCAGTGGTTTGAGCAATGGCCTGCTAAACCCAGGGTTATGAATTCAATCCTTTGAGGGGGCCACTTAGGGATCCGGGGCAAAATCAGTACTTGGTCCTGCTAGTGAAGGCAGGGGCCTGGACTCAATGACTTTTTAGGGTCCGTTCCACTTCTATGAGATAGGTATCTGGTTTTGGGTCCCATTGAAGGACTGGCAGTGGCATTATTAGGTAATGGCTAAACCCCAGGCAACCTGGTGGCTATAATGTATTACAGCCAGGCTGTTCTCTTAGGATATGTCTTCACTATCCTCCAGCACTATCCGAGCGCTCTCCCATTGACTCCTGTACTCCAGCTTGGCAGGAGGCACAGGCAGAGTTGATGGAGGAGCAGCAGCAGTTGACTCACCACAGTGAAGACACCACGGTAAGTCGATCTAAGTATGTCGACTTCAGCTACATTATTCATGTAGCTGAAGTTACATAACTTAGATCAATTAACTCCCCCCAGTGTAGACCAGGGCTTAGATGCTGAAATATAATTTTGTATAGAGCCATAAGCATCTTCCATAAATTTAGTGGTTTCAGTGGGCTTGTTTCTGCACTGCATTGTGCTGTGTGTAGGCACTTCTGAGGTGATTGACTCCCATGCAAAGCATAATTGTAGTTATGCTGCTGGCTGAGAGCCAAAGTCCAAACTCCAAAAGGGCATAGTTAAATCAAAAGAGGGAAGTGATTAGGATCAATCTACGCTGCACTTGTTCTCCAGCTAGGAGTAAGTGGCTCGAGTAAAACACAGCAACCATGAGGCAGCCTCACCACCTCTACAATACTATGCTCCGTATCTGCTGTTCTGCTGATGTCCATCTTTGTACTGCCATTACTGTGATGCCATTATTGTGCTGCCCCTTAGCATGTCAACATCCCTTTACAATGTAATTGAGTGATAAGAGACTCCCTTTTTTCACATGCAGGCTTTTGAAAAAAAATTATACTAGTGAAGTATTTATGGCATGTAAGCAGGGATGAGGTCTAGTCATTCTAATACATTGTATTAATAGACTACCATTCATTGTCCCCAAAGTGACCCACAAATATTGGAGATTGGAATTATATTGAGTGGTGTCCCAGTATCCAAATACTATAATTCTGCAAACTGCGCGCCTGGGTTCTCAGATTAAGTTTTCCCTAGGGTAGAAACCAAAGTGCTTGACAAATTTCTAGTGCAAATAGTACAACATTTGTTTACAAGGGTCTGGTGAGCTCCCTTTAAAGGGGTGATATGCCAACTAAATTACATTAACAAGATGTAAGGCAACAAAAGGAGCTTTGTAAATTTCTACATAGAGATTTGCATCACCTGCAGAGGACTCTCAAAAGCTGTTTTCACTGTTACTCCCTTCAAAGACTGTCTGAAAATAACATTTGTCTGCGAAGAAGGGCTCCTTTGTAGGTCCTGCTGCTCTGGGCCAGGCCATAAATAGTCTTCTACTGCCTTTTCTTTTTATCTTGAGTATCAAACCTGTATGCAAGCATACAACTGATGTTGATGTCACACTGTAATAGAAAGGATAAAAAGCAGAAACCTACCAGCAAGGCATTAATTTATCTAAAAGGGCAACGGAGCCCACCTAAGGAAACAGATCTTAAAGAAACAGATTTATACTGCAAATCAAAAACAAGGATAAGTTAACCTTTTGAATGGTCAGTTTCTGCCACCCTTACACAAAGTGATTAGTGCCTTGCACCACAAGTAGTCCCACTGAAATCAATGGGCTAGTCATGGGGTATTCAAAATGAATAAGGGTGGCAGAATTCCTAAACAATTAAAGGAATCTTTCTGGTGTGCATTAGGGTTATGGGTTTAATAACTCTCATGTCCCACTGAAACATTCTTTTAAAAGAAAGTGGTAATGTTAAAAAAGTTTGCTAAAGGTGAACTGCAAAAGAGTATACAGAAAGAAAAGCACCTTTAAAAAACTGTTTATGAATTCAAATCAGTAACAAAATATCAGCCTGCTTCTGCATTCCTTGCACACTCATAACTGTTAGTGGTATTTCTGGGTACATGCAGAAAGCAGGATTAGGCGCTATATAGAGAATTAAGAATTATAAATACATAAGGTTGAAATTCTGCTCTGATACACATCCTTCGCAGCCCCACAGTAGAGGAGGGGGTAAGTCAGGTCAGAATTTGGCCTATACTCTTAATATATATTTGCAAGTTAGCTTTTCTTTGACTCCTCTGCCAAATTCTAAATCCAAAATGTCTTGATTTCTCCCCTCCATATGTTAGGGCTATCAGATGCACGTATAGGACTGCAGTTTCATGCTTGAAGTGCTTGTGTCACCAGCTGTGGTCATAGGGGAAACATGGAACCTGGTTCTCCAGACTTTGAAGGGAGATGAAGGAAGAATTATCAGCAAATATTTTGTTTAAAATATTAATATATTTTTATCATAGTTTCTAATTTTGCCTTAGTCAATATGGCAGAGTCTGAGCCAAATTCTATACTCAGTTCAGGGCCGGTTCCAGGGCTTTTGCTGCCCCAAGTAGCAAAAAGAAAAAAAAAAGCCGCAATCGCGATCTGTAGCTTTACCGCCACTGCTTCAGTCTTCGGTAGCAATTTGGCGGCTGGTCCTTCGCTCCAAGAGGGAGTGAGGGACCCGCCGCCGAATTGCCCCCGAAGACCCGGATGTGCCACTCCTCACCGCTGGCCACCCCAAGCAGCTGCTTGCTGAGCTGGTGCCTGGAGCCGGCTCTGACTCAGTTACACTGATGTCAACGAAGCCTGTGGAATTACTCTACATTTACACCAGTATAACTGAGATGAGAATCTGTCTGCTCACCATTCAGTAGTTATGCTGTAAAACATGTACAAAAATAGGTAATCTCCTTCTCTAAACATTTCTTGGTTTTGGTTCTGCCAAGTTTAGTAGCTGCTCTGTGAGAATGCAGTTCTTAGGTTTTCTGGTAGCAGGGCTGAGTTATTAAATATGAATATTTAGCTATGTTTATGTAAAGTCATTGTCTTTTCCTTTACTGTTACATATATATTTCTATTCATTTTGTTTTCTCTTAAAGGAAACAGTAGCTCTGATTAGACAATCAATTCCCTTCTTTCTATCCGTCTTCCAAAAGTTACAATATTTCTTTATTTTAATTTTTTAAGGCAGAGGAAGGGCTGTCTGAGATTCTCTCATTATTTCCCCTGATGCCAGATTCTGCCCCCACCTCTTTCAGAGACATCATGATGTGGAAGCGTTCGTTGTAGTAGCTGAGTGGCATATGGGTTCTTATGAGGTGATCGAATTTGATGCAGAGAAAGACGAAGCCAATTGATAGATTTGAATTGAGGGGTGATGTGATCACAGCAGCAGGAGAAAAAGATGATTTAGGGGCAAAATCTTGGATATACATGTGGTAAGGATAGGTCAGATGCAAGGAGTCACAGAGATGTGGGTTGTAGTAGTTGGAGAGAAATGCCCTATGCATGAACTAAGGATTTAGCAGTAGGGATAGAGAGAAATATACATTTAAGAGATATTATAGAGGAAGAATTTCACTGAAAGCAGTGAAAGAGTCCCATTGTGGGGTAGCGGGGAAGGAAAGAGGGTATGAAAACAACCCTGAGGCTATGAAGCTAAGTGATAGGGAAGACAGTGGATTTGTCACTGCTTGTAAAGAAGGGAAGGAACAGAGAGGGGTTAGGAGGAGAGACAGAAAAAAATCAGATTTTGACATTTTGTGTTAGAAGCGGCAACATAAAAAACAAACCAACAGGATTCGAACAATAAGATTTAAGCAAAATCCTATTCTGCAAGGCACATACACATAAACATCTCCATACTCCATTCCAAATCCCACTCTACAGGTTTATCCATATATAGGTACATCCCCAGTTACATATGTATGTTCTCCTCAGTATATACAGGCATATGATAGTCTGCACAGACATACCATCCACTCCTGGGGGAATTCTGTGCCAAAAAATAAAAAATTCTGTGTACAACTATTTCAAAATTCTGCATATTTTATTTGTCAAAATAACACTATATAATCACACCAGTTTCAATTATTTTGGTAATTTATTTCAAAATACCTGTCATGACTATGTCAATAACAAAAAAGACAACAAAAAACTTCCCCCAGGAGTAGAGAGTTAAAAAAACCCACCTTTGACAACCCTGTTCCTATTTCTCTGCCTCCTCCACCTCTGGACTGTAGCCCAGCCCCGCTCCAAGGACGGGTGCAAGGATGTTTTGTGCCCTAGGTGAAACTTCCACCTTGCGCCCCACCCCCAAGCCCTGTGGCAGCTGTCCGTCCCACCTCCGCCCTACGGCACTCCCCCGTGACAGATCCCCCCAGCCCTCAGGAGCCCCCCCTGCACAGCTCCCCCCCTCTTCTCTGAGGGCCCCCCCGACGGCAGCTCCCCCTGGCCCGGGGAGCCGTGCGGCAGCTCCCTACCCCAGCTCACCTCTGCTCTGCCTCCTCCCCGAGCATGCCGTCACCGCTCCACTTCTCCTGCCTCCCAGGGTTGCGGCGTCAATCAGCTTAGGTGCTGCAAGCCTGGGAGGTGGGAGAAGTGAAGCAGCCACGGCATGCTCAGGGAGCAGGCGGGGCAGGGGTGAGCTAGGGCAAGGAGCAGTTCCCCTCCGTGTCACGCCCCCCCCTTACTCCCCTCCCCGCACCCTCCTGCCCCAGGTCCCTCCTCCTAAATGCCAATAATGATCGGGGCGGCCAAAGATCCAGTCTCCATGGTTGCTGCTGAAGGACCCGAAATGCCGCCCCCCCAACCTTAGTGCCCTAGGCGACTGCCTAGGTCGCATAATGGGTTGCACTGGCCCTGACCTCTCCAGCCAGCCAATCACACCCCCACATTGCGGAGCCCAGCTGCAAGGTGCCCCCTAACCCAGATAGTCATCCCCTACCCTTCCCAGAGCCTAGCTTGGGGCATCCCCTAGCCCAGACAGTCATAACAGCTACCCTACAGAGCCCAAGGATCCAGAGGGAAAGACAGACTGATGCTGGGTCCCAGGCTTGAATGGAGTTTCCTATGTGCTACCTCCTTCCTTCAGTATGTGCTGGGAACCACAGCTGCCGGGAAAACCTCCAGCTCCCACTCCCTCCAGCACTGTCTTCTATTTGTGAGCTGGGGAGCTGGGCATCGTCAGGTCCAGCAGTGCCAGCAGCTCTGCAGCACAGGTTCTGCAGGGAATAAAGAAATCCGGTGCAGAACATTGCAGAACTACTAACTGCAGTCTGTAACCTATCATTTAAATCAGCTTCTGTACCAAATGACTGGAGGATAGCTAATGTGATGCCAACTTTTAAAAAGGGCTCAAGAGGTGATCCTGGCAATTATAGGCCGGTAAGCCTGACTTCAGTACCGGGCAAACTGGTTGAAACTATAATAAAGAACAAAATTGTCAGACACATAGACAAAAATAATTTGTTGAGGAAGAGCCAACATGGGTTTTTCACCAAAGATTTTTAAGCAAAGTAAGTGTCATGGGATAAGAGGGAAGGTCCTCTCATGGATTGGCAATAGTTAAAAGATAGGAAACAAAGGGTAGGAATAAATAGCCAGTTTCAGAATGGAGAGAGCTAAATAGTGGTATCCCCCAGGGGTCTGTACTGGGAGCAGTCCTATTCAACATATTCATAAATGACCTGGAAAAAGGGGTAACCAGATAATACAAAATACTCAAGATAGTTAAGTCCCAGGCAGTCTGCAAAGAGGTACAAAAGGATCTCTCAAAACTGGGTGAGTGGGCAACAAAGTGGCAGATGAAATTCAATGTTGATAAATGTAAAGTAATACATATTGGAAAACATAATCCCAACTATACATATAAAATGATGGGGTCTAAATTAGCTGTTACCACTCAAGAAAGAGATCTTGGAGTCATTGTGGATAGTTCTCTGAGAACATCCAGTCAATGTGCAGGGGCAATCTAAAAAGCAAACGGAATGTTGGGAATCATTAAGAAAGAGATCGATAAGGAGACAGAAGATATCATTTTGCCTCTATATAAATCCATGGTACTCCCACACCTTGAATACTGTGTACAGATGTGATCACCCCATATCAAAAAATATATATTGGAATTGGAAAAGGTTCAGAAAAGGGCAATGAAAACGATAAGGGGTATGGAATGGCTTCTGTATGAGGAGAGATTAATAAGACTGGGACTTTTCAGCTTGGAAAAGAGAAGACTGAGGAGGGGATATGAAAGAGGTCCATAAAATCATGACTGGTATGGAGAAAGTAAATAAGGAAGTGTTATTTACTCCTTCACATAAACAAGAACTAGGGGTCACCAAATCAAATTAATAGGCAGCAAGTTTAAAACAAATAAAAGGAAATATTTATTCACACAATGCACAGTCAACCTGTGGAACTCCTTGCCAGAGGATGTTGTGAAGGCCAAGGCTATATCATGGTTCAAAAAAGAACCAGATAAATTCATGGAGGATAGGTCCATCAATGGCTATTAGCCAGGATGGGCAGGGATGTTGTCCCTAGCCTCTGTTTGTCAGAAACTGGGAATGAGTGACAGGGAATGGATCACTTAATGATTACCTGTTCATTCCCTCTGGGGTACCTAGAATTGGCTACTGTCGGAAGACAGGCTACTGGGCTAGATGGACCTTTGATCTGACCCAGTATGGCCATTCTTATGTTGTTAACCTGAATTCTGCATTGCACAGTGGCACAGAGTCCCCCAGGAGTAATATAGGTGAAGGTACAACCACTTATTTCGTACCCCTATCAGAAATACAAGAGTTAAGGTTATGCTATGGTAAATCTCACCCCCTGCATTCCATCTCCCAACACACCATCTTTTCCTGCTACCCAGGTAGTAGCGGGCATGGAGTTCACAGTATAAGGAGGAGAATTAATGGCAGCACTAAGTTAATATTTTAGGTTAAGTCTATACCTGGACACTCCTTTGTGACTGCA
Source organism: Chelonoidis abingdonii (assembly GCF_003597395.2). Taxonomy (NCBI): domain Eukaryota; kingdom Metazoa; phylum Chordata; order Testudines; family Testudinidae; genus Chelonoidis; species Chelonoidis abingdonii. The sequence continues at coordinate 57,949,475 of NC_133771.1, read as the reverse complement.
GTTTAATCATGTTCCTTCCTGCTGATGCTTTGGAGCCTCCTACTGGAATACAGGCTGAGGCACTTAAAGGCTCTAACGTTTATAGTGCAGCTGTTAATCTGGAAGGACTAGTTTATTATATTAATTAAACTGTGCTCTGAGATAGATAACTTATTCTAAGACTATTTTCTCATTTTTCTGCATAGGCCAATCCAGTGGCTGAATTGCCATTAGTGAAGGACCAGTAAGCCCTACAAAGCCAAGGCAGATTGCTTCTTTGGGTAGCCTACTTGTTCTCTGGAAATTGTTTTTGTGTGTTGTCCTGATAGAGTAGCCTGGCACATCCCCATGCCTTATCAGGCTTAGTGAAACATATTTCTTTTTTTATAAGAATTTTAAATGTGGACAGATAAGAAAAAAACTACCTAATCAAAAGGTTTATGAGAGTATAATAGCAGTATCTGTAGCAAGTTTAAATAGCATAATCTTTAAACACTGTCCTATCTGGTGAGATGCATTGACACAGCTTTCTAGAAAGAAGCAAACTTCAGTTATTTTAGACTGCAATGTTGCAAAAAACATTAGACTGTTCTGTGTTTCCAAATTGCATATTTTGAAGGGTACATAGTAAAATAATGCAAATAATAAAAAGCAGAGGGATTAGCTATTTCATAATAGTAAATCTGTTATCTAGTGCATGTAGCACTGAAATTGAATACCACAGAATATGATAAATTTTGAAGTGTGAGTTCTTACCTTTTATATAATTTTCAAACAAGTAACCTACTTCTGCTAAAGCAATTGTTAATACATAATAAATGCCTATCGTTGGGTAGATCAACAAAATGTGTTTGAAAAAACAATCATGGAACTTTAGAAATGAAACAGTTCTGCACTGATTAGAAAGATCGTTATAATATCACAACAGATTTAAAAAACAGGATTGACTGGTTGGTTTGATAGGCTATAGGTGCACAGCACTATTATAGAAGACCGTGATTTAATTCATAATATTGGCCTCTGATTGCTTGAGCCATCATGGACAGAGAGCTTGGCATAAACATGTAATGTAGGAAGAGCCCACACTGATGAAGCACAGTTTCTTTTGCCAAATGAGGAGCAACACAAATGGCTGAAAAAGGGTTCCCCTCAAGTTCTCCTCAGTGGAAGGATAGTAGCTGTAGTATGATTCCTTTGAGTGATGGACTCTTATTTCTCTCAGAGAAGACAGTCAGAGAGGACTCCCCCACAAAAACCAATCTACTGTGCTTGATCCTATACAGGTTTTTGTATCCCAATGGATTGCCTGATGAATATTCCTTTCTAACTACATTTCGGATGACTGGAAGCACACTTCAGAAAAGCTGGAGTATTTGGCAGGTCCAGGATTCGTCAGGAAAAGAACAAGTTGGAGTGAAGCTTAATAGTCAAACAAAGGCTCTTGAGTTTTCTTATAAAGGGCTGGATGGAAGTCTCCAGACTGCAACCTTTTCACATTTGCCTTTTTTATTTGATTCCCAATGGCACAAGGTTATGATCAGTGTGGAAAAAAGCAATGTCACTCTTTTTATTGACTGCATTATGATAGAATCCTTACAGATAAAGCCCAGGGGCAAAATCAGCCTGGATGGCTTTGCTCTGCTTGGAAAACTTACAAATAATCCTCAAATTTCAATTCCGGTAAGTTTCAAAGTCTTATATCACAGAAAAAGTGCTAGAAAATCTTCTCTCTTGTAACATTTTTTCTGGTGAACATAATCTTCAAATATCTTGTGACCAACTAAAGGGTTTTAAAAAGTACAGACCAATTTAGGGTTAAAATTAAGTTTTAGCTCTTTATTCCAATAAAATTGAATCAAGTCAGGCTTATAATGCAGCAAATTATCTTAAGATATTTTTGTTGTCAACCATATTATTTTTGTGAGAAGACTAAATCAAAACCAAGGCATAAGTTTGAAAGGATGCAGTGCCTGGCACAAGACAGGCCTTGAAAACTAGCAATAAGGTGCACATTTTTAACAGAGAGGGTAATTAACCATAGGAACCAAATTTCCCAGATGAGAGGTGGATTCACCATCACATGACATCTTTAAATCAAGTCTGGATGTCTTTCTAAAAATAAGGTCTAGCTCAGTCTGAATTTATGGCTGATACAGAAAGTACTGGGTGAAATTCTATGGCCTCTGTTATGCAGGAGGTCAGATTAGATCGTAATAGTCCTGTCTGACCTTAAAAGCTATGAAAACAACATGCCCTGAATATATGTCACAGATAATACCCAATTTGATGGACTATTAACCCTAAAAGTTTCATTTATCTTGCACTAGTATATGTTTTGTTTCTCCTTGCTTTTTTTGCATTCTCTTCAAACTGAATAAAGAAATCAATTGTTGGGAATGGGGTGGGGGGGGGAGAGGAAGAGGGGTGTGAGGTTCTAAGCATTTCACTCAAACTGGCTATGCTATATACTATATAAATACCTCAACATTCTTTGTTATTTAGGGGGTCCAAGCACATTTAAATGTGTTGTTGGAATATACTACTTAAAGTAGTATAATTTTTAAAAGAAATAAATTGAGTTTCCAAGTCTCCTTTTCCAATATTTATCGTACAGAATAGCTTTGCTTTTTATTGGTGTACTATAAAAATACGTTATTTTAAGATAAATTCTTTATCTTTGTTGTCACTATGATTGCTAAGGAGAGTTGGTGGTATAGCTCTATTAGAAAATTATGCTGGCCTTTGAGCCTTTACAAGGATTTATGCTCAAGATTTCTGGTATGCTTTTCAGAGGCTAAAAGTTCATGTGGCTTTACATTGTATGCTATCATTCTTTTTTATCTGAGGATAAACCAAATAATCAATTATAGAAACTAAACAATACAGAGTACATTATAGTTTGAAAATGGAAAAAAGACCCTCTTGAAAATAGGCCTTGCCAGTTGTTTGTGATAAAACCCTCACCCATTAGCCCCTTACTGTTCAAATTCTAAATGCTCCGTCTAGATTCTCAGATGAGGTAAAACTGGTGAAGCTCCAATGACTTCAGTGGTACTACTCCAGTTTATACCAACTGAGGATCTGGACCCAAAGGATCTCAAAGGTATTTAGTCATCTAACTCCTGTGTATTTCCCCAGTCTCCTAGTTATAATTATAGGTCAGTTATATAAATCAGTGTTTTATCATAGGTTAGCTACAAACTTATTCCTGTTACTGAAAACAAGAAAGGAATAAACTTCAATAAAATAGTGATTAATTGACTGTTGATACAAAGTGTTGAGCTCCTATAGCTCCCACTGGTTTTAGGGAATTGAGGATGTACAGCACCTCACTGTAGGCACTTGCATTTTGCTGGAGCTGACCCTTAAGCTGCAATCATAGAATCATAGGAGATTAGCATTGTAAGAGACCTCAGGAGGTCATCTAGTCCAACCCCCTGCTCAAAGCAAGAGCAACATCAACTAAATCATCCCAGCCAGGGCTTTGTCAAGCCAGGCCTTAAAAACCAAGGATAGAGATTCAACCATCTCCCTAGGTAACCCATTCCAGTGCTTCACCATCCTCCTAGTGAAATAGTGTTTCCTAATATTCAACCTAGACCTTCCCCACTGCAACTTGAGACCATTGTGCCTTGTTTTGTCATCTGCCACCACTAAGAACAGCCTAGCTCCATCCTTTTTGGAACCCCACTTCAAGTAGTTGAAGGCTGCTATCAAATCCCCCCTCACTCTTCTCTTCTGCAAACTACATAACCCCAGTTCTCTCAGCCTCTCCTCATAAGTCATGATAAGTCCCCTAATAATTTTTTTTACCCTCCACTGGACTCTCTCCAATTTGTACACATCCCTTCTGTAGTGGGGGCGGGGGACACCAAAACTGGACATATTCCTACTTAATTTATATGTTTAAATAGGTTAACCAGTCTGAACCAATTAAATGGCATGTAACATCTAAAAGGCAGCCCTTCTCAACATGCAGTGCACAGAAGTAGATTTGTTCCGTAGCGCAGATTAGGAGAATTGCTTAAATGTAGTGTGCTATAGCCAATGGATGTTGCCTACATTTTTTTCTGCTTGTGCTTATGCTGTGTATTTGAAGTTCAAAAGGTGGAACTTCTGCTACAAATGGTCAGTTAACACAAGCAATTGATGTACTGAAGTAGGGCCTTGAAGAAGCAGAATCAGATTGAAAGAATATAGGTGGGGAATCCTGCAATGAAAAAGAGACATAAAGGAAGTGAAACTTAAAAAAAAAAAAGAACAAAAAAAAGAAAGAAACTGTACCAGATGGGTTCAGAATATACGTAGAATATTCTTGGTTTACTTCAGCATAAATTTAACAAAGAGCAGATAACATGCTACCTGTCAGATACTGAGATGTGGGCAGTCAGGGCTAGTGTTTAGAGCAGGAGTTGGTAACTGGAAGTAGGAGCCCAGGGTCAGAGCTAAAGGTCAGATGTCAGAGCTGGAAATCAGGAATTGGAGCCTAGAATAAGAACCAAAGTCCAAGGCCAGAGCTGAAGTCAAGAATGAGGGTCAGAAGGTGGTTCCCTGAGAGTGAGGAAGGGCTGGGAACAACAATGGGTTTTAAACAGCCAGCACCCTACTGCTGTTCTTAAGATGAGGCCTGCTGATCCCCTCTACCGGTCAGGCAGTCTGACCAGTCAGGTAATTCTGCTGCAAGCCAACTCTGATTCAGCTGAGTCCTCTGTTGCTCACTAGGCAAGTAGAACTAGTGGTCCGAAGCTCAGCTACAAGCTCTCGTAAGCCAATATGAACACAACAAATTAGTAATCTTACAAGACCCATCTGTGTTACCTGCACTTCCTACCATGGGATCCTCTTCAGTTTTTTTATATACTGTAGTTGCATATAGACCCCTCCATCTGCATTTTCTGAGAGCATGAATTTGAGAGTGTGAGCATTTCTCCCATTGTCACTATTTTAGCAAAGATTTTCTCCAGTCTCCCTGAGAAAGGGGCTTAGTTAAAGAGCATCTTGCTTCCACTTTTCCTCCAGGATATTATGAATTCTCAGGTCTTAAAACTCAGCATGTCCAAAGGAAGGAGCATATGAGCTGGTACCTTTATCAGTGTTTCTAACACTTTTAAGGTATATTTATAGGACAATCCTATAGGCTAAACTTCACAGAAAGAACGAGAACTTAATGCAGAATAATATTTCTCCTGTGTGTATGCAGTGAATATAGTGTAAAAGAAATTGGAACACAGAAAATTCCTACAGTCCTAGCTCAACTTAAGCCAATGGGAGCTTTCCCATTGATTTAAGTGGGGCCAAGATTTTAGCCCTGATGTTGAAAGAATGCTTACATATGCTTAATACAGCAAATACTTTGCTGAAGAACAGTCAAATAGTGTATAAAGTTAACCCTTCTAATATATAAATCCCCTTCTACATGTAAAGACACTGTTTACAAGAGTTCGGTTCAATATAAATTCCAATTACTAAGGTTGCCATGGATTGTACTGGGAGCCCCAGGCATATATGAGTGATAATCTGGTTTTAACTTCACTCAGTGATTACTTTAACTGAGGCACCTCATGTTTCTGAATAGTCTCAATTTATTTTGCTCATTTGTGCTGGTGATTTCCATTTTTTGCCTACTATTTAGCATGTATTTTCCTCCCAAACACTCCCTTCTCCCACATTCTGAGTATCCTGTTGCATACTGAAACACTCCAATACAAAACACTGATTTTCTGTAAACTACATGGAAGATTGTATTGCAGAATTATACAGTGTAACTCTGAAAATTGACCCTACATAACTCACATTAAAAATACCACTGTTTAGGCTGTGTATCAAAGAATTAATGGAAGGACCTAGAGGGTTGATTAACTGCTCTTTTACACTGGTGTAAAATCAGTGATTTAAGTGAAAGGAGCATCAATAAAGATCAAAAGGATCTCAATACAGATCTGATTAATTGTATTTTTATAGCTGTATTTCCTTTTGAATCATCCACTAGATGGCAATAAAACCAGTGAGGCACACACAAGTCAATTCACTGAACAGGTAGTTCAACAGATTATAGAAAATGTTTTAGATTTCTTCTAAATGCAGTGGAACACATTTTCTTAAAGCATATTAGACAGCTAAATGTTTCAGTGAGAGTTGGCTCTTGTGCTATTGTACATCAAATACTACCTTGGAATCTCAGGCCTCATTTAGATCCCACTTATGCTTAACCTACCTCAGTTCTTGCACAGCACAGATAAAACAGTAGCATTTTTGGCTCTATTGTTAATGTTTTGCAAGTCTGCTGGCATTTTACAAGCATTTCCAGATACCTTAGGGATGAGATCATGTACAGAAAAATAGAACTAGCCCAAATAATATATATTTGTTATTTAAATATATAATAAATTAACCTCCCTAACAATATTGGAAAATGGATGTCAATCTATTAACCATTTAATTCCTATAGAATGCTAAATTATTGCATTTCTAAGACACCAATCACTATAGTATCTAAGCATTGTAAAATGGTGTGCTTTGTGTATGGTTACATAAGAATTCTGAAATGAATGGGTTGTAGCAGACATTGGGCATGATGAAGTAATCAGCTGACATTAGGGCCCAGTTAAACCATTTCTATCACATAACCATAATTCTATAATGCGGGTATATGAAATTAGATATTCTAAATCAACCATAGTAAAGATGAGAGTGACAAGATTTGTTCTGTGTGTGTATGTGTGTGTATATATATATATATATATATATATATATATAAAACATAGTGGTAAAAATCGACGTCATATACTGCATTTGCTTTAAGTATAATATTTGATAGATAGAATGATTCAGAAAATAATGTTTAGTTAACCATAATTAACTTTGTGTTAAACCTTATGCAACTTACTTTTTTCTCAGGTGTATAACCCCTGGACGTTAATGGGGCTGCATGCATGAATCATTTCTATTTATATGAGTAAAGCTTGCAGGATTGACCCCTTATTTTAAAATGCACCTGTCGCGATGTCTCTTTCACATATAACTCCATTATCCACTGCTAAAAACACAAGAAAATAGTGAAATGAGAAAAGCTATTTTAATAGGCTTAGTTTATATTAGTTCTGAAATCTCCATGTTCTTTTCTGAGCACCTCAATTCTGCATTTCTCCCCTAATAACTCTTTGTGCTGATATATATGGGAAGAAAGTATGACAAAGTATCTTCATATGTGTGCAAAGCACCCTCAAAATATTTTTCTGATGTAAGAAAAACAGTGTCGTCCTTCATTACCTGTTCAAGAGAATATAATCCATGGTCAATTTGGTTATGACAGTTTGGTTATGTGGGAAGAAATCTATAAAGCAAGGCTGGGCTGCAGATGCCCTTTTTAAAAGCTGTTACTCTCTTTTCTTTAATTGGCTCCAAGCCAGCTGTAGCTTTGAACAATTCACTCATAGTTAAACTTTTTATTTTCATTTTAAAAATAGCTTTCATCTAAGCCTAGTTATACATTACATCCAAAACCAACCAACCAAACAAAAAACATTAAGGTTGCAAAGTCAAGTATTCAAAAGTTAGGAAATGCCAGAATTAAGGGTGCCAGTACAACCTTAATTTGTATCCTCCTCTTCCTTTGCCTTTGGAAGTCTGTATTATGATATAGTCTTGAATTATACGGTCATTTTTTTCCCACAGGCCCCCACCTCATTCAGTGAATGATAGTTATTCAGTGTTTTTGTTTAATGGGGCATTTCTATGGTGCTGTCACCATACTATCTGTAAAAGCAGCAGAGAGTCCTGTGGCACCTTATAGACTAACAGACGTTTTGGATCATGAGCTTTCGTGGGTGAATACCCACTTCGTCAGATGAATACAAGTGGGTATTCACCCACGAAAGCTCGATGATCCAAAACCTGTTAGGTCCTATGACAGTACCACAGCTCTCTGCTCTTTTTCAGTCAACTCACAGCAACGGCTACTCTCTGATACTTGACATACTATCTGATATGCTTCACAGAACATTGGAACTGAAGTCATCTTTCCTACATTCTGTGAATTAGCTGCTGGGAACTGAGCCACAGAGGCGATAAGGTGCAGATTGTCAATGTATTCACATCAATTTTGAGATGTACTAATTTGAAAATACTGATGTGCTTGACTTATTTGTGTAGCATTATTTAGCACTATTTATATGTCAAACCAAGCTGCCCTTCGACTTCAGTACTGTAGTGCCAACACTTCTACATCAGCCCCATAGGCTGGGCACACCAGAAAATGAGGAACATACAGTTAGTGGAAATGTGAAAGTTTTGGTTTAGGTGCACTTGCCGCACATTTGGCATAACATCTCGTGTGCAGAGGCAGTGGGAGAATCCGATGTCGCTCCAGTAACATGCAAACGCCGTTTAAGTAAAAACGCCATATGCTTTGCCTCCTAAAATCCCCCTGCACTCATTCACTAACACCTTCCAATTTATTGCATAATAAAGACAGGAGTTCTACAGACATCAGTCTCCCTTCAATACACAACCATGAACATTCCACTTCTCCATATCTAAGTCACTGAATAGGCAGGAATCCTGGTGAACAACAATAGCATCGTGATCATGGTAATTGAAACACGCCGTGGTATCAGAGCATACCATAAAATAAGACCCAATTGACTGTCCAGGCAACCTAATTCTGGCGTTCACTAACTTTTCAGTGTTTAACTTTACAGCTCTAACATTCATTTAAAGCAGTTTTTAATTAATCTTTTTAAAAATTGTAAAACAAACAACACAAACCAGATAACCAGACAAAAACAGAAATTCCAATGCTCAGAACCATAACTGACCCCACAATTGGTCATATTGCAGGGTCCAGACTTTAAACCATAGCACAAGATTTGTACTACTTGATCTAATACATCTGAATGGTGACAGTGGGTAGACAGTCATCTTCATTGTGGACCATCCATTAGAGGGGCCTAGAAACATGCCTTGCCAGCAGATTTCACAGCAGGGAATGTAGAGACTCAGGACTTCTGAATTCAGTTCCAGGTCTAGAGAGGAGTGTCCTCTAGTGGTTATAGTATCTTCTGCCCCATCTATGCCAGCCCTGTCTGTGTTCCCCTTTCGTTCTATCAACCACCTGCCCACTGATTCCTGCCCCTTCCCCCTCTGTTTTTATCCAACCAGGTGACCAATCCTCATCTCCGGCTCATCTTCTCCTCTGCTTCTAAATCTAACCCTCCTTCCAAATCTTCCAGCTCCGGTTCCACATATTCCTATCCAACCCCACACTACAGCTTCTGACCCTCTCTCCCTGACATCTATACAACCTGCTACCACCCCAGCTCCTGACACACTCCCTCTGTTGCTATCCGAATTTATGCTCAAAATAGTTACAGTTTGACAATAAACAATTGAAAACAGGATCTTAGAATGGAAAATGTCAGGCAGCATTGCTAGCTACATCTATGATATCAAAGAAGAAACTCTTTGGAATATCAAGGTTGTTAATCTTATGCATAGAGTCAGAAATTTCCCTTTACAGTTGGGATACATTGAAACCAAAGTCATAAGGTGTAAATATGCAATTTTGAATGTCTTATTATTATTAGTTTGTGTTATAGCCTTACCAATGCTAACGATAATTTATATCAGCAATTATGTATATATGCAATTGCTCTGGTTAAAGCAACAGGGAGGTTTCAAATGATTGTTGAGAAGTGAAGTAAAATAAGTAACTCACAAATAGGAAAGGAGAGTAAATATAGAGAACAATAAAGATTGGTTGCATGAATTTTCGTAAAGCCAGAATCAAATTTGACATCTGTAGTATGCAAGATCTTGGAAAAAATTTGAAAGGAAAAAGTAGTCAAGGACATTGAGGTCAATGGTAATTGGGACAAAATACAACATGTTTTACAAAAGGTAGATCGTGTCAAACCAACCTGATCTCCTTCTTGAGAAAATAACAGATTTTTTAGACAAAGGAAATGCAGTGGATCTATTTACTCTGATTTCAGTAAGGTTTTGATACGGTTCCACATGGGTATTATAGCTAAATTGAAAGATGGGATCAACTATAAAATCGAAGTGGATAGGAACTGGTTAAAGGGGAGCTACAACGGGTCATACTGAAAGGTGAATTGTCAGGCTGGAGGGAGGTTACTAGTGGAGTTCCTCGGGATTGTTTTGGGGCAAATCTTATTTAATCTTTTTATTACTGACCTTGGCACAAAAAAGTGGGAATGTGCTAATAAAGTTTGCGGATGACACAAAACTGGGAGGATTGTCAATACAGAGAAGGACCGGGATAATCACACAGGAAGACTGGATACCCTGTAAACTGGAGTAATAGTAATAGGAGAATTTAATATGAAAAGTGCAAGGTCATACATTTAGGGATTAATAACAGAACTATTGTTATAAGCTGGGAAGCATCAGTTTTGAGAACACAGAGGAGAAGGACCTCGAGTATTGGTTGATCACGAATGACTATGAGCCGTCAATATGATATTGGCTATGAAAAAAGCTAATGCGGTCTTGGATGCATCAGGTGAGGTATTTCCAGTAGAGATAAGGAGATGTTAGTACCGTTATACAAGGCACTGGTGAGACCTCATCTGGAATACTGTGTGTAGTTCTGGCTCCGTGTTTAAGAAGGATGAATTCAAGTGGAACAGTACAGAGAAGGGCTACTAGGATGATCCAAGGATGGAAAACCTGTCATATGAAAGAAGACTCAAAGAGCTTTACTTGTTTGGCCTAACCAAAAGAAGACTGAGGGAAGATATCATTGCTTTTTATAAATATATCAGAGAATAAATACCAGGGAGGGAGTGGAATTATTTAAGCCAGTACACAATGTGGACACAAGAACAAATGGATATAAACTGGCTATCAGGAAGTTTAGACTTGAAATTAGACAAAGGTTTCCTAACCATCAAGAGGAGTGAAGTTCTGGAACAGCCTTCCAGGGGAGTAATGGGGGCAAAAGACAGATCTGGCTTCAAGACTAAGCTTGATAAGTTTATGGAGGGGATGGTATAATGGGATAGCCTAATTTTGGCAATTAATTCGTCTTTGACTACTAGCAGTAAATATGCCCAATGGCTTGTGATGGGATGTTTGATGGGGTGGGATCTGAGTTACTACAGAGAATTCTTTCCTGGGTGTCTGGCTGGTGAGTCTTGCCCACATGCTCAAGATTTAGCTGATTGCCATATTTAGGGTCAGGAAGGAATTTTCCTCCAGGGCAGATTGGCAGAAGCCCTGGGAGTTTTTCGCCTTCCTCTGCAGTGTGAGGCACGGGTCACTTGCTGGAAGGTTCTCTGCACCTTGAAGTCTTTAAAACATGATTTGAGGACTTCAATGGCTCAGATATAGGTTTGATACAGGAGTGAGTGCCTGAGATTCTGTGGCCTGCATTGTTCAGGAGGTTAGACTAGATGATCATAATGGTCCCTTCTGACCTTAAAGTCTGTGATTGTAGGATTCTAAGAATTCTAGAAATTTTATGGAGGTGGCAATTGGCAGACTTAAGGACATAGATGTGGTAGTAAAGGACTTCAATCTCTGAAGCATTAATGAGGTACAGTTTATGCAGTAATGTGGAAATGAGGAAGTCAACATAAGGAGCCAGATGGGAATGGAGGGATCTAAGAATGAGTCAAGGGGGATGTAAGCTGGGTTCTAGCTGCACAGAAATCATGACCATGATTGAAGAGGACTATGAGATTTCCCAAAGAGAGCAGAGAAGATGACCAAGAAGCATTGAGGCATTGAACAGTGGAAGGGTTGAAAGGAAGATATGTGACATCAATCAGCAATAAGAAGGAATCAGGGAAACAAGAGCCTAACCAGGAAATGAAAGTCCTAAAGACTCATACTTCTTCCCTGAGTTCTCAGGAAGGCTAGATCTCGACCTTTTCCATATTACGAGTATATTTTACAACAGAGAAAAGTGTCATGCTCCTTCCTTCCCATTCCATCTGTTCATAGAGAAGGGAATGTTGTGACCCCCCTTTACCTATTTTGCAGCCTGGAAAAAACATGGAATAGACCATTCATTAGCTTCATGACCACAAAAAATCATGTAGAATGAGATAGGGAAATGATCTAAGATCTCACAAAAAGAAATATTATGCATGTGTATTAATATAATTTACACAGATGTACTTGTACTTAATGTACCATATGGTACATTACATACCAGAGGACATACCTCTGAAGCTATTTATTGCATCTATTCACCCAGTCATTTCCAGCAGAGGGTATGTAAAGCACACTTTCCTCATCTATGCAGACACATAAAGGATCAGTTGTTAGTTCTTAGAGGCAAAGAAGTGATTTTATTTCTGGGTCATTTTACAGAGCCAGTGTGAAAATATTGAAGAAGATGTGAAATCTCACAAAGGTATATCAGCCCGCCCCAGAATGTTTCTAGTGTATATATGATTCAGGTCTCTAGAATTCCTGCTGCTTAGATCTTTGACTCCTGCATTCATTGTCAGACCTGTCATTCTTTATCCACATAGCTTTCTAGTCCCAGAAAATAATTTTGTGAATGTGTGTTCATTAATAAAACAACTTCCACAGCATAATATAAATATGAAAGAACACCTGTTCTTGGACATGACCAACTGTAGACTTCCTCCTCCCTTAATTCGTACAACAGGTTTTACGCCCCTTTCTAAATACACAAACAGATGCTAGAGCAAGGGAAGAGCCAAAGATAACTAGCTGGTCTATTCTAAAGAAGTAAGCTCCAGCACCTGATACCATTCAGTTGTTGAGCACCTGCTGTTTATGCTTAATGTTCCAGGAACTATAAGTGTTATATGTGTTATATGTCCCTTTGACTGTATCATATCCCTTGTTTTCTACTACACAACTTTTAAAACCCAGAGATGGCTGATCAGAGTGGTCTTATTATTCAAACCTGGCAAGCATGAACATCTGAAATAAATTAATCTCATTTTATCCCCTTCACTAGTTTGAAATCCAGTGGATGCTGATTCACTGCGACCCTCTGAGACCACAACGAGAAAGTTGCAGTGAACTTCCAGCCAGGAGACAGGTAAGGGGGTTCCTTGGCCTTACATTCCTAATATTCATACTATCATTGGGTCTATATCTTTAACCTTTTCCTCTGGGTCGCTGGCAGTTATCAGTCTCCTCATTTTTCTTCTGCTTAGAGATGTCTATATTTAACATATGAGTCTGGGATTTGGTGCCTTTCAAAACGGTCTCATGGTTTTAACTCTTCTCTTGCTTTCATACATTTTTCTTATCAGACCACCTAAGGCAGAGATATTTAAAATGTGTGCCTCTGTAGGGCGTGGGGCTCTTTGCAAGCACCATGGCCTAGCTTTGCTTTTCTCTATTGGTAACTCATGCAGAAAGTTAAAGGATTGCTGCTGAGGACCATGTCAGAGCAGCAGCAGCAGGGCAAAGGGTTAAAGGAGCTGGTGTCATTCAATCCCCTCCTTCCTAGCATTCAGATTTCCTCCAATCCTCATTACCCTCCTCTAAGGCCATTAATAAACAGAAGAAACAGATGCCTATAGCAGGGCTTACCTTTCTGCTGCTGGTAGTGGAGTCACTTGGGGGGAATTGTATGTCTTGCGGGTCCTAAAAATCCATCAAGAGCAACAGAGTGGAAAACATTGCTGGCCAGCAGAGAAGTGACCATGGCTAGCACTGCTCGGGGCAGGGGATCGTTACCTTTAGGGGTTTTTCTACAAATTATGTGCCTTTGCCTGGCTCAAGTAAGTTGTACTGACTTTTATTATACATTTCTTATTCATTGCAGATAAGCCAGACTGCCATGGAGGTAGATTTTAAGGAAAGGAAGCCTGCTCAGTGCAAAGAGAAAGGGTCTATACAAAGTCCCTGGGAAGCAGAGGACAATCTCCTGTCCTTTTATCTGGGATCTAATGCCTTTCAAAATCCAACAGTCTTGTGGCTGGGTTGTCTTATCCCAGCAGTGGTGGCTATAATTGTATTTTTTTTAAACTGAAATCACATTAGCATTTTTAAAGTGGAAAAAACAAGTTAAGCAAAGAGATGTAGATGCAATGGTTGCAATTGCTTTGAACAGAGCCTTTCTATGCAATGTGCCAATTAGCAGTAATATGGCACAGTTTAAACTGCAAGTGAGAATATCATCAGTTTAATAAGAACTTGAGAGGCTGCTCTAAAAAAGAAACATTCCTAAAATGCCAGTAACATTGGAAAAAGAGCAGGAAGGACAGAACTATAGCTAGGACTGCCTGAATGGGACTGGAGATTTCAGACTCTGGCAGCTCCCTCCAGACTGAGTGCATCACCTCCTCCTGTAGGGGCTTGAGGTTTCACTCACAAAGCCCCCATTGTGAGGTTTGCTTTGCCTGGCAGTTGGAGTTTAGTAATAAAGAAAACTCGAAGGTTACAAACATTCTTTCAAAGAACGTGTTTCTTTGGGTTCAAACATATGCAGTGCCTGCTAACACCCCTCTCAGGAGCCCAGGCTGTGGAGAAGGCTAATTATAACCAGGATTGTAGATTTTAATGTACTTGCGAGGACAGGTAACAGGAATTTTTTTATAAGGACAGTGAATATATTCAGAGCAGAGAAGGGCTGTATTTTTAAACTTTTATTCCTAACCCAAACTCTTAAGAAGAGTCTCTTCTGTTTAGGCTGAATGAGCTTGTTAGAGTAGGTGTGGAGAATTTCAAACTGTTATTCACAAAGAACGTTATTATTTTTCCTTCATTGTTTTTATATTGATTTTTCAAGGATGGGGCTACTGAATTTCTGATGCGAATATTACCCCCAAATCTTTTGCTCTGCAAAGTCCAGATTGTACTGTACATACACAGTAACATATACACTGGCATGCCTGTTTTGTGCAGTGGGTGAATGACAATAGATGAGGATGGGGAGTTTTTGACAATTTGAAATCCTGGTTCAGATTGCAACGGACATTTTGGCAGTCACTAAAAAAGGGGGAATGCAGTTCAGTGGGTCAAAATGACAATTACTTCAATGATCAGGTGCACAAGACCAACTGAGTGGTCAGCTAAGGGCCCTGGTGACTGAGGAGCCCACTTAGAAGCCTTTGGAAGTTCTTTCCCTATGGACTGATCTCCCCCTTCCTGTACCCTTACCCCCAAGGTGCTGCAGGTTTTCTGGGATCTGCCCACTGTCTAACTGCAATTTGTTTTATTCCTTGTCAGAGAGGCCCCCCAGGTCCACCAGGCCCCCCAGGTCCACCAGGGCCACCAGGAGTTCCTGGCATCGATGGCATTGATGTAAGTATCTCCCATGCATGAGTCACCACAGCTGGCAGCTAGGAATGCATCCTGCACACTCCTGAATTATTCTTACTACATTAGTATTTAGCCCTTGGGATTCTTTGAATTTGGAAGCACTCTCTAGTGGCCTTAATAACCTTCATAGGAATTATTGTTCAGCATCAGAAGAAAGAATAATGGATGTGTGAGGTGGTGGTTGTGGGGGAAGGCAGTCTGGTAGTCTGTAAAAAGGATTACATGGGATTATTTATTACAGTATGGGATAGGAATCATATGCAATTATTCTTGATAATCTGTAAAGAACTATATAGGATTATTCCTGATAGCATACAGTAGGTCTATAGAATTATTCCACATAATAGAAACTAATGGGATTACACAATAGAAATGAATTAGGGATCATTCCTGATCATCTGTTTAACATTTGGCACATGGATTTATTAGTGTTACCTCGGGACTCTACAGGTTGCTGACTGAACTGTTTCTCTTTTACATCCCGTTAGGGAGACAGAGGTCCCAATGGCCCCCCAGGCCCTCCAGTAAGTAATTTACATTGCTTTGCATTCGATCTTTGTATCAGAGTGTCTCAGCTCTGCTTGCTTCTCACTCTAAAATATGTTATTTCTTTCTCCATTTGAATCCTGAAGGGTCCGGATGGTGAGCCAGGCAAACCAGGTGCCTCCGGGACGCCAGGAGAGCCAGGAGCTGATGTGAGTAGACTTTGCCTTCTTTTTTGGAAAAATAATTAGTTCTAGACTATTTCTGTAGGGAGGCGACCTCCTTCTAAGGTCCCTGGTTTAATCACAACCCAGATAGCCAGCTGTGCATGAGTAAAGGATCTGGCTGCCATTTGAAAGGCTCTCTCTTACACACAGGGCTGGGCTGGGAGGTGATTAGAGAGACTAGGCACAGAGTCTGAAGGACTGAGGTCCCTGGGGAGGACTGAGGATTCCAGCCTTTCCTTGGGTGATAACAGAGCAAGGATTGTTTGGAGTTACAGAGAAACAGCTCTCTCTCCCCTTGCTCTGGAGAGGGGCAAGAGCTATGACAAGAAGGGAGAGTCAGTCAAAGGAGGAGGATGCGATTGGGAGGGAGGTACTTGGTGAAAGTCCCCTGTGTAGGTGCCCATACTGTTCATCTACGTACAGCCTGAACAGAACCAGCTGCCACAAGGGAAAGGGAGAAGGAGTCGAGCTACTGCATATGCTGGGGGACAGGCAGCTGCAGCAGGGAAGGGGGCCCTCTCCCACCCTATATCCTGTTGTAAACCAGAGCATGTACACTGCCCTCCACATGGAGTCCAGGTTTTGGGAATTAATGGGAGCCAGGGGCATTTGTGGGCAAATGAAAGCCAAGCGAGATGAATGGAGTCTCAGCATCAGGACCTGCCAGACAGCATCCTTCATTGGCTCCTCTCCTGCCTGCGAGGGTTCTGGAAGCAGCCCGTGGAATCAGTTCCACACTGCTGTGGGATGAGAAAAAGGAGAGCAGCAAAGGAAGACAGAGAGACACTTTGAATTGTCCCCTACTGACCAACAGGAAAGGGCAAGACCTGTCTCTTGAAATAAGCAAGGAATCCACAACTAAGGCAATTTCCTTATATCCAGTTGGTGTAACTGGTGTGCAGGGGGTGTTAGCAGTTTCTGGGATGTTAAGAACTAGCCAAAGATTGATTCACTTTGCCCTGCCTGTGGAAGTATCGCATTCACTTTTCCCATACAACACTATAAGGGCAATCGGGGGCACAACAGAGAAACTTCCTCTTGGGGAACGTTGAGACAGAATGAAGAAAAGGGAGGATATCTGTAAGAGAGAGCCTAACAAGACTAAATGGAAGACTCATACAAGAAACAGGCTAGCATGTGAAGGAATACGTTTAAAATATGATCCAATCCTCTGGAAATCAAGGGTTGTTTTGAGTCATTCTTCATGAGACAAGCTGTGATCTTTTGTTTTTTGTTTTAGAGATCTGGAATTTACTGCTGAAAAGCAAACTTTTATTTTATATTATTATTTTATTTCATATTAGAAGAGCAGTGGATTATGAACTAAAACAGCAGATAGAAAGCTCATGCACAGATTTAACAATATGTCACATACTCATGAGCTCAGTCAGGAATGGATATTTTTAAATCTTCCAGTCTGCAAGATGAACTGGGGAAAAAAAAATTTGTCACATATTTTTCAATATTTTCTGATTATGAAGCTTTATAATGGCTAGTCAAGTAGTCATCTAATATGAAAACTTTATGCATTACATAATAACCATGAACCATGGAAACACATAGTTTAAGAAGTAAATAACCAGAGGATTACTGTCTGGTTGTAGTGTTAATCAGAAACACTAGTTTCTCAGTAACTTCAGATAGAATGCTAATGTAGTTTATAATGTGAATGGTCATGCATTTGTTGTAACATATAGTTACAAATTATTACAAGCTTTTAAGTGCCCCTATGGAAACAAATGAGGTCCATTTTTTACAATTTAAATGAAGAAAGAGACTGATTGTGCAAGTTTTTTAAATATAGATTTTAGTTATCTTTATAGAATTTTAGAAAACCAAAATATAATATGAAAATGCAAATTAATTTAAATACC
Organism: Chelonoidis abingdonii; assembly: GCF_003597395.2. NCBI lineage: Eukaryota > Metazoa > Chordata > Testudines > Testudinidae > Chelonoidis > Chelonoidis abingdonii. Next base: position 57,931,630 of record NC_133771.1, on the reverse strand, counting down.
CAGATGATCGATGGTCTTTAAGAGTGTTGCTTAACACATCCCACTCATTTTATATTATATAAACATTTCCCCCAAATAGAATTTGTATTCCTCAGTAGCAATACATGACCTTGTAAGTGTGAGAAAACTATTGTTATGTCACATTTAGCACATCCAAATTTGAGACAGCTAGATATGTGGAACTGTGGTAGAGTAATGATTATGCTTTACTGAACTGAAGCTTATGGATGGACTTTAACTGTGATCCCAGGAAAAATAGAATCCCAAGAGAAATAGTGACTTGAATATATATTATTCTGAAGGAAGGAGTACTTCCTTCCTTCCTTCCTTCCTTCCTTCCTTCAGAATAATATATGACTGTTACTGCCCTGGTGACTTTGTTTCTTCATGGGAAACAACACAAGGGCCTAAATAACTAAGGTTCAAGGGAATCTTATTTTGATGGAAAGCTAGAACAAATCCATTGAAAAAATATACTGGCACTAAAACACTATCTTATTCATAGGTTTGGGGAAACTTCTTATTGTAGTTCTTTGCTTTGATGGAGTTATCATATTGGTATTTATGTCTCATGCAAGGATTTAAATACATTACTGTGTAGCTTATATAAAAATAACAGAAAAATAACTTGTAATATTAAGACCTGACTTGGCAATTTTAAGGGGTGGAGAATTATATGGAAGTGCTTAAATTAACTTGAAAATGAAACATGCTGGAAGTTGATTGTTTTTTCTGTAAAAGTCTTCTGCAAAAGGTGAACTAAAAATTCCTATTAAAACCTGTTTAAGATCCAAAATCCATAACAGAATAGGGATTTGATCTTGCCAAAATTCACATTAATTTCAATATTCCAAATTGACTTCACTGAGTTGTCCCTGAGACCCTTTGTGTGCAAACTGAAAAACAATAAGCAAAGACCAAATATAAAACTAAATATTTGAACATCTTTTTCTCCTTTACTTTCCTGCCAAGACTCAATTTCTGGATTCTTTGTTTCCCTTTCAGGACAACTCAGTCACCTAAACCACATGAACTCTGCAGCTAAAACATAAGAACAGCCATACCAATAGTCCATCTGGCCCAGCATACTGTCTTCTGATGGCGGCTGGTGCCAGCTGCTTCAGAAGAAATGAACAGAACAGGGCAATTATTAAGATCCATCCTTTGTCATCCCATCCAGCTTCTGGCAAATAGAGGCTAGGGACACCCAGTGCACATGATTGCATACCTGACTATTTTGGCTAATAGCCATTGAAGGTTATGAACTTATTTAATTGTTTTCTAACCCAGTTATACTTTTGGCCTTCATAACATCCCTTGGCAACGAGTTCCACAGGTTGACTGTGTGTTGTGTGAAGAAGTACTTCCTTATGTATGTTAGAAACCTGCTGCCTGTTAATTTCACTGTGTGACCCCAGGTTCTTGTGTTATATGAAGGAGTAAATAACACTTCCTTATTCACTTTCTCCACAACATTCATGATTTTATAGACCTCTATCATATCCCCTCTTAGTCATCTTTTTCTAAGCTGAACAATCCCAGTCTTTTTATTCTCTCCCCATATGGAAGCTGTTCTGTTTTAGGTGCTTTTGATGCCTTCTTGTTCCTGCATATACCCCAGTCTTACTGAATGAGTGAAAAATAGTAAAATGTAAATATGTTTACAGTTGAAGACTACACAAATTGACCTTAACATACACTCATTGTGCACCCATCTGGCATGGAATTAAAAATACCATGTATCTAGGTTTTTCATTTATACTGTCCTTCCTCATCCTTAAATTGCTCGGCCAGTTATGATTTCTTTAATCTTGTTTTTCTCTTACAAATTATTCAACTGCCAATTATAATAAACCGAACAAAAAATACTGCACAGTAATTGTCCATAATGACCATATAAGATCCAGAAAGTAAATTAGGAGGAAAAAAACCTTTTGGGTCACATACTGAATTATTAGAAACTCACTAAAAAGGAAAATATTGGACAAACTTAAAAGCAAGGAATTTTTTTGATAGATTTCTTGAATTATTAAACCACATAAAATGATTGAGGACAAATTAATCCTTACTGAATTCCCAGTTATAGTTGCCTTTTTTTTTTTTTTTAAGTTTTAGTCAGAGGTGCAAGTATGGCTTAAGGGGCAAATCGTGAGCCAACCTGTATCAGCCACATGGCCCTTTAATTCAAGGAATAGTCTCAGTGCTGAATCTGTGTGACTATCTCATTTAGCTTGAGGCAACCACATAGTAGTCCCCAGAGGCTGGGTTTATGATTTCACGCCTCATGGATTGCCATCTGCAAACACCAGGAAGCTGGAGGGGATGAAACAGGGGAGACCTACTTCAATATTTCTGTGTGGTATGGGGGCCAGTTCCTCCTTGGCTGAATGACAGGGACACTGAATGGTTTACTATGGCCTACAGAATGAGGTCATGGCTAACATGGCCTCAGTAGAACTGTTAGTCTGGGGACCAAAGAATTCCTGTCCTTTATCATTGCAATCAGAAGTAGAAAGGGAAGAGATCGTTCCTCAGAGTGCTACCACATACGATTGGGCCCTGCTCCCTATCCTTTCTTCCTCAACAGCACCCTCTTCAACTTGTTTTGGGAAGGAAGACAAGGGTGAGGAGATACATAGAGGGCTGCTGTGAGGAGTAGTTTGAGGAAGTCATTTCCATCCCCTCCCTTCTTGCACAAAGCAGATGTGGCTTCTATGCCCCTTCCCCAACTCCCTAGGACTAACTATCTTGATTGGTCAGAGCTGGTTCTAGCTGACATATATAGCAAGTAAGAGATGACTGCCATGTGCCTTATTACGTACATAGGGCTAACATTTGGTATCTGTCGTAGCTCCTAAAACCAGCATTTGAACCTTAGACGTTCATACACTGAGAAGCTAGCATGAAACTCCCCCAAGTTTATTACCGAGCTTGGATCTATCTCGCTGCCACCCAAGCCAATGTTCAGGACCGACTCCCTCTCTGGTCTCCCAAAAGCTTTCTCTGGTGGACCCAAGACTCAAAACACCTGAGTCCGTCCACACCAAGGAAAACAACCTCCTCCCCTTGGTCTCCTCTTTAATCTCATCCCAAGTCCCCCTCTCCTGGGTTAATCCGTGGGCGATACGTACTTAAACTCCCTGAATGCAACCGAGAGGGCAATTACCTTCCCCCCTCCTATTTCCCTCTGAGGCTCATGCATTCAAACCCTAGTCAAGCTAACACCAAGAGATTCCCCACTCCCTTTGTTCCTGTAGCCTCTAACCAGAGAAAAACACTCAAACAGGTTACAAAGAAAACTATTATATAGAAAAAAAAGAAAGAAAAAACAAGACATAAGAAATAAACTCTGCATCAAGACTGACAAATACAGGGCTATTGCTATAAAAGAAAATATGAAAAATAAACAGTCTGATTCAAAAAGATATCCAATTTGAAACATTCCAGCAAGTTACACACATGTAAATACACCCAAAACAACATAAAAGCCTATATTGTTTTTCAACCTGTACTTACAAGTTGGAAACAGAAGATAAGATGATAGAAAGAACCTTCTCATATCTGAGAGACAAACAAAAGACTCAGAGTCCAAAAATTCCCTCCCTGACTTTTAAAAATCCAGTTTCCTGATTGGTCCTCTGGTCAGGTGTTTGGTTCCCTTTGTTAACACTTTACAGGTAAAAGAAACATTAACCCTTAGCTATCTATTTATGACAGGTTCAAAATGATTGTACCTCCTAGGGTACATTTTTAATACTATCAACAGTAGTCTATTTTGGATGCCTATGTGTAGCTGTTATTGAAGTTATGCTCTGAAGTCAAAATATGGCCTTATATGTATGGATAATCTAAACAACGTATGAAAAGTATCGGTGTGGGTATAAATCTAATGTAATACAGAGGCTTTTAGGGGGATGACTGACTTAATTTCCATATTCACATTGAGCTGAATATGGAAGGAAGGGTGGGGCCTTTTCACTGGAGATCACCAAAAGGTCATCAATTTTTCTCATCTGATTTCAAACATTCAAGTATCCTTTTGAGATACATTCTTGAAATCAGTTCCAGTTTTTCACTATGGACAACTGATTATGCAGGACAAACATTGAAATTTGACATTTTAATCATAAGTCACAAAAGTTCATCTGTCTAGCAATTCAGAAAATTTCTCTGATTTGGAAAAATTTAAGGGAATCTGAGGTCACCTGTTCTAACTAACTGGAATTTAGACAAGGTTAGTGTTGAAGGCAATATAACCCAGGTGATAATAATAGCCACAAACTCTCACCTTGAACTTTGGCAGAGTTTGGATAGGGATTAGAATTTTGTAAACCAGCTCCATCTCTGTATCTCACTAAACTATTTGCATTGTAAGACAATTTCACAGTGTTTTATATTTTAAAGAGTTTTCTGTTGTGATTAACAAAAATATGAGTTACATTAATATGCTACACTTTATTTCACAAGGGACTGACAGGCCCTGATGGATCACCTGGCTCAGCTGGACTCCGAGGACAAAAGGTAAGAATGAAGTCAGTTATTAAGCCTTTGATGCATTTTTCAGGCATACTAATAGACTTTTTCATAGAATCATAGAATATCAGGATTGGAAGGGACCTCAGGAGGTCATCTAGTCCAACCCCCTGCTCAAAGCAGGACCAATCCCCAACTAAATCATCCCAGCCAGGGCTTTGTCAAGACTGACCTTAAAAACCTCTAAGGAAAGAGATTGAAGATGCGGAAGAAATTGGAAAGATCCTGTGGAGGGCAACAAACATGATTAGGGGTTTGCGGGGCATGATACTTATGTAGAAGAGGGCTGAGGGCACTGCGGTTGTTTAGTCTGCAGAAGGAGAAGAATGAGGGGGAATTTGGATAGCCCTGCTTTTCAACTACCTGAAAAAGGAGTTCCAAGAAAGAATGGAGTCTAGATTGGTTCTCAGTTGGTAGCAGACTGACAGAACAGGAGTAATGGTCTCGAATTGCAGTTGGGAGGGTTTTATGGATTGGATATTTAGGAAAAACTTTTTCACTAGGAGTGGTGGTGAAGCACTGGAATGGGTTACTTAGGGAGGTTGTGGG